>NC_051412.1:21037763-21039137 GCF_015228065.2 Penaeus monodon
AGTATGTGTACTCAGAATAACCTCTGGATAGAGGAGGCGTGTAATTAGCACCGCAGTGAACCGCAGTTGACAGAATGTCAGTGATTGCTATAATAACTCAAAAGTATAACAATTCTAGATGCTAAAATTTTGTTCAGTGTGATAGTATAGCCTCCCGCCCCCTATCACTTCATCAGAAAATCTTGCAGACCCTCCTGAATGGCCGTCTTGAATTCACTTATAATCTCCTTTTTCGTTGCAGACCGGTTGTTGATCCCTATTTGTTCTCGAAATTCAAGAGGCGGTAGAAAATTTATTGCACAATTTTATACTATGAATCCGGTCGGGAGGCTACAGCGGCCAGAGAATGTTTTGTTTTTTTCCTTTTACATGACTGGCCATGATACAACTGAAATCTTCGAACATATTATTCACAAATACATAATGGAACATTTGACGCAAACAACATACTGACTAATACACAAGACAATCATGTGAATCATAACTCATTGTGATATTTCCAGACTCCTAGCCAGGCAGGTAGATACAATATTGTTAGACTTCGCCAAAGACTAACACAAAAGCTAGTTTTACGGAATCACTGGACAAACTTCACTGGATCACAACTTTTCTTTTTAACAGGACCCAACGGGTTCTTCTTAATGGTACTACATATAACCCTGTCCCTGTCTCTTCTGGTATCCCCCAGGGTACCGTCTTAGGCCTTCCCCTTATTCTGTTCCACATAAGTGATCTCCTACTATTCACCACTAATTCTACAGCTAGACTGTTAGCTAACCACGACCGATCAAAGACATCTGACGATTGTAAACTCCTCCAGACTGCCTTAGACCCCTCGAACAATGGGAATCCACATGGCAAATGGATTTCCGGCTCTGCGTATGCAAAATCACAAATTTCACCCGCTCAAACACACCTACAAAATTTCTATACTCACTCCATTCCCAACAACTAGCCAACATGCCATCACACAAATACTTAAGCAGTATTTTTAACACACCAATGGACAACATACAATACAAAGCAAACAGAGCACTGTTTCCTGAGGAAGAATCTACACGGCTTTACATAAGACAAAAAACACATAGCTTGCAACACACTTCTCCAACCAGCACTGGAGTATTGCGTAGCAGTGTGATCCCATACACGCAAACAAGTATTAATAAACTATAAAAGATAAACACCTTAGCAGTCAAGTACGTTACGAATGATTTTACAAACCCTTGACATTACAACACGTGTCGAACATAGATCTTATATAAAGAGCTTGCTTCTAGCATATGTTCTCCGCGCTGACTCTACCTTAACTAATGTAAAGCATTATCTAGTCACACATTTTCAGTCATGCTTTCCTGCAGTTATTTCATTTGACAC
>NC_051412.1:21039309-21039521 GCF_015228065.2 Penaeus monodon
AGACGCTATTTGCTTCAGTTCCCTATATTTTTTGGTAAAATTATGATTTGGTCTCATACCGCGAAGGCTTCATTACTGATGCCTCTGAGAATGCTGCTGAGACTGAAATAAACCGATATTTCTGGCCAGGTCAGTCAAGACCATGTAGCATTTGCATAGAGGAATGCGAAGTTTAAACTCCATTCAGCTAAGCAGTTCAGTCAGACCACAGA
>NC_051412.1:21039540-21040807 GCF_015228065.2 Penaeus monodon
ACAAGGAATGACTTTATTCCATTTTTATGGCAGACATTACCATGAATAAATGTTAGTGTTTAAAACATCGATACTCAATTTGAATTTCTCAGAAAATTCGAAAATGCCTTAATATCGGTGTTTCAAGAATGCGTAATAGATATTGTTCATGATGTTCGCCATAACGCTGTGGCGCAAAAGATAACAGATAGTATTATAGCCGTACCCTAGTGGATCTATTGTTACAAATAAGGAAAATCGACTAAAAATCACGTATTTGTAAATTCTACTAGATAGACGTCAACGACAATAGATGCGAAAACCATGGTACAGAACTATAAGCTCCGAAATCCAAACAAAATAGGTTTGAAGTGTCTTTTAGACTCTTAGATTTTGCAAAACATTTTTCTTTCCGTCATCCATACTCTCTTAAAGGTTTCGAATACCCTTGACTGTTTGTTGACGTCTGCTTCATGACTACCGAGATATGACAAGAGCAAGTCAAGCGACACAAAAATGAGGAAGACTGTGTTTCTAACGCTTTTATCTGCCGCAGTAGTGGCCGCTTTCCCAGAGCAAGGGATTTGGCATCTTTCAACGTCAAAGGTAAGGAAAATTAATCCTTTACTAAGCTCAGTTCCCAATCTCTATAATCATTATTTTTCCGCTTAATCGGACTACGTGTTTAACAGCATGTAATTATATTTTTCAGTTTTTGAGTTCATGTAATCAATAAATGAAGGAGAGGCGGCCATGAGAGAAAAGCTAGGCACAGATAGAGAGGAGGACAGGAAGGAATATTTTATTAAGCATTTGTGGGAAGTAAAGATGCCCAGCTTTGGCAAATCTCCAACTGCAACAAATCCAATTGTGAAGGCGATTATTATCAAGAGCCTCACAATGCTGGTGGATTTTGAAACGAACACAGTGCAGAGATAGTGAAGGGTTAGGTAATGAACAGTAAGAACATATAAAATAAAGCAAACATATCTTTCAACACTTCTTAGCCAAGATAGACCTTCTAGACCTGAAAAGCATTTTCAGATAAGGAATTGTTTCTAACACCACATTGTTATTAAGTGTGTGGCGAAGGTTAACTTCACTTTATTTGAGAACAGATATGGATACTACCATGATTGTGGTATTTGGTCTTTACTTCTTATTTAGGTTTGATTGACATTGCCTCATTGTGTAGTAATCAAGTGGGAAATTGTTTTATAGAAATAAGAAAGGCCCAGTGTTGCTATACAAATAAACATATATTGTAATTTTAACTTATTCTGTCCAG
>NC_051412.1:21041422-21041901 GCF_015228065.2 Penaeus monodon
CAGTTGTAGTTTTATGTAGCGCACACATATTTTGAATATATTAACAAGTAATTGAGGAAATTACCTGTTAAGTAGGTGCATACCTATTTTGACCTCCGTCCAGTAAGTATGCTTTTATTCATTACTCCTAAGATAAGAAAGATATAAGATTCTCAGTCATGTATGTTAGACATTAGTCATCCCTTTATTTGTTTATCTAGGGTATATTGAGGGTCATAGTTATTATCATGGTTTTTAGTGATAATATTCAGAACAAGGTTGTGAAAAAACACAAATTAATAAATGAATGGAATGCTTAGAATGACTCTCAATTTGCTTGGTGACTGGTAGTAGGAAAGAAAAAAGTATAACTTGTAGTAAAACACAAAGTGCGATCATTGGCAAAATGAGGGATACAGCCTCTCGTAAACAACTAAACTTTTGCAAGAGAAACAAATATTTATCTGGGGTAAAACAAATAGTTACTTTTACAATTATAA
>NC_051412.1:21042012-21042572 GCF_015228065.2 Penaeus monodon
TTAATAAAATAAAGTTTTGTGCTCCTTGGTAGACCACTAAGCTTAGACAAAGTATAGTTGTTTTCAAAGGTCACTAATCTTTCACCCAAAAAATTTTTTGATAAACCACTAACCTGTCCCATAGTAAAACTATTATTTTCAATGATCTCTATGTACTATTATGTTGTCTGAAGTGGGATTTTATATCAGGTGTAAATGTAAATCTAAATAAACGATTCCTGCACTCAAAATGTGGCAGTTCCAATACACCTAATTCATTATGGCAATGTAGGTATGACAGTTCTTCAACCTTAGGTATAATATATAAGTCTTTGCCTTTTTCTTTAAGGAATGACACTTCATATCCTGTTTTGTCAACCCTAATAACCTGAGCAAGATATGCATCAAATTTTTGTTACTAAATGTAACTCCCTCCAGCTTCACTCTGACCCAAGAATCAATCTGTGGTTCATTCAGTACAATACCTGATCCAAATGTATCTTTCCCTAAATCTAATCTTTTGTCATTTGATAACTCACTTTGATTTAATTCAGCTGAAGGTGCTTGTTCACTATCTTCCA
>NC_051412.1:21042643-21044028 GCF_015228065.2 Penaeus monodon
CTTGTCCTCCTCACCTTGAAGTTTGTTTAGTTTGTTGATCACTTCCATTGAGGAAGTAGAGTAGATCCTCTCCATCACATTTCTTATATGCTTGGGACCTTTTCCTGGCCATCAGTCTGGATAAAAATTTTTGTCTTTTGAAACTCTTTTTTTAAGGTTGCTGGTTGTAAATGGGAAACTTAAATAGTGCTGCAATATAGGTTCATAACCCTTGTAAAAAAAAGTAATATTGTTTATTCTTTCCTCCTTTGTTGTTATGCTTGTCATTAGGTTAGTCTGACATGTTCTTGATACTGAATATGGAGGTATAATTTGACAGGAAACCACCTTGTAACCACCTCGATCAATTCCCTCAAAGATGGTCAGTGTTTGCTCATCAGTATATTTCCTTTGCAGCTGTTGTTTTCTGTTTTGGAGCAGACATTAATAGTTCCTGTAATTACTATTATTTACCCTGAAATGGAAAATTAATTACTTCATGAAGTTTTTCTCTCTTCTCTTCCCTGCCCAGTAGGTGCACAGTGTGTGTTGTCCTGTATGTATGTGCTTACATTTAGGATATCACACACTATGCATGTTTTAGACTAGTTGTGGGGGGGGAGGGGTATATCAGTTAGATGGCACTCCGTTGTCTTCAGAGAAAAATGCTCCTATTTCTCCACAACATTATAGGAGCCTTTAGAGTTTCATATGTCATTGTCACATCTCTCTAGAAGTCACTTGAAAAAATGCATACATATTGGTCAAGGGCACTCCACCCCTGTCAAATAAGTATGCATCCTGCCCAGGTGTAATTCTCTCCTTCCAAGCAGATCTGTATTTGATATTCAAATATTGTCATATTGTGAGAATCTGCTTCTAAATGCCAACTGCGTACCTATTGGATAGGGTGCGTAAATGTTGGTTACCTTACCCTAATTGATTATGATTATTTTTATGAACTTAACAAGTTAATAAACTTATTTATTTACAATATATGACAGCTATGTAATGGAAAAAATGTATATGACTATAGGTACAAATTTTTGTTAGCTGTACTAAAAAATCTTTGTGGAAAGCATAAGAATGTAATTCCAATTAAGATCATGAACAGTTTATAGGTCAGAAATTAAATATATTGACAGCAATCTAACTGGAATAAATTATTTTGCAGGACAATGAATATGTTGAAGTTAAGAAAAGCATGTTTAAAGGGGGCAAAATCAACATCAAAGTCCGGTGTAAGCCAACCAACAACTCGCTGGATATTGAAATCACCTGGATGTTATGGAAGACACCTTGCTGGAATGAGTATGTCATACCAGAGGTAAGATGGGTCTTTTTTTGCCTGCAGTGAGCCTCTCTATCTCCCTGCCTGGATGTATATTTTTATTTATCAATTATAT
>NC_051412.1:21044735-21045801 GCF_015228065.2 Penaeus monodon
ACACACTTGTTAGAGATTCATCAAGCTGATCTGATGTTTTCTGAAATTCCCAGTATTAGCCAATGAGCACATGTTTGTTTTTTGGAATACTGAAAGTGTATTCAACAGTGGTTCTGCTCTCTACTTTCAGGATGGGAAAGACAAATTGCTACAGAATTACTTCAATCCCGGTCAGATTGTTCTGGAGTCTAAAGATGGAAAGGTGTATGATGCTGGATATGTGAAGACACAGCCAGAAATAGTTAATTGTGATGACAATATTATCCTGGTTGGTACAAAACTCCAGCTGCTGTTTTCTTTGGTTTACTGCTGTCTTTATTTAGTTTAGTTATTGTGAATATATTTTGGATCATTAAATTGTCTGTATTTTTCACTTACTTAATTTATGTCTAATCAAACGTAGCATGAAGTTGACTTGGAAAAGAAATTGGTAACAAAATCAGATGCGGATGCTGAAGAGGCTCACCTAGAGGCTGCAAGAGCAGTGTCAGGGGATTCTCCAACAACAGAGGCTACTCCGGTTGTGAAGTCAGGTAAATCTAGAGCTTGGGTCGTATGGCTTTGTCTGTATTTCAGATGTACAAGGTAGTGACTTTTGAAACTTTTTTGGTGGGTAGAATTTGATATTGTTTGTTTCTTTTATTTCAAGACACAGAAAGGATGTTAATGTTGAATAGATTCTGAAAAGTATTTTTTGTATAAAATAACATAAAGAATGTTCAACTTTATTTCGCTTTTGTAAAGGGAATTTTACTCTTTAAAAATGTTCCAAGTAGTTCTCAAGGTCAGCATTACCTGTATTAGTGTATTCACTTGATATCTCCTTTACACCAAAGGTCTTTCGGAGAGCGACATAAGTGCTGGTGGAGCGGCCCAGACCAAACACCCAGTGGCTGTCCTGCCCTTTGACGGGGTCTACTTCTTAATGGTCCACACAGCAGCTGTTCCTGAAACTGTGATTGGCAATGATTCATACATTGCTAAGATTGATATTGAGATGAGGAGTGACTATGGTTACCTCTCAGCTGTAGGTATGTTGAAGTAAAGGTTTACATTCCATTTAGCA
>NC_051412.1:21045886-21046260 GCF_015228065.2 Penaeus monodon
GTCTAGGTATATATCTAAAGCACCATTTATAGAGATCATGATATTGTCTATTAGTATGAATTAATTGCAGTTAATATCTGGAAAATTGAAGTAAATTATCGTCATATTTTAATTTTCTGGCACTGCTCATGATTTATGATGATGATTTTTTTGTTCCAAATTTTTCTCTAAAATAAACCCCTTTAGTTCTGCTGACGGTTGGACACTAAATTAACAATCATCTCTTTACAGATTGGCCATTGCTTGGCTTCTATGCAGCCATGTGTGTCGTATACCTCATCTATGGTTTGGCTTGGCTCATTGTTTCCTTCATGCACTGGAGGGAACTACTCCGAGTGCAGTACTGGATTGGCACAGTCATCTTGCTTGGTAAG
>NC_051412.1:21046794-21049299 GCF_015228065.2 Penaeus monodon
ATTCCCACTTATATTATATGCAAATACCTTTTACATGAAATCTCTATCTTCAATGCAGGTATGCTGGAAAAAGCAGTGTTCACAGCTGAATATAGCAGCATTAATCAGAATGGGTACAGCGTCCCAGGCCTCATCATTTTGGCAGAGTTAGCTTCTTGCGCCAAGCGAACTCTTGCCCGTATGCTAGTCATTATCGTGTCACTTGGATTTGGGATTGTCAAGTGAGTGAAATATGTGACTACTTTTTTGTATCTATTTTTTGAAATACATTTATATGCCATTCAATACCTATGGTATTACCTGTGAAAGAGTTTTTCAAACATGATGTATTGGTAAAGGAACACTTTAATGTACCTGTACTGAATGAGTATTACTAGTTTTGCTATGTTTGTGTGTGTTGACACATATCTTGTTTATACTTATAGAAAACGATTAAACTGAGAGATATACCATAACATTTAAGGGACAACTAGTACCTGAGATTGGATACTGATGTCATAAATGTATATGTGTTCTGAAGTAGCTGAAATGGACTTTTGTACTATGTGACACTGTGTGTGTTTGTATATTGTTTTTGTGCTTTTGCACATCATAAAAGTTCATCTGTTTACATGTATTGTTATGTGAAGGGGTGAGTGTGTATCATAATACACATATTGATGATGGAGTGGAGAAAAGAACACTATGTTTCAGTGAATCCCAACAAGGAGAAAAAGACTAATAGACAGAGACATTTATTTGTACGATTGCATATCACCACAAGTAAACCCCAAGCCAAGATGACCAACTAAAGACAACCAATAATAATGACATGAGAGTTATTGATAATCAATAATAATGACATAAGGGGTGTCATTACATTAATAGCAATATGAAAGGGAAAAAACATGCATTTGACTTTTCAGACCACGCTTAGGTGTGATTCTGCATCGTGTTGTTGGTGTTGGTCTTCTCTACTTTGTTCTTTCAAGCATTGAAGGATGTACAAGAGCACTACAATCTAGAAGTGACCCTCAGAAACAGGTAATATTTTACAGATATATTTGGATATCTTTTTATATGCTGAAGAATTACTGAATGTGATGATCTTTATAACAAATATCAATATATAAAAATAGATAAAAAATGTAATCATATTTTCTTTGTAGTCAGTAATATAAAATTTGATGTTACTAAATATCTCAAATTAAAGATATAGTAGATATACCTGGATCTGACTGCAGTTTAAATTAAGTAGATAGTATAAACATTGTAAATCTTCAATGATAGTATGTCTAATTTTAAGTATACTTTACTTCACATTTTTTTAATTGCATATTTAGTTTTTTGTTTATGCCATATTGAGAATCCCTTCATATTCTTTTCCAGGTCCTTCTAGCTTCCTTGCCTCTGTCCCTTCTGGAGTCAGCCATCTGCCTCTGGATTTTCACTGGACTTGTGCAGACCACACGCATCCTTCGCTTGAGACGCAACCTAGTTAAGCTCTCCCTCTACCGACACTTCACCAACACTCTTGCATTTGCTGTCATAGCCTCGGTTATCTTCATGGTGTGGTCTATCAGGTGGGTGATGCCATTGTTGTGTAAAAGCCTTTGCACAACTTATGGAACTGCACAGTTATGAATATGAGGTAAATGGGTATATTGGTATGGAAGGTTGTTTGATGGGAGTTATATTGAGATATGCATATTTACATACATGCCATTCAGTGAACAACCATACACACTGCTAGGTCCATGATAGCCACTCACCAAATAGCCATTGGCAAAAATTACCCTATTTTGGCTAATTAAATGCATGCCAAGATCACTAATTTGGCAAATTACTTTTCAACTAAAATTTGTCTTACTAATAGTCAATTTGTCGAATAACTTCTTATTGTATGTAATTTTGTAAACTTAGTCAGAATGGGGAGACATTGATCTAAGGCTGGATTGTTAACTTTGGAAGCCCTGGAGAGGGAGTCATTCTGAACTCCTTGGCTGATCTTGGCAACCTCCAATCACTCGGAACTCCTTCGGCTGAGATCGGCGAACAGTTCCGAGTGAAGCTCCATGGATTCCGCCATAGGAGAATTTGTGAGAAAGAAAATAACACAATTTGCTTGGTCACAATTGTAATGCACTGTAAATAATAACAAATAAAGGTTGACTAACTGTCATCCAATTTGGCTAATAACATTTTGAACAAATTAGCCAAAATGACTAATCCTTTAAAACTCCTAACGCTAATCCATTACTGTAATTGTGAAAATAGTGCACCAAACACTACTTTTTGTAAATATGAGCATCTGAACTTTAGAAATTAATTAACAGTTACTGCCAATTTCTATCATTTGTTATACACAGTGGAGCAAATCATAATATACATTGATCTATTTTGTAACATTTTTTGTGTACAAAAAGACATAGTGCCCAGGTAGTGTAACAGTTACAGTAAATTATATATTCTTTTACATGAAATTACTTGCAGGCTAATATTTTTGAATACCATGATTCGTCAGAG
>NC_051412.1:21049740-21050376 GCF_015228065.2 Penaeus monodon
ATGTGAGTATATATAATTTTATTTTATGAATATTGCATTTGTTTTGTGCAGTCACAATGTTAAGTATTTCCCCAGAAAGAGTAATATTTTACTTATGCAAAAGTTCCAGGATTTTTTTGGTATTAACATGGGAAAATAAATTATTATTATTTGGGGGGGGGGGGCATTTCCAAACCTTTACGGCTTAGCTTTTATTCTGCTGCTGTACCACCTGTAGTTGTCCTGGCTTTGATGCAGTTAGATTGATAAAATAGGAGACATTCATGTTAATGCAAAGCTTCTTAAGTTTGTTTTTCATGATAATCCTTGCTTTTTTTATACGATATATGACAGGATAATCACCTGGTCACTAATATATTTATTCCATTGTCATTGAAAAACTTTCAATCTGTCAGTGATTTGAGGCAAGGACACCATCACACAAGAAATTATTATATTTCAGTCATGAATTCCCTAAGTTAATAGCAAATGTTTCTTCAGTAAATTAATGAAATTACCTTCCTTTTCCATAAGGTAACTTGGAAAAAAGTACATTCCCACCTGAAACCATCACTGTCTGAAAACTGGACTGTCCTAGCCATGTACTTAGGATTGTAGTGTGATGCCATTGGACAAACTCTGGGCTATTGCACAAAC
>NC_051412.1:21050450-21051365 GCF_015228065.2 Penaeus monodon
AATGTTAAAGTTGTTTCTTTTTCATAGTTCTGGAGAGGGTCTGGATATGTGTTCTTTTATGTAGATACCTATATGATAAATTTAAACATTATCCTATGCAGATGCATCTTGTTGACCTATGTGAAATCTTCCTTGAAATGTGTTTTCTCAGTGGTACTTCCCCTGTGTTTTCTCCTGTATTGTTGGCTTGTTTCAACCCATTTTACTAATCTAAATTGGAGTTAAAAGTTCTCAAACTAACAATACAAATTAAAAAATAGACAGATGAGACAGTCTTTTAATCATTCTTCTATGAGAGCCCATTGCTCATTAGTGCAAACCAAAGTGTTGGCTGGTAGCCAGTGCTGGGGTCTTGTCATACACATCACATCTCTGCCCTCAGTGTTGCCTGACTTCACTGGTAGAGTGCTTTTCTTAGAATATGGTGTAAACCATTTTATGTGTTGTATATGTAAACATTTATTGCAGTTTCTGCACATTCCATTAAAATTACCAGATATGTTTTAAATTTTATTCTGTAAAGAAGAGTAAAGGTGTCATCCAATACTAAGTCCAGTCACTCAAAATAAACAAGACCTGGACCAGTTTGATGTTCTGATCAAATCCAAATAACAATTAATTGTTTGAGACATTTCACTTGGCAGGTATCACCAGTTCGAAAAATGTCTCACTGACTGGAAGGAGCTGTGGGTGGATGATGCTTATTGGCATGTCCTCTTTGCTGTGATCCTCCTGGTGATTATGATCCTCTGGCGGCCATCCAACAACAACCAGGTGAGTTACATGGTGTGCAAGGTGGAATTGATAAGGCGGAAGTGTACCTGACATGAGGGGTTTAACAATTATAGTGCTATGGTTTTAAGCACATATATCCATGTAAGTGAGTGTAATTTGATTATAAAGGAGGAGTGAAGG
>NC_051412.1:21051440-21052987 GCF_015228065.2 Penaeus monodon
TATTAAATCCTTTTTCTTTATTTTCAGCGCTTTGCCTTCTCACCCTTATTAGACGATGGATCAGATGCCGATGATGAAGAGGAGGCTGAGAAGCTGATGGCTGATGTTTCTGATACAATGAAATTCCGAAATACACGTAATTCGACCTCATCATCACCTCGGGAATCACGCTCTGTGGTATGTTGAGAGAAAATTAATCACTTGTCTATTCTGCATCCATATTTGAATGTATTTCTAGATAAGTTTATCTTGGTATTGAGATTTTTATGGAAGAACAGGATTACTTTATCCTGTTGTGTGTGTTTGTGACAAAGTTTTTGCCTGTGATTGTGTGATCATAATGTGATTTTCAACTTGCAGGAAGATGATTTGAAGTGGGTTGAGGAAAATATCCCATCATCTATTGCTGATAGGTGAGCTTTTAGATTTTTTTTCTTATTTTTTTCATATGTATTTTATGGATAAATGATGTGTATGGAGATTACTTACAAGAGAAAATTTAATGATAATATTTTTTCTGTTTTTTTTATTTCAGTGCTCTTCCCATTCTGGACTCAGATGAGGTAAATAGAATATTTGTAATAAACATGCATTTTACCTATGTACATTATTAAAGTTAGTTTGGTTGTTCTGGTGCAACAAGCCTATAGTCATAGCTCTTCTAATTTTGTCATAATTATATATATTTAGGATGTAGCTAATTTTTCTTTCATCTTTCAGGAAATTGTTACCTCAAAGTTTGAAATTTCAAAGATGCAGTAAGGTCTCTGAAGAAACTTCTGTGACATCACAGGTCCATTCCATTACCCAGTGGCACTGATGCTGTTGGGACCCATTACATATTCTGTCGTCAGAGTATAGAAACAAATGTTTCCCTCCCCATTGCCCACCTTATTTCCTCTCTCCACTTGCAAGTTATTGAAAGACAGATTGTGCCTAGGTTAAGCCTTAGAGTGTGAATGGAATCGTCTGAGAGAGTAAATGAATTATGTAATTACTGTAAAGTTCTCCTTATCATGTAATGCATGTTTTCATCAGCATCTGATTTAGTCATTGTGTTTGAAGGCTTTTCTCTGCTCTTGCATAATTAAGCAGAGCAAGTTATCACATATTCCAGAAGCTAATGTGTGAAATATTGCCTCAAAAGCCTGGTGGTGTAAAAAGGCTTTTTTTCAGAATCCATAGGAGTTTGAAAAATATCCTGTAATGACAAACCATACCTTTGGCCTCTTCATACTATCCTCTTCATGACCAAATATAGTCTTCATCTCCCTGTTATTTTTATGTTAAGCAGTGTGTAAGGTTCTATTCTTGATTCCATGCTCTTTACATGCCTTATTTAGAAATAATGTAAGAAGTTTGATGTGTTAACACAACACTTTGTGATGTAATTGGTAAGGATGAGGGTATGACATGAAAAAAAAAACACCTACTAAAACCTAAATGCTGCAGGAACTATGTTGTTGGATATCTAGGGATAGTCGGCCACTCGTCAGTACTTGCTGTGCTGATTATCACACAGGTGATGTCTCCAGGTGTTGTCAGAT
>NC_051412.1:21053421-21054985 GCF_015228065.2 Penaeus monodon
GTGTGGCTGTATTGAAATTTAGACTATCATAATATGACTGTAATTTTGTGATTTTTGTATTGGCACTAAACACTAAAATTTTAGTGTTTCATGATGTTTCTTTCTTTATTGATTTTTATAGTTTAGGCAAGAAACAAATTGTAAGTTAATGCATGGAGTCTAGGGAGAAGCAATTTTGTCTTATTGTAAAAAGTTAGTAATGATAATGATACACATGACTATTCCACACATCAAAGCCCAACTTCTCGCAGAAAGAAAAACTATAAAAGTTTTCGCCTTTACGCTCTGAAACAGATTTGAATCAAGCGACTGTGAGATCAATTGCTATAATGAAATGTAGGTACTTGCTTTGAATACACTTGAATGCAGTACTTAAAAAGATCTGTGATAGAAATGAAGATTTGCGTTTTATCCTTTACCCTATTATAGGATAGGTGATGACTGGTTTGGCTGATACTGAAACCAGAGGAAGCAGATTTGTGTAAATACTCTTAAGAAATTGATCCAAGAATGAGAATTACTAATATTTCCCCATCTCTAAGGAGACTTCACCCATTGTAATTGTAGATGGTAATGTAATGAACTCTCATTTAAGCTTTAGTCTTTGTGTACAGATGTTCAAAATTTTAATATGTTCTATGTACAGACACACATACAAGTAAACACCATTCTTTCCCCTCTAGAAAAAAAATCAACAGCTTTAACACGATCGCAGATCAAGGAAAAATCTGTTTACATTATATCCTTCAGCATCTGTTTTGATTTGGTATGATATAATGTAAAAGTAATTATGTATTATCATTTATGCTTTAAACCATTGACATAATGAGCATTATGTTAGTAAAGGAAGTTTTGTTTGTGTTAGTATCACGCTGTTTTTCTGAGCACGGTTTTCATCTTAACTGTCATTGTTAGGTTTGCAACATCCTTATGTGATGCAAAGCACAGTTTGGTTATCATTTTATTCACACCTTGACTGTTGTTCATATGCTAATGAGTATATAGTCTTTATAATATGTTCATGGACTGCACAAATACATACTGAATTGTTGCATATTTTCAAGTAGTTTTGAAAAGAAGACGATATGGCTTCTTTAGTTTGTGCTATTTCCTTATTTTGAGTACTTAAAATTCTAAACATTGTTAGTACTATCACTATCATTGTTGTCTTTTTGTTTTCATTGGAATATTTTTCAAAAAGTACTTCCCGTAATAAGATTGTCAAGATATGTCTGGTGAGAGTTCTTTTTTATTAATGTCTAGGATATTTTGTTTACATCATATTGTTTAACAGGACAGGCTTCTGCATTAACCTTTGGCTGTATGATATTGATAGAGCTGGAGTTACTCTAAAACTCCATTAGCAGTTTAATGGCACTTGTTGGGATTTCTCTTCCAGGCATTGCTCTTTGTCCCATCCTAAGACATACTGAAGCTCAGCTTATGTGTAAGTAGCTACTATGCAACTCACATTATATTAGGCTGATTACGTCTGTATGTGATGCTGTTATACCAAAAAGTCTATTGAGATTGAGAAAGAAATTTGGCCATTGATTTGAAAGTG
>NC_051412.1:21055016-21055179 GCF_015228065.2 Penaeus monodon
ACACAAGCAATACCATACCATAACATCTCGCATTACATTTCTAAATGATGCCAGAAGTTGTTTGCAATGTCTCCTCATGTAAACACAATAGAAGCACAAAGTAGTAGAGGTTCATTAATAATCATGGTGAGAGGATTCTCTACATTGCTAATTTCCAATTAAT
>NC_051412.1:21055616-21055794 GCF_015228065.2 Penaeus monodon
TATAAATCCCGTAAAAGGATGTTTTGCAAGAGCTTTTTGTGTGAAGTTGTTGCAGTTGATTCTGAGTTTTCACATAGATCATTTTCTTCAAATGTTTGAGAATTTTTGAATATGAGAAAAGTAATACTGTGTCTATCAATGAAAATTAAACATTATAGTGTGATGCCATTGTTGAAGT
>NC_051412.1:21055827-21056645 GCF_015228065.2 Penaeus monodon
ATATTTCAAAATATTAATTTTTATACATACAAGAAATTTTGACCACAATTGTTAAAATTCTTACATAGTTATGCTGCCCTAACATTTGCAGGAAGTGAAGAAAGTGTGGCACTCTTTTTCAATGAAGAATTTGGATTAGTTTGTTACTACAGCGTTGAATAAAAATGTGTATATAGGACATTTATGAAGATTTTGGTAAGGAGACATATTTTACTTTTTTATATGGATCAACAGTTTGCTTGTCAACTTTTGAAGTAGAAAAGCAAGATTATGTGCTAATCATATATTTCTTCTTCACTCGAGATTTTGTTGTATTAATTTTATAGTTTTGCTGAGAAGTACCAGTGTATTTATTGGTAACCAGTGTGTAATGAATAGATATTACTCATTACTACATGGAATTTATAGGTTTCTTCATGTGTATTTAGCATTTTCTGATTTGTGGCTATTTGAGTTCTCAAGATATATTTATTGTGTTAAGTATTTCTTCATAAAGTTTGTCACCTAATTCTGCTTTTCCTTTCCCCAAAATCAACAGATCTATGTGCTGTAACTGTTACTGAACCCCATTTGGGAGGTGAAAGAGTTTTATTTGAATTAGGTATCACATTTAAAACTTTCATGTAATAGTTGTGTAAGGGATTAATGAGGGTGCATACTCATATTGAGTTTCTACAAGCTGACAGTTTTACAACAGGTGGATGTTTACTAAAATCTTTATTATTTACAATATATACCAATGCTTATTTCGTGGGACTTCAGAAAATGAGAACACCATGCACATGTATAAGGAAAGAGATGCCTATATACTAACAGTT
>NC_051412.1:21059337-21059423 GCF_015228065.2 Penaeus monodon
TACTAACAGTTACATGATATGATCTTTGAATTGAAAGTCAGGTTAATGATCTGTTCTTGTATTTAAACTCAATGACAATGAATATA
>NC_051412.1:21059753-21059819 GCF_015228065.2 Penaeus monodon
TAGTATACCACTAAGAATACAGTTTTCCAAATTCCCTGTATTATTTCTTTTTTCAATCACCCCTCC
>NC_051412.1:21065257-21065558 GCF_015228065.2 Penaeus monodon
CACTCTTGCATCTCGTTCGTGCGTGTTTTGCTATTTGTATATGTTCAGAAGAAATGTGTATATTACATAACTAAAATTAGGCAACTCAGTCGGGCAAAATGAAGCTAATTTAGCTCCCCTTTTCCCCTTAAGACTTGATGCCTGAAATGATAAAAATGGGAATCAAACGTATTTCTTGTTGTTTTAGGTTACTTGAATGCTTTGTTTCTGGAAATTTACTTACATATTTGCATTTACTTTACATAATTCTCTATATAATCTTGTAGGGCAGACATGAATCAATAAGTTGTTATTAAATAAC
>NC_051412.1:21066170-21066244 GCF_015228065.2 Penaeus monodon
ATTTAATGGCAACATATTAATTCATGTCTGCCCTACAAGTTTATATACACGATTATGTAAGTGTGTGTGTGTGT
>NC_051412.1:21066270-21066440 GCF_015228065.2 Penaeus monodon
ATGAAAAGCAGTCAGCATGATAAGTGCAGTGTAGTTGCTGACCCCACCATAACTCTGTACCCTGAGTCGCTGCCGGGGACCGGGTACTTCATTCAGCGCGCCCTTGTTGCGAGGGCCAGCTGCCTCCGAGGTACTGTGACTTTGACCGCTTTGACTCGAAGTCGCGGGAT
>NC_051412.1:21066472-21066864 GCF_015228065.2 Penaeus monodon
GTGATGATTACATCATGGGCCATAGAGGTTCTCCCCAGCTGTTTAATGACTCGCTTGTTCGCGCGAAGATATTCTGGGATCCGGTTGCGATCGCCGGGTAGCAACTGGGACGCTCCGGCATTGCGCAACCTATGGGGATTTCGCTCGTCCCGCCCCTCTCGCTAGATAGATTAATGAGTGACAAAATGCACTTGATTGATGGATAAGAATAGTCGCACACACGAATGCACGCGGGCGCATGTGTGTAC
The DNA here is from genome assembly GCF_015228065.2 of Penaeus monodon. NCBI lineage: Eukaryota > Metazoa > Arthropoda > Malacostraca > Decapoda > Penaeidae > Penaeus > Penaeus monodon. The sequence goes on from NC_051412.1 coordinate 21,066,721, forward strand.
TTGTGTGAATGTGCGCGTACTTCTGCACCATATGTGCATCCGTGAGTGTGCGTTGTCATGTAATCTTTGCCGTTGTTATCATTAGACCTAAATCAGGAGTCGTATCTAACATAGTTAAGATAAGCATTTGCATTATATACTCCC
>NC_051412.1:21067297-21067545 GCF_015228065.2 Penaeus monodon
AGAAATTGATATACAGTCGGGGAACAAACAAAATGTGTCTACGGCTTTGGTAGTTATTAAGGAGAGCAAACAGACAGACGGACAGGGAAAAACACGATCATGATCTTCACTCGAGATATTAGGAATATTTGAAAGTTTCGGTTGGCAGCAGAGGTAGGCACTATACTATGTTCATTATCTTTCAGTCCTTGCTAGATTTTTCTGGCAAGGAGACTCGGAAAATTCTTGACTAGTCCAAAACCAAATTC
>NC_051412.1:21069187-21069408 GCF_015228065.2 Penaeus monodon
CGAAATATCTCACGGCGAGTCACGTGGGCCGGACCGTTGCTGGGCGCTGCTGCCCGCGGGCGGCTGATGCAACCACCGCCGGCGCCTGCGCACTCTCTCATTCTTTCGTACTTTGGGCGCTGGCTGCTGTTTTGAGTGTGTTTTGGTTTCATTTGATCTTTCATGGTCGCGTTCTTTCCTCTTGTTCGTCTCCGTTTGTCCGTTTGTCTTTATCTTCACCG
>NC_051412.1:21069859-21069932 GCF_015228065.2 Penaeus monodon
GCCCCCCTCTCTCGGCATAAACAGCTGAGACCTGAGAGCATTTGGAAATCTTTCAATTTCAAAGCAGAATGTA
>NC_051412.1:21070194-21070396 GCF_015228065.2 Penaeus monodon
AATACCAAAAAAAAAGTGGTCGTAGCGTAGCGAAGGGCGTGGCTCTGCCTGATTCTCGTGTGGAGTTGCACGTGACAAGCAATCATGCACAGACGATACGAGGCTGTGGTCTGGCGGGAAGGCGTCTGACTGGACCTTCCTTCTCGTGATAATCTTCTTCCTTTTTTTGGATACTAATTTCATGCAGTTTTTTTTTTTTTTT
>NC_051412.1:21070783-21071000 GCF_015228065.2 Penaeus monodon
TATATCAGTGCCGTTGTTAAGTAGATGAACTGGCAGATAGGAATTCGAATAATCTTAAAATAAAACAGTGTGGGCTATAAATAGAAAACGTAGAGATAAACAAACAAAAGCAACAACAATAACAGGAAATGTGTTTTTAATGGGAAGAAAAGGAAGAAGAGAAAGAAAGAATAAGACAAAGAGAGAAGAAAAATTGCTTATAGTTTACGTTAGAGGG
>NC_051412.1:21071076-21071410 GCF_015228065.2 Penaeus monodon
TTATTCAATTTATCTGTCAGAAGTGTAGGACATGCCTTTCAACAATTATGCAATGTGAGACGTTGCAAGGAGAAAGCCCTTGTCCCCGGCTAAATCTCTTTCTTGAAAAGGGTTCTAAATTACGCTCAACTGTGTGATGATTAATCTAATATTTGACTTCTTGCTCTTATCAGGCGCTGTGGGAGGGCAAACGTTACGTCATTTATAAGGTTATAATTATCCTCACGCTGATGTTATGAATTCTGTTTTTTGTGTGTTTTATTTACTACTAATTTCTCATTTTTTTTATTACGTTCAAAGAAAAGTACGAACAGAAATCGTAATGATAATTCTG
>NC_051412.1:21071640-21071727 GCF_015228065.2 Penaeus monodon
ACTTAAGTTCTGCACCTGCACCTAAGCCATGCTGTTACCGACGCGAACTGGATATATCTGGTTATAGTGTTGCCATCTCACGGTTGT
>NC_051412.1:21072184-21072294 GCF_015228065.2 Penaeus monodon
CCCAGAATACACTATGAATTCCCAGGCGCGAGATTATAGTTATCAGCATCGATAACGTATTTCAAGTTTTATCTTAACTGAGAAGCAAAAATCTTCAAAGTTCAAGTTAT
>NC_051412.1:21072572-21072783 GCF_015228065.2 Penaeus monodon
TGCTTTTGATGACAGACTGACTTTAAGAACAGGCGGGAAAAGATCTTCATTAGTGTGTGTATCACTTGTGGCTAAAAGCGACGGGGAGCTGACGTGATCATGACGTGACAGATGAAAAACCACGTGACGATATGACGTAAGATGGTCTGGAGATAATGATGCCTTTCATCAGCATTTAATTATTTTTAATTATCTGTACATACTCGGATGC
>NC_051412.1:21073056-21073129 GCF_015228065.2 Penaeus monodon
TCATCGCCTTTGCAACATTCTCCTCTGCACACATAACAACCGCAAGATCGGCTGACCATTTTGGCACCGCCTT
>NC_051412.1:21073159-21073806 GCF_015228065.2 Penaeus monodon
TCTTCTCTTCTCTGTCAGTTTCTTCCTTGTCTCGTTTTCGTTCTTTTTATCTTTCTTCTCTATATTTTTGTTCTATATTCTGGTTCCTTTTTTATTATCCTTTCTAGATATATTTTCTCTGTTTTCTTTTTATTTTTTTCTCTCTCTCTTTATTGTCTTCTCTCTCTTCTTCCTATCTTTCCTACTTCTTTCTATACATTCATTTATATATCTTTTTTAAACCTATTCCTTTTCTATCTTTTCATCTCTGCCTCCCTTTATTGCCTTTTTAGCGTTTCCTTTCCTTTCTCTCTTTCTCTCTCTACTCCCCTCCCTTTTCGCCTCCACCCTCTCCCTTATCTTCTCCTCTTTCCTCTTTCACGCTCTTCCTTTTCCTCTTTCTTGCTCTCCCTTTTCCTAGCATGTTCCTGTTCCTCTTCTCTCTCTTCTTTCTTCCTCTACCTTTCTCTGTTCTTCTTCTCCCTTTTTCTCTTCTTCTCCTCCCCTCTCTTTCACTCTCTCCCCTTTCCTCTTTCTTCCTCCCCATTTTCTTATTCATCTTCCTCTTCTCCCGTTTTCCTCTTCCTCTTACTCTCCCCTTTCATTTTTCTTTCTTCCCTTTTTCTCATTCACGTTCCTCTTCTCCCTTTTCCTCTTTTTTCTATTTG
>NC_051412.1:21073847-21073915 GCF_015228065.2 Penaeus monodon
GTCACGTAACCTGCACATTTTGGCAAAGTCGCAGTCAGCGTTCCGTCCAGCTTAGCAACACGATTTAT
>NC_051412.1:21074418-21074882 GCF_015228065.2 Penaeus monodon
ATGTGCTGTCAAAACGTCAATAGACGGACGAAACACATGCGAAATATGATGCAGATGACAACAATAATATCACTGCTAATCGTATTGTCATTATCCTTAACACATATAATATTGACGGTAAGGATAATAATCATCATGTCAACAACGTTCATAATAACAGCGCTAACGATCACAATAGCTACTGAGAATGATAGTAATGGTGACAAGACAACGACAACAGTACAGTACCACCCGCAACGCTAATGATAAAAACAAGAAAAAAAAGAATGATGATTACTTAACGAAAGTCACTCCTGGCTATTTTAAGAGCTTCCTCAATCGCAGCCTGGTTAGTATTACCTAACCATTCTTAAACTGAGGGTAGAGGATCCTTATTTCCCATGTTAACCGGGTCCACATTGGGTCGTAGGGAACAGTATGTGTAGACGCCATAGTGCTTCAACTGCCCATTCACTCTGTTCCTT
>NC_051412.1:21075787-21076403 GCF_015228065.2 Penaeus monodon
ATGGCAGAAGGGAGTGATTTAGGGAGGGCAAAAGCGGGCGAGGAGCGGGCCGGGTATATAACGGGCTGGGGACGACCGAGGGCTGCCAGACACGAAGTAGAATGGCGAGAGAGCAGGCGATCCGCGACAGAGGAGCGGGACTTCAAGTTGAGTTCTACGTCGCCAGGTGAAACATCTCAAGTGTCTACGCCAAGAGGTCTCTCAATCTGAAGCAAAACGTCTCAAAAACATCGTGACACGGGCACCAGCCGCGTCGAGAAACGCTAAAGGCACGTTCACGGGCAGGTCAAGAAACGTTGCTTTACACTAGCTTACGTTTCCATTTTCTGAAGAAGAAACGTTTTTGGAAAGTCTTTTGAAAATGTGGGGGATCAACAAGAGGTTGTTGCCTATCAAGGCGCATTACTTTTTGAGATATGCAGGTAAGTTACGAATTCTTTTATGTAACAAAAATAAACATGAATGATTATAACGAATGGATATAACATGAAATATTATGACTAAAGAACTCTATGAATCACATTCCATGCAGTACACTTTCTCACTCTCTACCATGAACTGTCATTCATCTTGACAAAAAGGAAAGAAATATTCGCTTGTAAATGAGATTTGTTTT
>NC_051412.1:21076603-21077755 GCF_015228065.2 Penaeus monodon
TCATAGTGTGAATCAATCGAAAATCTGAGACATACCACAAAAATCAGTGGCTTATCGAAGAGATATTGCATAATGTCATATAGAGATTTTAAGAGGATAAAAAGAGAAGAAAAATATCACCAGTCGTCCGAATTCTAGGGAAAATTTATTGCATATTTCACTTACACGAAAAAATTAAAACATTTAATCTACATTGCGCTATAAGCAAATGTAACTGCTCTCTTTCCCGGATATTTTTTCAAAGGGTAGACTTGTTGCATTCGCCAAAGGTGAAAATGATTTGCATCCGTTTACACCTTCAACCATGAAATAGCAGCATATTCACGGTTGACTTTTAAATCAGATCGTTGTGGTTTCACCTTCGCTTTTTTTATTATCATTATCTTCATCTCTCCGTACGCCAGAGAAGTTTTGGACTAAAGCATTCCCTCCTTGGTTCGCCTTACCCTGTAGGTACTGCTCCTCTGACGATGTTGCTGCCACTGATGGTCCGGCAGAAGGGCATCGACGCCAAGGGCATCGGGCTGCTTTGGACAGTTATGCCCATCGTAGGGCTCATTACCAACAGCATCTCGGGCACACTGGCCGACTACCTGAAGGCCCACAGAACTGTTTTCATCACCAGCCTCACTTTCCTGACGGTGGGACTGACGACCATGTACTGGCTACCCCCCGTGCCTTCCTACGACGGGGCGGAGGCGTCCCTCGGCCACCCCGCCGTCAACAACCTCACGTCGTCCGCTCTGGCTGAGCTCAACTTGGGCGTCCTCGACGACGGGAGGAGCAATGAGACGCAGCTCTCCTTGGAGGAAATCCTCGAGAGCGACTCGCTGTTCCTGGTGGACCCCGAGATGGTGGTCGAGGAGGGCCACGCGTTGCCGCCGGACCCCAAGACGGCGACGAAGGAGGGAACCGTCCATGACACATCTTCGCTCAGCTCTACCATCTCCATGCTCATGCAGTTCCCTCAGTTCTGGCTCGTGTTCTTCGCCCTCATGGTCGAGCAGATGGGCCTCACCACCTGCGTCATGATCTCCGACGCTGTTTGCTTCCAGATCCTCGGTAATTCATCTTTAATTCGGTTATGTCAATAAAATACATATATTTTTTCACATAAAGATATTCATACAGAGTAACAGGATAGAAAAAAAT
>NC_051412.1:21077819-21078154 GCF_015228065.2 Penaeus monodon
ACTTAACCCTTCACAAAAAACTGACACACCTCCCACACCCCTTCCTCCCACTCACCCAGGCTCCGAACGACACAAGTACGGCCAGCAACGTCTGTGGGGCACCGTGGGCATGGGCTTGACAGCCATCGTCTCAGGGGCGCTGGTGGACCTCTACTCGAGGGGCCTCCCGCAGCAAGACTTCCTGCCGATGATCATCATGGCCCTGGTGCTCATGTCCGTGGATCTGGCGGTCGTGGCGCGCATGGACATTCCGCAGAACAAGAAGGAGAAGCTGAAGATGGGCGACGTCGGCAGCGCCCTCATCCACCCGCAGGTCCTGCTCTTCCTGGTAGGTC
>NC_051412.1:21078598-21078896 GCF_015228065.2 Penaeus monodon
CCATGAAATTCACCTTGGTCCCTCCCCCCTCCCCCCCCAGGTGACAGTATACGTTGTGGGGACTTCGTTGGGTCTTCTGTGGGTGTTCAAACTCATGCACATAGAAGACGTGGCTCTGGCTTGGGATTCGGGTTTTTCCAACCTCAAACTGCTGCAGGGAATTGACATGGGAATCGAGACCTTCGGAGGAGAAGTTCCCTTTTTCTTCATTTCGGGTAAGTTTTCGGACGTTGGGAGTTTTATTTTATTATTACATATATTTTTTTTAATTGTAGGATTTTGATTCTTACTGGCAAAG
>NC_051412.1:21079045-21079378 GCF_015228065.2 Penaeus monodon
TATGAATTCTGAAACGACCCAATCGCTCCCGCCCCCCTCAGGCATGATCATCCAGAAGCTCGGCCACACCCCGGTCATGGCCATTGCGATCGGCTCCCTGGCCCTTCGCTGCTCTCTCTACTACCTCGTGGTCAATCCCTGGTGGTTCCTGCCCATCGAGCTCCTCAACGGCCTCAGCTACGGCCTCTTCCACACCGTCATGGCCTCCTACGCCAGCCACATCGCTCCTCCAGGCGCCCAGGCCACCTTACAGGCCATCGTAAGGGCGTGCTTCTCCAGCGGTGAGTCGGGAAGGGCGGTCCGTGTGGGGGCGAGGGGGAGGGTGGGGGGTGG
>NC_051412.1:21079731-21080595 GCF_015228065.2 Penaeus monodon
TGCCAGGTGTCATTCATACCCTCCTTCTGCGTCTACAGGCCTGTCCACGGCAGGATTCCTCGGAGGAAACCTGATGCACTCTCTGGGCGGCTCCCTCACCTTCCTCGCCGTCGGGATCTTCAACTTCGGCTTCTGCTTCGTCTTCGTGTCCTTGCAGTTCCTCATCATCAAGTTCTTTAGCCACAGGAAGATAAAGGGTAAGTGCCTGTCGAACGGTTTTAAAAGTTAATCTAAATGACGTTGTTAGATTAAGGTTATTAAAAAAAAGTAACGGAGCTGAAGACTAAAAATCCTTCTGCAGGTGATTCTGGGTACATGTCGCCGAGTTCTTCGACGCCCTCGGCGGAAGACTCCAGCGTTGGGATCGAGGAATCTTCCCCGGTCAAGGAGCCTCTCGTCGAGGACGTGTGAAGAGGAGGAACGAGGGTGACTTCGATGTCATTTCTTTGGTCTCGACGATGCTTTTTCTCTTCCCGGAGCTGAGGAATCCGAGGGGCTTTTCAGGGAATATTTCTTACTTTGGGGGGAACGTTCCTCTTCCCTCGGCGCTGCACTGGTAAAAAAAAAAACACTCCTCAGGGAATTCCAAGGGCTTCTGCGGTAGATCTGTAACATTTCTTCACTCCTAAGGAATCTGTTGAAACCTTAGGATGTCCCTCCAGCCTCAGGCGCCTCGCTAAAGACTTCCTTGGCGAAGATCTTCACGAGCCTTCACAGTCTTTTTTCCTGTTCTCGGCTTTCAAGCCAAAAGGGAAAAAAAACACAAAACTTATCGACTTACTATCTTTAGATATATATACTAACATTAACCAACACTCTCGTAACACTCTCAAGACTGTCGTCGTATAACACAACTAATTTCAT
>NC_051412.1:21080646-21081216 GCF_015228065.2 Penaeus monodon
AGTGAACTAAGGAGAGCAAAGTTCATACTGTTGGTGATCTACTCACACCCCGGCATATGCTTTGTATTTCCTCGTCCAGACAAAATATTAACAAGAAAAGGCGACACGACGAAAGAAAAGTAACACGCTATGTGTATCGCAAAGTGTGATGTAATATAAGCTATTTTAGTGTAGATATCATCTATATATAAAATTATGTACAACGCATTTTTATATACCATTCTATTGTATACTCTTTCTTTTTTAATGAAATAAAAAGAAATATGTACATTTGGAATTATTTCTTATAACAAAATGCCGCACGACAGAACAAAACTGAAATAAGAATTTGAGGAACCAAGAAATCGCTTTTTATCTATGTTGTCAGGAAAATCATTGTTTATCTTAAAGCATGTGTTAGATAATAATGTTTGGAAATAGTCAGTAGAAGTAACATTCCTGAAATAATAATTGATAAAACTATCAACATGAGCAACTAAATGTTATTATTATTATTGACTTTATTGCAAATGGGTTATAGTAGCATGAGCAGTGGATGCATCTGGAACGATGGGTTTCAGGGTTGGTCAA
>NC_051412.1:21082846-21083075 GCF_015228065.2 Penaeus monodon
CATGAAACAATGAATAGCTTATGTAATATATACAAACTATCGTGCTGCAAATGTGCTTCTTGACTGAAAGAAAGGCAAACTCCCGGATGTTAATCCATGTGACTTTGCTCAAGAAAAAAGGAAAAAAGAAAAAAAACATATCACGTGACCAGTGACGCTAGTTTGCCAGATGCGAAAGTGCCAATTTCCTATTTAGAAGAGCGTCTCTGTGTTAGTACACCATTTTTGG
>NC_051412.1:21083696-21083761 GCF_015228065.2 Penaeus monodon
GGAATCGCTTTAGCCAGTTTGCAAATATCGATATATCGGTGTCGCCTTAGACTATTCCGTGTGTC
>NC_051412.1:21084107-21084262 GCF_015228065.2 Penaeus monodon
GATACAGTGATGGGCCTCGATACACAGAATCGTCTAAGGCGACACCGATATATCGCTATTTGCAAACTGGCTAAAGCGATCCGATACATGATTCTTAAATAGATTCATACTACACATAAACACATACAATAATATATTGCCGATACTTTGTTGTA
>NC_051412.1:21084893-21085331 GCF_015228065.2 Penaeus monodon
GCGTTTGTGTGTTTGCGTTTTTTTCTATATCTCTCTTGCTCTGTCGACAGTGTGCTCAATAAATGTGAAAGAGGCAGGAGACTATCTCAATTTTCCCTTGGTCATAAATCTTAATTTATGCCATGAACGCACCAGTCAGTTGTAAATAAAATCGACGGTAATGTGGTGCAGAAGTTATCGAAAATATCCACTCATGATAAGCAAGTTTTAAAAAGTTTTCTGATGCAGTCTTTTTTTTTTAGTACATCAAACATTAAATTACATATTTACATATTAGTTTATATAATTTCCTACAATACAATATCGACAATGATGCATCATCGACACGTGTATTGGTGTCGAAATCGCTTTAACTGTCTCCGAAGAATCAATGCATCGGAATTGCTTTGGCCAGTCGTCAAGTATCGAGGTATCCTGTGTATGGATGGCAATCACTGC
>NC_051412.1:21085459-21085779 GCF_015228065.2 Penaeus monodon
CTCAACACCCGAGCTCACGGTAAGATTAACTAACTAGAAAGCGAGCAAAATCCACCCGGGGGAGGGAGATCAGACTTTTGAAAAATTATCTATTTAGGGAGGGGGGTCAAAATTACAACCAGAGCTACATAGGCATAGTTTGGGCAAAACAACGCATGTGGCCCTTGAGAAGTGGGGGCAGTAAATTCAGTAAATTCCTATAGAATTATTATCCATACATTATTTTCTGACATTTTTATGTTTCTCAAACTAAATATTCTGTTCCTTTCTCATGTGATTATGTTAATATTTGTTATTGACAATAATGATAATATCAATCA
>NC_051412.1:21086410-21086631 GCF_015228065.2 Penaeus monodon
CAAGAATTCGCACTAATTTCAGTGTTTCTTCATATCTGGTCGTGGATAGTGACCTGGCACTAGACCCCCCTGTATATAACACAACGACCAAGAAAACATACGATTGTGTCTTTTCGCTGCATAGTTTTTTTTTTAATGTATGAATTACTGCAATTACTGTATTTCCTATGCGTGAGTCCTACTTGAATTTTGACACAAATCTGAAAAATATTAGTTGTAAG
>NC_051412.1:21087205-21087439 GCF_015228065.2 Penaeus monodon
CCTATCTACAATTCCGTCAAATACCTTACTTTCTCTCACAATTTTGGTTCTTATTTTGACTATCAAATACAGAATAAAAACAGATGCGGAAAATCTCTCGGGGCTCTATCGAAAGATCCAGTATATTGACAAAAGAATCCTAGATTTAATCCTTATTGTTCATTTATCTGTTTAATTATTGCAGCAGCTAAAAAAACATCCTTTAGGGTTAGATTAGGGTTGTCCGTAATGCTT
>NC_051412.1:21087685-21088049 GCF_015228065.2 Penaeus monodon
TATTTTTCTAGTATATCTATCATTTACCATTTCCCTTTCTCTTTTCTCATCTTACCATCTGTTTTTTCCCTCTCCTTTCCCTGCCCCTCTTTTTTCTTTCTCTTTTCCTCCTTCCCTCTACCTCCTTCTTTCTCTTTTTACCAATGATTTTCATTTAGAATACATATTATGGAAAACCATAATATGTATAATCTTGATGTATGATATACCCAATAAGTACTTTAAACTTAAAAAAAAAAAAATTCCCATCGCTCTTTTATTATGAAAGAAATGAAAACGGTCAACGAAAGCTTAGTGTTATGCCTCTGAGGGAATTCTCGAGGATCTGAACAAACGCAAAGGTAAGAATTTGAAACAAAAGCGA
>NC_051412.1:21089600-21089752 GCF_015228065.2 Penaeus monodon
GGGGGAAAATTCTTGCTGCAGTGTAGACTTTTCTTCAGCATATTCGCAAGCAAGTCCGCACAGAAGCAGTGATAAATGAATGATTGATGGACAATAGATTAATGGCATAAAAACAAAGCCTCTTAATCGATGGGAAGTAATAAACCTTTTCC
>NC_051412.1:21089873-21090003 GCF_015228065.2 Penaeus monodon
CGTTTCTATTCTCTTCTTTCGATTCTTGGGAAATAAGTGAAAGTGATGGAGATGATGAACGCGCAAAGGGTTCAGTTAGGTAGCCTTTCCTTTTATACTTTCAAGCGCTGAATCATGATAGAGGAACATT
>NC_051412.1:21090052-21090510 GCF_015228065.2 Penaeus monodon
CTTAGTTTATTGTATAATCTATTTTATTATATAATTCATTGTATGATTTTATTTATTTTTTTCATATTATCAATCATGTGGTAAGTGTTGCTAATAACATAAACGAGAACGTTTCCCCATTCTCGTTGGCCGGTATTTTCCCCACATCATGGCACAGCAACTGCTTGGGTTTTGTTTTCTTGTTAATGAGCTTTTCATCTGTCGTGAAAGAAAGACATTTTGTAAGAATACATACAAATTACATTATAATTTTCGTTGATTTACAGCATGAAATAAGTCAGAAGGATATTACGTTTATCGTTTATTTTCATAATAACGGAAGGCATCTATAATCATACCCAAATACATGCGCATAGATCTATCCATATCTAACAAATACAAAGTAGAAAGCAAAACACACAGACGCGTATCCATATTGTCTTGAAATCTCCAGCTAACTCGATAAAAGATTACTTCCG
>NC_051412.1:21090580-21091212 GCF_015228065.2 Penaeus monodon
GATACTTGTATCACGAAGGCGCTACTCTTTTCCTTTTGTTTTTGCCTACTTAGTGCATACAGTTAGGGAATTAGATGTTGAGGCCGTTAAAATGAAAACAATAATAATATATAACATTATGCCTTTCCGGTAGAGGGGGCGAGGAGGCTCTATTCACCCGGCACCGCTCTCTCTCCCTCGGCTGCTGCCTCCCTTTTCGTGTCTTTATGCGACTATCAGTCTATCTATGCCTATCTATCTGTGACCACACCGACTGATTAAGGACTGAAGGATGAATTTTCATCACGAGCACATTTAAGGCCAAATTGTAAATAAATTATCAGCCGATGTTAATGGAACCATTTGAATTAGATTAAGAGTAATATATAGCAAAGGCATTTTAAGACTATCAGAAAATCCAAAGCTTAAATGCATAATGGAAGGCAACTTAACTCACCCCTATATGAATTTGTTCGTGTGTGCATGTGTGTGCGTGCAATCTGCAATAAAAACAGTAAAAATTAATGATTAATTGTCAATAGATTAATGGCACAAAAACAATGTTTCTTCATCGAAGGAAGTAACCGCCCTCCTCTTCCTCTTGTTTTTCATTTCTTGGTTCTTCTATTTCTTTTTTTTTCGTTTCTTGGGAA
>NC_051412.1:21091285-21091458 GCF_015228065.2 Penaeus monodon
CAATCATGTGGTAAGTGTTGCAAATAACATAAATGAGAGCAATTCCCCAGCCTCGTCGGCCGGTTTTTTCCCCACATCATGGCACAGCATCTGCCTGGGTTTTGTTCTTCCATTTTGTAGAGAACCGGAGTGGGCGGTCGTCTCCTTCCGCCTCAAGGGGTGTATAACGTACA
>NC_051412.1:21091733-21092620 GCF_015228065.2 Penaeus monodon
TAGCAAACCGCGGGGTTATTGCTAACAAGTTTTAATGGTGTTTTTCGGCTCCTCCCTCGCATCATTATTTTAATCATTAATATCATCATTTCTACTTCAGTTTTAAAGAAACTGGCACTAAATAATAGGCAGACTGAAAAAGTAATATGAAAAGGGTGGCGCCTACGTGAACCAAAGGAAGAGAAATAGATGAGAAAAAGCGAGACAAAGAAAATATACGTTATCACCTGTTTGCGTGTATTTGTCTTCGTGACATTTTATGCCTTATCCCTGAAGGTTAAGAAATATGTTCTCATTCTTATTCTTACTGATTTCCCAATTATTTCCGAATATTTCAATAAAATGATTTATGTATATTATTCTAATATACATAGAACATAAACACTGCATAAAGAATAGTATATTAAAGCGTCAGGTATGAATCGGATAGGAATTGACCGAAGAAAGAATTGAAAAAAAAAGTTGTTTTTAATTGCTAGCAGCATATTTTTGGCGAGGATTTATAAACTCGTTTATGGCGGCCACAAAAAAAATTATATTTGTCAAAGTCTATTTTTCATCTTCTTTAGTTTTCGAGATAGATAATGAATGCTTTGACAATGACTGGCTTAGTTTTTATTGCAATGGCGTTTTAACTTCTTAATTTTTCACAAAGTTGTGATCCCTTTTTATTGGGGGGGGGGGGGCATGTTTTTGTTGTTTTATTCGCATTTCCAGTTTACGGAAGTTTCAGACAAGTTTGTTTTTTTCATTGAAACTTCTGTATTTTTCCCCATTGACAAAAGTTTCCATTCACAGTTGAGTTATGGGTTCACTCTGGTAGCCTTTCCCTTAAGTGTTGGATCATGATGAAGGAACGTTTATTATATATCTTTATCTATCCATAC
>NC_051412.1:21092823-21092906 GCF_015228065.2 Penaeus monodon
CTGTTTCAGACGACGGCGTGGCACTGTAACATTACAAGAATATTGGATGATTAACCGTTTTCTGCCCTTGAATTATCGATTTG
>NC_051412.1:21092933-21093696 GCF_015228065.2 Penaeus monodon
TCCGTTAAGTTTAAGTCATACAGAAGAAGAAAAATCAAAGCCAAGGGACTGGGAATCTCGGGCAGGAAAACCACAGTTTCAGTTCTCGTGTCGAGGAAATGTGAATAAACACTATCGTTGCAAGTCATGTTACCTGCATTTTCGGGGGAAACATAAGATATTTAATAACTGAAATCGCGTAAGAAAAGGCCAATTTACACTATTCTTTGTAAGCATATTGCCGTTATCAATTACAATTCTAGGTATTTCATTTTTGCATATTTATTTAGCGTTCTATCATTGTCATGTTGAAAAGCAGTGATGAAAATTCCTGCAAATAAAATGGATCGGTTCCTTCTCAAAATTGTCATTAATTTAGTTAGATAATCTATCTAAAAAAAAGGAAAAATGAAGAAATAAATGGCACTCCACCATGTCATATTGGCCGGAATTCTCCTCTTGTAATGTCGAAATTGATCTGAAATGAAATTGGTGTAAGTATTCAACAGCTAATTCGTAATCGATGTTACAGTCTATTATTTCTGTATTCAACCTTGTGAAACCGCAACGATAAAGAGGTAATAATATCTTAATTATACTTTTTTGTTTGCCTGTCTTAAAATGTGTGTGCTAATTAGCTAATTTGCTCATGGATGTCTATAAACTGCCAATGGAAAAACGATACATGTATTAAAACAAACAGATTATTTTTAAAAATCATAATAACAAATCATATGGATATTTTTCTGTTATCGTTCACTTATACAGTAAGCACATAATACTT
>NC_051412.1:21093734-21093959 GCF_015228065.2 Penaeus monodon
TCAGAGGGCCTTCGCTATTTTTCCTTAACCCAGTATAAAAATACGTTATCCATATAAACAAATATATGAGACAAAAAAAAACAATAGCAAATATTTATAACCGCTCACAAATACATTTATAGAGATATCTGCGCACACACATCCGCACATAAACGCAAACATACCAGCATTATAGTAGTACTGTATTCTAAAAACTATATTATTTTCCTGAAAAAAGTACTTTTG
>NC_051412.1:21094029-21094535 GCF_015228065.2 Penaeus monodon
GATAATTGTGTCACGTAGACGTCACTCTTTTGCTCTTGTTTTCAGTTTAGATATTTCTTATGTATGACATGGTTTGCTGTTAAGATAATGATAATGATGATAATATGGAGGAAACAACCGGGCATCATTAAGCCATGATTGCTATTATCAGAAACCTTTCAGTCTCTGCCAGACTGTGCTTCCGTCTCTGCGTCAATCACCCAGGCTGTCGATATTTCAACTGTATGTCTACCCAGCTGTCTATCTACTTACAAACTTCCCTATTTTTTGATAATGTTTATTTGTTGATGTATGTGTTTGAGTGACCGTCTCTTTAAAGTCTTTCTCATTTAGTCTAATTATCATCTTCTCGTACAATTTGTTTGCTTTTTCTGCTTTTCGCTCTTCGTTTATCTCTTCTCTTCAGTTTTAAGTTTCTCAGTTTCGTTTTATTTCTTTATTTAACATCTTCCTCTTTCGTGAGCACCTTTAAATGCATTCGGTGTTTTGTCTGAATGTAATACTGT
>NC_051412.1:21094831-21095282 GCF_015228065.2 Penaeus monodon
CTACTTAAAGAGTGTAGGAGAGAAAATTAGTAGCGAATCAGCTTGCAGGGAATCTGCTCTTGCAATGAAGTCAAAACAAATTTGCAATGAAATATTTTAAATTGTTTGGTAAACTCATATCTAATTGTCTTTTTTATATAATACGCATATTTTGCATACAATGCCGTGTCCCTGAAACGATGTAAAAACATCTCTTGTTAATGACCTTTTCATCTGTCGTGAAAAAAGACATTTTGTAAGAATACATGCAAATTACATTATAATTTTAAGTCATAAGGATATTACATTTGTCGTTTATTTACATAGTAAAGGAAGGCAGCTATAACCATACCCAAATACATACGCATAGATCTATCTGCATCTAACAAACACGCAACAAAAAGTAAAACACACAGATGTATATCCATAACGTGTTGAAATCTCCACATAACTCGACATACAATTACTTCCG
>NC_051412.1:21095352-21096052 GCF_015228065.2 Penaeus monodon
GATACTTGTATCACGTAGGCGCTACTCTTTTCCTTTTGCTTTTGCCTACTTAGTGCATACAGTTAGGAAATTAGATCTGGAGGCCATTAAAATGAAAACAATAATAATATATAACATTATGCCTTTCCGGTAGAGGGGGCGAGGAGGCTCTATTCACCCGGCACCGCTCTCTCTCCCTCGGCTGCTGCCTCCCTTTTCGTGTCTTTATGCGACTATCGGTCTATCTAAGCCTATCTATCTATGACCACACCGACTGATTAAGGACCGAAGAATGAATTTTCATCACGAGCACATTTAGGGCCAAATTGCAGATAAATTACCAGCCGATGTTGCTGGAACCATTTTATTTAGATTCAAGAGCAATATATACCAAAGGCATTTTCAGTCTGTCAGATAATCCAAAGCTTAAATGCATAATGGAAGGCAACTGAACTCCCCACTGTGTGTATTTGTGCGTATGTGCATGTGTGCGCGTGCAATCCGCCGTCCCTTCACTCTCTCTGTTTCTCAAGAAGTGAAGTGGAGCCGAGAAAACAAATACGGCGTTTCTTTCCCTTGATGATTTTTATCTCTATTTGTGCGTTCGACATGGTGGATATGCTTAAGAAAAAATATTATTCATTGAAATTTTTTTGTCGCGTCAACAGCGGCGTGTTCAAAATACAGCAATAGGGTGAGGCTTAGGAGCGAAACCCACAAG
>NC_051412.1:21096257-21096579 GCF_015228065.2 Penaeus monodon
CATCGTGAAAAAATTCACGATAGCATAAAACGTAAATGGAGCGTGAATATAATTATTTTGAAAAAAGTACATTTATTAACTTAGGAGTTCAAGAGAGAAAAAAGAATTGTAACACCCAGGGTGCGAGTTTATTAGAAGTCCCCCTCCCCCTTTCTCTTTCTCTCATTCGCTGACCTTACCCCCACTTCGCTGACGCAGAATCACTTAAGAAGTTCGCTTAATTTGATAAAACTGGTGGTTTCCGATTTGGTTAATCGCAAATTGTTCAACATACAGTGTCAATATCATTTAGCTTTTTTTCTAGATATATTTATGGCCAATA
>NC_051412.1:21098779-21099262 GCF_015228065.2 Penaeus monodon
AAGGGGCAAGAGAGTTCAAGAGAGACTAGATGGGGCGGGTGGAGAGAGGTGGTGGTCGTGATATGAGACAGAAGGGTCTCCGCAAGTTTAAAAGGAAAGGTCTAGAAAACAGTGGTGCATAGAGAGCAAAAACTCCACGAGGCTGAAGGAATATGAAGAGCCAGAGGTCACCCAACTAGTTTAACTTGTATGAACCCGACTTTTTATATTTCTAATGTTGATATTAATGGTTAATGATGCAAATGATACCTGTAACAAAAACAATAATTATGATGGCTGCAGTACTTCGTTTATCGATAAAAGAGCACGACCACGGTCACTAATGCTTCAACATCGAACAAATCTACGGAGATGTCACCTCTTATTTCATTAAATCACTAAAATGTCAAGCAAGTATATGAGGTTTATAGCTGAAAAAAGAAAAGCATAGTTGGAAACAAGATATCCACACCTGCCAAATGTTGAGCATTTCCATTTGCATGT
>NC_051412.1:21099653-21099751 GCF_015228065.2 Penaeus monodon
TCTTTTTCCGTTGTGCGACAAAAGTAGAGAGCTGAAACAAAAGATGAATACAGCTGAGGGCGCAGTACTCTACAGGGAAGCCAACCAACAAGTTAGAA
>NC_051412.1:21099798-21100310 GCF_015228065.2 Penaeus monodon
TCGAAGAAAACCTGAAGAATAATAACAGCAAGACAGCCTACCAGACTGAAAGAACTGACGAGCACTAAACAAGGGAGAACCACTACCATCCAAAACAAAGCAGGGAAATGTGTCACAGAAGAACAAGATACTCAATAGAGATGGACAGAGTACTGTTCCGAACTGTATATACTGATAACAACATGAGATCCTAAGGTGCTAGATGTCCCTTCACCAACAAACAACGACAGTTACCCTATCCTGCGAGAAGTTGAAGCCGCAGTAAAATCATTGAAAAAGGCAAGTCGGCTGGGGTGGTCAATATTCCATCGGAGCTGGTCCAGGCACGAGGAGAGACTATGATAGATATGTTACCCGTCATTTGTAACAAGCTTTGGCGGTCAGCAGAATGGCCAACACCTTGGACTCAGTCTTTGAGAAGGTTTCAGAGCAGGGAGGAGCACCATGGAACAAATCTTCACCCTTAGAATACACTGTGAGAAGCACCTACATCAACAAAGCCTTTACCACGT
>NC_051412.1:21100378-21100464 GCF_015228065.2 Penaeus monodon
ATAAGATCAACGCCAACCTGATTAGAACTATAAAATGACTTTACAACAAGGCGACCAGCGCAGTCTACCATAACAACAACATTGGA
>NC_051412.1:21100629-21101709 GCF_015228065.2 Penaeus monodon
GGCCTAGATGGACAAGAGCAAGAGCTGGTCAACTTAGTCCACCATCTTGAAGACGCAACCACAGCATATGCCATGCAGATCAGTGAAGAGAAGACACAGTTGAAGACAAATAGCACTAATGACACTAATGACCGTCCGTAACTTCAAATATCTGGGATCTATAGTGTCGGATGAGGGATCCAAGCCTGAAGTTCTCTCCAGGATAGCCCAAACCATAGCTGCAGTGACCAAATTAAACATCGTTTGGGACGATAAGAACATCTCCATCAGATTGATGCGCCCATTGATCATGTCCATATTTTTATATACATGTGAAATATGGACAATAACAGCAGAAATTGAGAGAAGGATACAAGCATTAGAGATGAGATGTTTCCGCAAACTTCTCGATATCTCTTATAGAGATCACATAACCATCGAGGTGGTGAAGTACAGAATTAGAAACGCCTTCGGTTCGTATGAAGATCTCATGACTTTAGTAAAAAAAGACACAAACTGAAGTGGTATGGTCACTTCATACAATCATTTGGACTGGCCAAGACTATCCTGCAAGACACAGTGCAAGGAGGGAGACACAGAGGTAGACAGAAAAACAATGGGAAGATAACATCAAAGAATGGACTGGTCTGGATGCAAACATCTTCGTGCGTGAAGCTGAGAATAGAGATAAGTGGAAAAAGTTGGTTTTCAAGTCGACAGTGGTGCCCCAACGGTCAACCAGACTACGGGATAGGTAATAGGTAACAGGTAACAGACCTTGTTATCTTCTTCATCTCGGTCAGTATGCAATACAGTAGTTATAATAACTTACACTTGACATGTACATCTGATTTGTAAAGATGTCCATGTTCATTGTTTTGTTTATTTATGAGAAACAGATAAACTTTACGTAAAAAAATGCATAATTGAGACATGTTTATATTTATGTATGTCTAATTATATTGACGCCTAGACAAAGGGGGGGACAGGATCAGTTCCCGACCGCTCTACTCCATGACTGATCACCTGCATTGAGTGGCAAACAAAAACGTCTTTTGTGGTATCTCTGTGCTTAAGCACCGATTGCTTGGCAACAGGATG
>NC_051412.1:21102191-21102493 GCF_015228065.2 Penaeus monodon
TACAGTGAAATAAGCAGACCAACAATGATAGAAAATTATACCAAGGGTTATTTCACCTCAAAATTTTATACCAAATATGAATAAAATTAACTGGTAATTACTCCTTTCTTTCTAATTCATACATGATATAACTTGTGCTATCATCATTGAATATTTATAATAAACAAAAATCCATATAATTAATGAAGTAATAAAATAGTGTCAGGTACACTGCATGTACATATTACGGATGTGTGATCACACATTATCAGTGAAACTATGACCCTCATGTAAAATTGGTTTTAAACCTTGAATTCAAATAC
>NC_051412.1:21102520-21103318 GCF_015228065.2 Penaeus monodon
CAATGCCAAAATACGCATACAACCAAAATAACCTTTCCTCTTCACATGCTGCACTAGCTGGTAAGACCTGAAAATAAAAATAAAATTCAACATCACTGCTAATGCTGTGCATCATCATAAGTATAAATTATAAAACTTCAGACCTGAATTTCATACTAGATACACACATATCATATAAAAACTTAGATTCATGTTTTATTCACATATTTAAAAATGTATATCTGTTCAAGTGCCTGTGCTTGTACTCATGTTATTGAAAGTATGCATTAACATGCAAATGTCTATTGCCATATTTCCGTGTTAGCAAGTATGTGAATGTTACTGCAAGTATGCACAATAGAGCATGTGCCTGTGTAATAGTGTATTGTGGTTACACTTACCCAAGTAATCATCCATGAGGGTTCCAATTGCAAACTGCAAGTAGAATAAAAAATTCAGATATCAAAATTCATCACAAAAAGTGAAAGTGTTCTTAGGCACATAAAATTTCTATTAATTTTATTTACAAACAAACTCATTAACAAAATGAATAAGATATTATTAAAACCCATGCAGTACATAATACATCTAAAACCAAGAAAACGTATTTGACACTGGCAAAATATATTGTCATCTAAATAAAATTATGTTGAACTTACAATATCTGTGGCATCTACTCTGGTACCAACAATCTTGACTCTAATTTCATCATCTTGTTGAATAACAACTTCCTAAAAAAGAAAATTAAAATTATACTGACAGAAGTTCCTGTTATAAGGAGTAATTATTTCACACACATAATTTGTTTCAAAACTATAT
>NC_051412.1:21103348-21103759 GCF_015228065.2 Penaeus monodon
TCTCAAATGACATACCTCATCTCTGCTTTTATAACATGGGGGATTAGAGTTTGGATCAAACTCTAAATCTTGTGGAATTGACTGAAAAAGGAGAGCATATAAAAATAGCATTGCATTCATCTTCATATACAGATTTGTACTATGCTATGTCATGACCAAACACAATGATTTACTCTTCTTGTTAAGGGACCTTAATCATTTATTATTTAATGAAGAGCATTATCACATTACCAAAATGACGATAGAAAATAATAACTGATTAAAAATTCCACTTACATGTCTGGATATGAAGCACTGCATGGGTCCAATTTCACAGAAAAGACCAATCTTGTTGATCTGTGTCACAACTGCATCAAGAACTTCCCCTTTGAATGGACGGAAAACAATAGCCTTGTACTGAAACAGAAAAAA
>NC_051412.1:21103794-21104007 GCF_015228065.2 Penaeus monodon
ACTGCCAATGTTCCGGCACTCAAAATCATCTGCAAGAAAATTAGGCCTTTAAAAAAAAAGTCACATGATAAAGAGTTTTTTTGTTTTCTTTTTTCAAGCAATATCAGTAAATTTCTAACTAATATTTGAATCTGCCTTAAAATCAATCAAAACAAGCAAAATCTTTATGTTATCAGATTCTCAAAGTACTAATAGAAATATGTATGTGTATGC
>NC_051412.1:21104115-21105186 GCF_015228065.2 Penaeus monodon
TTAGGCTACAAGAACCTCAATCAAGCCTTATCAGGAATTCAGACATGAAACTTACTTTTATAGGATACAGAACAAAGCCACGCCCAGGCTGAATCATGCCAGAGCCAATGTGATCAATTGTTGTGACAGCAATCACAAAACCATACCTGTAATAAAATATATGTATGGGTAGCAAGAATGTATAGACTGATATTGCAAGGTTAATACCAATTTCTTTTCAGAAAAATGTTTTGATGATAAAATAAATTCTTCTTACATAAATCTTTCTGATGACTGATGCTTAAGTTAAGACCCTGTCATACTAATACAAATTCTGTCATTTTCTGTTTCTACATGAATATGATGCTTTCCACAGGTAGCACATGCATCTGGAATACCTCCCAGACAAACACAGTAGCAACCATTTTCGTATGACTGATTTCTGTCTTGATATTGTGCTGTGGAGGATCTTTACTACTACACTGTTTTACTGATAAATAAAATAAAATAAGTTTATGTAAACTTAAGCAAATATTCTAGAATAATTCTATATACAATAAAGTAGTCCCCTTTACACAACTATTTTTTAAAACATGTGATGTGTATGAGAGTGCTTGTGATTCATGGGACTTCGCTTGGAAGACTCCTTGTTTGTTTTAAATGGGCGCTATTTTTGCTACCTTGGTAGCAGTGGTACTCTGCTAGCATGATTGGGTCAGACCATTTGCATGTGGATAGTTCATCAGGAAACACAAACTTGATGCAAAAGTGCTAGTGACATAGGACCTTTAGATATCAATTTCTTTTCATCAAAAAAAATCCTATAATAGAACAAAAAATATTTCATACTTCTACAATGGACTGATACTGAAAGTTAGATACCAAATTCTCTTCTAAAAATTCCAAGAAAAAAATTAATGTTTTTACATACTTTCCTGTACAAGTGCCTTCTACTTCTGTGAAAAGCATCTGTCGTACAGTATCCATCAGCTGTGGACCAAAGTACCTGGGATGTAACAGGATTTCATGCTCCAGCGAGATCTGCAATCAAAAGGAAAAAACATAAAAGGCTCTATAATGATTAGTGCAGTA
>NC_051412.1:21106740-21107045 GCF_015228065.2 Penaeus monodon
CATATATACACCTCACACCTTTGTTTCTAGAGGCAGGTAGTTGCTGCAATAGTTTCTACCCAGAAATAGGAGTTTTTCACTTGGGGATATCCGATGTGGATAGGTAATATAAACTTGTCCCTTTTTTAGAGATTTATCATGAAATATGCACCAGTATAACCTCCCTCCTGCCAGAATATATATGGAAAATATCTGTTGGCCATTGCCACAGCTCCAATAAACATGGACAAAAATGTGATGTATGCAGGGTATACTATGCAGATGAATGTATCTTACAGAATGCAATATTATACATGTTAACATTT
>NC_051412.1:21107215-21107433 GCF_015228065.2 Penaeus monodon
AGAATATTTACAATCTGTAATGGTTTGAGACCAAAAGACTAAACAGTTCATTCTTACTTCCATACATCAAATATTAATGAAATTAAAGTGACTAACTTTACAGTAATGTAATGCGATGTCTACTAACAAGATTTACGGGAGTTCTGGTCGAGCGTGTACAGTGTGGAATTCTCACACACCCAACTTTCGGGGGCGCCCAATGTCAAGTTTATCCAATA
>NC_051412.1:21107487-21108183 GCF_015228065.2 Penaeus monodon
GGAGACAGCAGCCCCCTCGAGGGGAGTCAGTACTATGATTACAAGAATTCCACATGGGGCAAATAGTCAATAGACATAGAATTACGAAACCATAAACGTACACACAGCCTAATGAAATATGCTTATAGTTTATAAATGTCATTTCTATAATTGATTAAAACAATTGGTTATGCACTGTAAACCTAACAAGAATCAACCTGACTCTACATTTCATACAATATACAAATGACTAGGCCTGAAAAAAAAACTTCCAAGCCCCAGAGTGCTGTCAACACTATCATAATAAACCTATAAACACCTAATTATAACCTCAAAACTTTCTACCACATCATAACCCTGCCACAGTATTATCCCAAAAACAAATCCTAGCACTTGCAAGAATTTCAAGAGAACTGTAACTTATAAAAAAGAATATTCACATGGTAAAACATGATGTTGATTACGCGTCCGTCAAATGTAAACAACTTGGTCGGAGTTCTGTCTGAACTGATCTACCTACCTGAAGTAAATTTATAATTGTGAGTGTATATGGATATATTTATTAGCAGATATAATGAAAACATACATTTATTATATATATGATTAATAAATAAAAATGAGATAATCTACTAAAAATAGCAGGGATATATCAAATTGTTTTTTATCTACATCATCGGCATTTTTAGAAAAGTTCATTCAATTAAACCGAGCTAGTAT
>NC_051412.1:21108576-21108841 GCF_015228065.2 Penaeus monodon
TCTAAGGTATACATTAGTTGATAAAAATCTAACCCTTAATTACGTATGATGGAAAAATGTAAGGGAATAAAACCGCAAATTAGAGCTTGGTGGTAGTGAGGCTGTAGTTGTATTTGTTTGGGTTTCAGTACTTGTAGACGAACTTGGTAGTTATTTTGATACAAGATTAGGACGGAGGGCCAAGTAATTATAATACATATGGGGGTATTTTTACGAAATAAATGTGCAAGTTCTTTTCTGTTTCATATATTCCCATTTTGTCATT
>NC_051412.1:21108957-21109367 GCF_015228065.2 Penaeus monodon
GTCTTTTTTGTCATTCCTAGACACCGAACAAAGACGGGAACCACACCACACGAGATACGGGGTGGAATAAGCACAGTGGTAGACGAAACAAAAAGAAACTACACTTACACCAGTGAAATAATTTGACATACATTGACATGAGAAATACAATATCTATCAAAGGAAGAACCTATTAGTGTCTTGAATGGTAATGATATATATGAATGACTATATTAATGATGATGACATATGTAAATAAAAATCAATTTAATTCATCTTAAGGTTTTCCAGGATTAGTGATGTGGCAGAATGTTGCCATACTGATCTAGGTTACAATTATCAAAAATATTGTTAAATCTACCTTAAATAACCTTAGATTAAATTACTTTAGTAAAGTAATACAAATATTGTTGTTAGCGCTAACATCAGCC
>NC_051412.1:21112944-21113518 GCF_015228065.2 Penaeus monodon
GTCTTCGTTAAGCCTGAGAATAAAAAACGCTGACGTAACGAGAGAGAGAAAGGTCTGGACCTTGTAACAAATTAAGTGTAAATGTCATACAATGTATCTAATAATCATAATTACTCCTTTTTCCTATTACAAACTACTGCGTACAGCATTTCACAATCTTTGGTAGGTTAGAGATATATGTTTAATAAATGCAAAACTATATGCATTGCTTGATAGTTTTACTATAAATATGTTCAACACATTTATATTGAAATTATAGTAACATCTGCCAAGGGATGGCTGTAAAGCTGGAGTTGGCATTTAAAAATTAAACTCGCTTTTTCACTCACAGCAGTTTTTTCACCTTCATTTGTTTTGTGTGTCAATTTACTGTTCACTTTATTATAATTTTGCGAATGTGTGAAAAAGAAGGTGTTGTTTTCCTATAATTGGATTTTTAATGTATCCCACGTCCAACCCATCTAGCGTGCAAATCAGAGCCAAGGTTAGTCTCAGGTACGCAATACCTGGCGTTTGCTTGTTTTGCGATCACGATAAACATAATGCATAAAATCATAGTGCATATTTCGTGACA
>NC_051412.1:21113592-21114153 GCF_015228065.2 Penaeus monodon
TTCATAAACCGAAGTGTTGTAACTGTCAAACAACATTTATAGTCTGTAATTTTTACCAAACAATTTATAACCAACGAATAAGTGGTGAAATTGTGTACGCAGGACTTATTTATTTATTTACTTGTACAATACTTAGAGTTTTGTATTATTACATAAAAAAAAAACTTTTTACTTAAACTCTTCGTGGATTTGTTGCGTTTCTGAGCCTCGCAAACCAGCAAAAAGTTTCACAACCGATCGACTTTTAGTTCTCCACATCACGAAAACGCAGAGAAACTTGATTTAATGGCATTTGTGTCGAAGAACTGTAAATTATGTTGACAGCCGTGTGCGAGGGCGAAAGAGAATTCATAACTAATTTGTGAATTATTTTTCACCGGGTTAATTCAAGTTGGACATCACCTTAGACTTCGAAATGAAGGTAGTTATTTCGCTTGGTTTAGATGATGTACGTACCCTTTATTTTCTTCGTGAATTCCTCAGAAGTTGTTATAATAAACATAAATCATCTTTATTTATTGTATATTACCTGTATGAATCCCCCTCCCCCAATCCCATGCT
>NC_051412.1:21114319-21114774 GCF_015228065.2 Penaeus monodon
CTGTATGAATTATAGACTGTTTTAAAGTAAAATTTCAGGTAAGAAGATACATGTAAAAGAAGATGAAAAGTTCATAGAATTTGCAGGAAATAATGGAAGGGCCACAGTGCTTACCAAAGTTTAAAATCTATACTTGTACTTACTAAGCCTAGGTATGTCATGACCTCAGCCTCTGAACTCAAGCGAGGACAAAAAAAAAGGGTAATTCTTGAATCTTGGACCACAACAAGGGAGACCAAGTACTGTCACGCTGTTCCCCATACCTTTGGCACTCAAGGAAAGCCCAACAATCCTCTACCATACATCTATATCAAGATAGACTTTAAATTGGGTCCTTATTCACCAGGGTGGTCATGAATCACTTCCAGAATACATGTTATACTTTTATTTTAATTTTGTTGGACTGCTGAAGGCATGGAGGCCATGGTGATTACTTACATCTTTTCAGAGTATCT
>NC_051412.1:21115563-21115696 GCF_015228065.2 Penaeus monodon
TAAATTATTTTAGGCTACCATCACTAAGTGCATATTGTTTTTTCATATTAATAGTTTTGGTTCTGGAACAGGCTTATTTTAGTATATTACTATATCTGGTACAATTATGGCACTTTATTTTTTTAGAATATTT
>NC_051412.1:21116071-21116349 GCF_015228065.2 Penaeus monodon
TGATATTTTCACAAATTAAAATAAGTATATAACTAAAAGCTACATTGAAAATATCTATTTATACAGTATAAAACTTCATGATAATAAGGATTTCTGTGTCATATGTTGCATTTTTATGTTATTTTTTCATAGAGTATTAACAATATGATTCAAAGGTTCATAGCAAGTGTTCTTGTTGGAATTTTGTCACATACTGTAGAGTTGTGCAGATGTTTGAATGATTCTACTGTAATGACAATATTAACACTATATTCCAGTTACATAATTTTTTAAAAAGA
>NC_051412.1:21116366-21116800 GCF_015228065.2 Penaeus monodon
TTTTATCATCATCATCAATAATGAAATATAGCATCTCTCTTCTTAGGAACTACAGTAATGGATGAAGTGATTTATGGAGACAGCAAGAGGAGTTGTGGGGAACTAGAGGAAACAGAACAGAGTGACCATGGGAAGATAACAGAAGAAAGGGTAATGTTCTCTTTTATTGATTGTATTTTTTTGGATTTTAAATAATACTTTTGCCTAATATTTTTAAAATTTAAATTGGAAAAAAAAAATGTGCTTCATATTTTATGTGTAAAAAAAAAAATGTTGGCTCAACCCTCTTTAATCCCTTCAGAGTAGCTTCATTGTCACTTGATTTAATATAATTATTCTTTATGTACCATGCAGTTTCCACAGTCTTTGGAGAACAGTGGAGACCAGCAGCATATTGCCAATGATAGGAGCCCTACTGAAACAGCATGTGAGGA
>NC_051412.1:21116849-21119616 GCF_015228065.2 Penaeus monodon
TATGGATTAAATTAGTTCCAGAGTGAGAAAACCTCTACTGTTACTGTCACTACAATTTTGTTTTTAATTTAAATTTTTCCTCTCATTTGTACATTTATGTTCTTAACCAATATAAGCTGAGGGAATTTTCCCCCATCAATAATCCTAAATACATGATAAATGGATTTGATACTAAATATGAGAATGATGAATAGGCATGTGTGCATTGTTTGTCTTCTTATGCATATTATAATTTACATAGAAAAATATGAATGCTTGTAATCGTTAAAAAAGATTTTCAGTACTGATTGTCTTTATTCTTATTTTTGGAATGCAGATGGAAGCCTTCCGAATATGGAGCAAAAACCCATTAGCAGCACAGATCTGAAAGACATTGCCGAGTCAAGCAATAAGGAAACCACGAGCCAAGTGAACAAGAGTTATAAATGTGATCACTGTGATTCCGTCTTTCGTCAGAAGAACAACCTAAGGAGACATTTAAAGTTGCATTCAGGGCATAAACCCTATGTATGTAAAGAATGTGGACTATCATTTTATGTGCAGGATTCTTTGAAGAAACATATGAGAACTCACACTGGAGAAAAACCATATAAGTGTGGAGAATGCAACACTTCCTTTGCTCATAGTGGTCATTTGAAAGCACATAAGAGAACACATTCGGGAGAAAAGCCATACAAGTGCCAGGAGTGTGGCTTATTTTTTTCTCAAGCAGGTAATCTGAAAGTTCACATGCGTGTTCATACAGGGGAAAAGCCCTTTGTTTGCAAGGTTTGTGGAGCTGCTTTTGCCATTAGTAGTGTATTTAAAAAGCATAAATTGGTTCATACTGGTGAGCGTCCCTTCAAGTGTTCTTATTGTAATGCAAGATTTTCTAGTAATTCCAATTTGTCAAGGCACAACAAGACACACACTGGAGAAAGACCTTTCAAGTGTCAGTTATGTGATGCAGCTTTTCCTGTTAAAAATTCATTAGATCGTCACATTAAGTCACACACAGGTGAACGTCCATACTGCTGTGAAATGTGTGGTGCTGTTTTTGCTGACATGTCCGATCTTACAAAACACAGGAAAACACATTCTTCTGAAAAGCCATTAAAATGTAATGTATGTGGAAAAGGTTTCTTTTCTAAATCCCAAATGAATATTCATATTAGAACCCATACTGGAGAAAAGCCACATAAATGTCAATTATGTGATGCAGCTTTTGCGCAGATAGGTACACTGAACAAACACAAACAAAGACATTCAGGAAAAAAACCTTTTCGATGTGATGTGTGTGGTACACAGTTCACAGCTAAAAGCAGCTTGAAAAAACACATGGAAAGACATTCATCAAGTGCCATGCCATCAACACCAAGTACTTGTAATATCTCTCCTTACTGTGGAGTGAATCTGGAGACCCCTTTTCATGATATTCAGAACAAAGTATTAAACACCAGTGGCTTATGTAGTCAGGAAACATTATCACTGCCTTCTAAACTGATAACAGAATCACCCCAGATGAGAGATTCATTGAGTGTTGGGAGCATGTCATTAAACTCAGATGACAGCATTTTGAATAAACGTGTGGTGCAGGAAAGCAGTCAGAGTCCTTTACCATCAATTCCATCTTCAATCCATAGTGTGGAATCTACCTATATGGATGTAGCAAATTATAATTCTGGGTTGCATACACTGGGAGGACATGTACCTGAAACTAGTTCTGTTCTTAGCAGTTATACAACCCTTGAAGAGAGAAGCACTCCAATCTCTTTCCAAGATCTGCATGATGCTAATGAACTCTGTGATATTGGAAAGAATCCAGCAATAATTGGTAATGAAGTGCAGTATCTTCACACCTTTTCTGAAGTTGTTGCAGTGCCTTCCATCCAGCCAGAGGGTACAGGTAATTCACTTATTTCAGACCTCACACCCCCACAGAAATGGTAGCCACCACACAGGAGTTTTGATATTGGCTTTGGCTTGTAGTACAAATGTTTAGTTTAGTAGCTAGCAAATGCTGAACATGACATATAATGTGGGAGCTAGAGAATGTAAGTGTTTGCAATAGTCATTCATAATATATTCAACAAAATATTTTTGGCCAAGTGTTGGTTCTTCTATCTGTGTTAGTATTTCCCCCTTTTAAAATATTTTTGTTTACTGAGATATATAGAAAAGCAGTTAAGGTGAGTTGTGGTTTTGTATAAAACTCAAAACTCACCAGTGTGAGCCATTTCAATTTCAGTCCCTATTTTGTAATTCTGAAAGATAAAGGAAGTGGGCTGGAAAACTGATGTCATTTATTCTTTTCCAGTACTGATACTGGTACTTCTCTCATTATGACCATTATAAAAGAATTGATAGCAATATAGCAGTATGTATCATAATGTTAACATATATTTACATATAGTGTAAGAGATAAACAGAAAATTGTGTATTTATATATATATTTTTTATTGTTACATATATTTTTAGCTTGTTTTAATTTTGTGATAACAAAATATATCTTTTAAAAGTAAAATGTCTATTATGTTTCCATACTGTAAATCCTTATCCAAATTGTAGGCCATCCCAACACAAACAAAACTATTATCAGATCCCAATAGTTGGTAGAAATCATGAGTCACATCCAGGAAAAATACAGGCTTGGATCTGACATCATGTTTATAGATCTTATAGAACCCCAGGCTACTAGATATACCTACTTTTTGTATCCATTTGTAGTTCAAATTTATTGGTTTGCCTCTTGTTGCTCAGTATATGATGTCATTTCTGTGTGTGTGTC
>NC_051412.1:21124923-21127539 GCF_015228065.2 Penaeus monodon
GCCCCAAAAACAGAAATGACATCATATATGGCAAAAAAGAGGCAAACCAATAAATTTGAATACAAAGGAACAAAAAGTAGGGGTATCAGTACCTGGGGTTTTTATAAGATCATAAACATGATGTCAGTCCAAGCCTGTATTTTCCGGATGTGACTCATGATTTTTACCAACTTTGGGGTCTGATAATATTTTGTTTTTGTTGGGGATGGCCTACAATTTGGTAAAAGGATTTACAGTATGGAAAAAAAATAGAATTTTACTTTTAAAAAATATATTTTTTTATACAAAAATTAAAACAAGCTAAAAATTTTGTAACAATAAAAAATATAATTAAAAACACAATTTTCTGTTTTCCTTACACTATATGTAAAATATTTAACATTTTAACATATGCTTATTGCCCATCAAATTTTTTAAAGGTCATAATGGGGAAGTACCCGATCAGTACTGGAAAAAAAATAAATGACTCAGTTTTACCCCCTTCCCTTTTTCTTTCAAATTAAAAAATAGGGAATGAAAATTTAAATGGTCACACTGGTGGTTTTGATTTTTTTACAAACCAAACTCACCTTAACGCTTTTTCTATTATCTCGTAAAAAAAAATATTTTTTAAAAGGGAAAACTAAACAGATAGAAGAAAACCCAAAATTTGGGCCAAAAAAATTTGTTTAATATATTATGAATACTATTTCAAACACTTTCTTCTTAGCTCCCCCATTATATGTCAGTTCAGCATTTTGCTAGTACAAACTAAAAAATTTGTACTACAAGCCAAAACCAATATCAAACTCCGTGTGGTGGCTACAAATTTTGTGGGGGGGAGGTCTGAAAAAAGTGAATTACCGTACCCTCGGTGGATGGAAAGGCACTGCAAAAACTTTAGAAAAAAGGGGGGGAAGATACTGCACTTTTATTACCAAATTTCTGGATTCTTTCCCAAATCACAGAGTTTATTAGAAACATGCAGATTTGGAAAGAGATTGGAGGCTTTTTTAAGGGGGTTGTATAATGCCAAAAACAGAAATATTTCGTACAGTCCTCCAGTGTATCAACCCCAAAATTAAATTTTCATCCTATGGTAGATTCCACATAGGATTGAAGATGGAATTGATGGTAAAGGATTGACGCTTTCCTGACCACATTTTATTAAAAAAGGGCTGTCATCTGGTTTAAGAAATGCCCCCAACTCAAAATCTTTCTGGGGTGATTCTGTTATCAGTTTAGAAGGCAGTGATAATGTTTCCTGACACAAAAACCCACTGGTGTTTAAATTTGTTTGAATATCATAAAAAGGGGCCCCCAGATTCACTCCACATAAGAGAGATTTTCAAGTATTGGTTTTTTTGAGGCATGGCACTTGATGAAGTCTTTCCATGTGTTTTTTCAAGTGCTTTTAGCTGTGAACTGTGTACCACAACATCACATCAAAAAGGTTTTTTTTCCTAAATGTTTTGTTTGTGTTTTTTCAGGTACCTATCTGCGCAAAAGCTGCATCACAAAATTGGACATTTATGTGGTTTTTCCAGTATGGGTTCTAAAGAATATTTTTTGGGATTTAGAAAAAAAACCTTTTCCACATAATTACTTTTAATGGCTTTTCGAAGAAATTTTTTTTTTCCTGTTTTTTTGTAAGATGGACATGCAGCAAAAACAGCACCACACATTTCACAGCAGTATGGACGTTTCCCTGTGTGTGACTTATGTGACGATTAAGAATTTTTAACAGGAAAAGTGCATCCCCAAACGGACACTTGAAAGGTCTTTCTCCGGGTTTTGTCTTGTTTGCCTTGAAAAATTTGGAATTTAAAAAAAATCTTTGCTTACAAAAAGAACACTTGGGGGGACGTCACCAGTAGAACCAATTTATGCTTTTAAATCATCTAAAGGCAAAAGCAGCCCCCAAAACCCTTTCAAAAAAAGGGCTTTTCCCCTTATGAACACGCATGTGAACTTTCAGATTACCCGTTGGAAAAAAAATAAACCACACTCCTGGCATTGTAGGCTTTTTCTCCGTGTGTTCTCTTTTGTGCTTTTAAAGCCAATGGCAAAGGAAGTGTTGCATTCTCCACACTTATAGGTTTTTTTCCAGTTGAGTTCCATATTTTTTTCAAAGAATCCTGCACAAAAATAGTCAATTTTTTAAACATAGGTTTTGCCCTGAATGCAACTTTTAAATGTCTCCTTAGGGTTTTTCTTCGAGAAAGACGGAAAAACAGTGATCACATTTTTAACTCTTTTTCCTTGGCTGTGGTTTCCCTTTGCTTTACCGGCAAGTCTTTCAGATCGTGTGCTAATGGGGTTTTTTTCTCCATATTCGGAAGGCTTTTCCTCTGCATTCCAAAAAAAAGAATAAAGACAATCAGTATAAAAACTTTTTTTAAAGTTACAAGCTTCATATTTTTCTATGTAAAATTTAATATGCATAAGAAGAAAACAATGCACACATGCCAAATTATCATTTCATATTTAGTATCAAATCATTTCATGTATTTAGGATTATTGATGGGGGAAAATTCCCCCCATTATATTGGGTTAGAAACATAAATGTACAAATGAGAGGAAAAATTTAAATTAAAACAAAATTGTAGTGACGTAACAGTAAGGTTTTTTACTTGG
>NC_051412.1:21127603-21127988 GCF_015228065.2 Penaeus monodon
CCTACAGCTGTTTCAGTAGGGCTCCACATTGGCTATGCGCTGTTCCCGTTTTCCAAAGATGTGGAAAACCCTGGTAATAAAGAATAATATATTAAACAAGGACAAGAAGCTACTCTGAAGGGATTTTAAAAAGGGTTTAGCCCCCTTTTTTTTTTTAAAATAAATATGAACAATTTTTTTTTTTCCAATTTTTAAAATTTTAAAATATTAGCAAAAGTATTTTTTAAAAACCAAAAAAATACAATCAAAAAAAGAAAATACCCTTTCTTGTATCTTCCATGGTCCTTGTTGTTTCCCCAGTTCCCCCCAACCCCTCTTTTCGCCCATAAAACACTTCATCCTTCTGTAGTCCAAAAGAGAGATGTAATTTCATTATTGAAAGATG
>NC_051412.1:21128088-21128180 GCF_015228065.2 Penaeus monodon
GCAGTAACAACACAACTAAGGTACACCACAATAAAGAAAGATCATGGAAAGTGCCGCTTACAGCCCAAGTTCACTCAGTGCTCCCGAGGTTC
>NC_051412.1:21128360-21128494 GCF_015228065.2 Penaeus monodon
AAATATTCTAAAAAAATAAAGTGCCATAATTGTACCAGATATAGTAATATACTAAAATAAGCCTGTTCCAGAACCAAAACTATTAATATGAAAAACAATATGCACTTAGTGATGGTAGCCTAAAATAATTTATT
>NC_051412.1:21129254-21129709 GCF_015228065.2 Penaeus monodon
AGATACTCTGAAAAGATGTAAGTAATCACCATGGCCTCCATGCCTTCAGCAGTCCAACAAAATTAAAATAAAAGTATAACATGTATTCTGGAAGTGATTCATGACCACCCTGGTGAATAAGGACCCAATTTAAAGTCTATCTTGATATAGATGTATGGTAGAGGATTGTTGGGCTTTCCTTGAGTGCCAAAGGTATGGGGAACAGCGTGACAGTACTTGGTCTCCCTTGTTGTGGTCCAAGATTCAAGAATTACCCTTTTTTTTTGTCCTCGCTTGAGTTCAGAGGCTGAGGTCATGACATACCTAGGCTTAGTAAGTACAAGTATAGATTTTAAACTTTGGTAAGCACTGTGGCCCTTCCATTATTTCCTGCAAATTCTATGAACTTTTCATCTTCTTTTACATGTATCTTCTTACCTGAAATTTTACTTTAAAACAGTCTATAATTCATACAG
>NC_051412.1:21129865-21130430 GCF_015228065.2 Penaeus monodon
CCCCCATGAGCATGGGATTGGGGGAGGGGATTCATACAGGTAATATACAATAAATAAAGATGATTTATGTTTATTATAACAACTTCTGAGGAATTCACGAAGAAAATAAAGGGTACGTACATCATCTAAACCAAGCGAAATAACTACCTTCATTTCGAAGTCTAAGGTGATGTCCAACTTGAATTAACCCGGTGAAAAATAATTCACAAATTAGTTATGAATTCTCTTTCGCCCTCGCACACGGCTGTCAACATAATTTACAGTTCTTCGACACAAATGCCATTAAATCAAGTTTCTCTGCGTTTTCGTGATGTGGAGAACTAAAAGTCGATCGGTTGTGAAACTTTTTGCTGGTTTGCGAGGCTCAGAACGCAACAAATCCACGAAGAGTTTAAGTAAAAAGTTTTTTTTTTATGTAATAATACAAAACTCTAAGTATTGTACAAGTAATAAATAAATAAGTCCTGCGTACACAATTTCACCACTTATTCGTTGGTTATAAATTGTTTGGTAAAAATTACAGACTATAAATGTTGTTTGACAGTTACAACACTTCGGTTTAT
This sequence comes from Penaeus monodon, assembly GCF_015228065.2. NCBI lineage: Eukaryota > Metazoa > Arthropoda > Malacostraca > Decapoda > Penaeidae > Penaeus > Penaeus monodon. The sequence goes on from NC_051412.1 coordinate 21,130,429, forward strand.
GA
>NC_051412.1:21130507-21131082 GCF_015228065.2 Penaeus monodon
TGTCACGAAATATGCACTATGATTTTATGCATTATGTTTATCGTGATCGCAAAACAAGCAAACGCCAGGTATTGCGTACCTGAGACTAACCTTGGCTCTGATTTGCACGCTAGATGGGTTTGGACGTGGGATACATTAAAAATCCAATTATAGGAAAACAACACCTTCTTTTTCACACATTCGCAAAATTATAATAAAGTGAACAGTAAATTGACACACAAAACAAATGAAGGTGAAAAAACTGCTGTGAGTGAAAAAGCGAGTTTTAATTTTTAAATGCCAACTCCAGCTTTACAGCCATCCCTTGGCAGATGTTACTATAATTTCAATATAAATGTGTTGAACATATTTATAGTAAAACTATCAAGCAATGCATATAGTTTTGCATTTATTAAACATATATCTCTAACCTACCAAAGATTGTGAAATGCTGTACGCAGTAGTTTGTAATAGGAAAAGGAGTAATTATGATTATTAGATACATTGTATGACATTTACACTTAATTTGTTACAAGGGTCCAGACCTTTCTCTCTCTCGTTACGTCAGCGTTTTTTATTCTCAGGCTTACGAAGAC
>NC_051412.1:21135073-21135632 GCF_015228065.2 Penaeus monodon
CCGTGAATAATAGTAAAAACCCGCGCCGGAATTAATGAGCGGCCGGCGGCGTATATATTACACAGTTTTTCACAAATATAAAATGATTAAAAAAATAGTTAAGCTGAATGTAATTTTTTATTTCCATTGATGACACTCAACAAGTATATAAACAAAATATTTACATTATTATATAAGTAATGTTCAACATAGGCATAATCATCAGGTTTGAAGTTTAATAATAGCAACCAACTATATAATACAGATTCACAGAACTATGGACATATTTCTACCTTCTTTTCATTTCATTATGATGCATAGAACTCCTTGAGAACAGGGTCAGTAGGCTTAATTATTACCTTATCTTTCATGTTAACAACCCACCCCGGTTCAAGACCATAATATATCTGACGTGGATCCTTTCTTTCCAGAAGCATATCCTTATCTGGAGATGAACTGATATCGGGAAGCTCATACCCATATTTCTGAAAAAATAAAAAACAAATGGGATAGGAAATAAATGAAAGATGTATGATAAACCAAAGCGGTTCCTCTACATCCATCTTAACCCCTTGGATCT
>NC_051412.1:21136162-21136281 GCF_015228065.2 Penaeus monodon
CACCAGCCTAATGCCCCAGATCCAATGGGTTAGTAAGAACTACCTTTTACAAATCATTGGTGAAGACAACTACTAAGTATTTCAAATTACCAAAATTGAAGCTTGATTTTTAGTAAAAT
>NC_051412.1:21136328-21136754 GCF_015228065.2 Penaeus monodon
CAGAAAATTAATAATAAAAAAAAATATATATATATGCCATACGAAATGAGAAATGCTACAATTTTTTTACCTGTGCTAAGATGAATCTTTCCTCGGCCACTAGATCTGGATCGGCCAAATAACCTCGATTCTTTGGATCACTGTAGTAGTCAATGAGATGTTGTGGAGGAAGCATGCGCTTGGGAATGGCAACACCTGAGGGTAAAGTCAATGAATATATAAAAGTTACAATCCAAGCATGTATTTTCTCAATACCAACAAGGAACAAAGTAAAACTAAAGACCATAAGCTTAAACAAAATGTGCATTTCATAAACAGACTTCATGCCACATTGATATACTTAAACAAAATTATGGTTCCACATCTGTGCAGTGGACAACTGTGGTAATCACATTTTTATATCAAAATTTCTACAGTTGCTAATTC
>NC_051412.1:21136845-21138009 GCF_015228065.2 Penaeus monodon
GACACAGATTAATTAATGTTTCTGAATATAACTTCCCCCCAGGAAATTTTAAGACAAATTCTGCACTAAAAGGGGTATTTTTATAAAGAATATTAATGAATTGGATTAGATTATTTGAAAGATTTAGGTGTTATCTGAAATAACTGAAAACATTATTAAAGAAATATTAGAAATGGTGCATGGCAACTCATTTGTAGTTCATATACATCTGGTAGTCATGACATTGCTGAGGAGCCAAAAAATCCATGGAAGTGAATGCAGGATGAAATAATTCAAACAGACTATGTTGCACATTATCTTTGTGTGTAATGTTACTAATCTTGTTTAAGCATGTAATCATAAAAATCTCTATATAAAACAAAACAGAAGTAGGCATTGTATTATCAAGGTCTTGGAATGTTTCATCAAAGAAGTGTGACCATTGGAATATGAGCCATTTTTCTAATTTTGTGCTGTTATTTATATATGCACTTCAATTTTCTTCTTTTATTATAAAAAACAAACATACCATTCCTTTTTCATAACTTCTGATGAAAACTGTAAACGCACCTCTTTTAAACAGGGCCATAGGTTTACACACAGCACCGAGAGCAACAGGGTCATAATATGCAGTGGTGATGGTTCCTCCATTACGCTCAACTGCTGCAATAACGGCTTCCGATGCCCACTGCACCTCGATGTTCATTCTCGTCTGGAAGTGATCCATGCCCTGCAAGAATAAAAACATTTTTTATTCTTCAAATATACAAACAAATAATTTGCCTTTGAAAAATCAAAACTGAAGTCAACTAAATTCAACATAATTAAAGATAATACACCATCAAACTTTCCCTTAACAATGAGAATTATCTGAGCACAAGGCTTTAAATTTTTTTCTACAATCCCAGAAAAAATATAAATAACAGATTTAGTAATGGCAACACAGACTTACATCATCTTCGAGCATAATTCCTCCCTCTTTCTCTTCTGGATGAACAGAGAACAAACCTGTGGCAACCAGCTGAGTCAGATCAACTGGGATGTCTGTTCTCAAACGGTTTGTATCCACAAGCATCTGCAGCTTTCCCATGCACAATGGTATATATGACAACTTCAGACTGAAAAAAAAGGAATTCAGGAAAACTTTGACAAATTCTATACATCTTTATTTTATTTATTCATATT
>NC_051412.1:21138240-21139271 GCF_015228065.2 Penaeus monodon
ACATGGAGTTGGGGACTTAGTGTATCCATACTGTAAAGAATTTGCTTTTTTTCAGCTTGAGTGGAAATATCAGAAACCACTGAGCTCAAAAGAACTACCTGCTTTTCAATAGAAGGAGTCATTTTATCTGTACAGAATTTGTCAGAAGGACGACTAAGGATGGATGAGAAAATCCTTTTATAACAAGGACCCTTAAATACTTCATATGCTGTGAAATGGATATGTAAGATACTACAATGCTTAGTAAAATGATTGATGATCTTTAATTCTCTTGTTAGAAATAACTTTCTACTGAAACAATGACATCCTGAAAGTAGAAATCCCTATGATATGATACTTACTGATGCCCCTTATAGTAGCTCTGACATGGAAATCGGAGGTAGAAAGGATTGTTTCCGGTCTCGTAACCGAGCCTCATGAAATTTTGCCTCTGCCCTGAACCCTTACTTCCTGCCCCATGTGTTTTGCCTCCATGTATACCACGGCCACGAGTTTTCTGCAACAAGGTAACAGGGTGAAATTCAGAGTTGTATCAGTATAGTTAAATATACCTAAAAGTATTTATCTGTGCCAAGTATGATTTTTTTTTTTTTGGATTTATCTACCATATCACATCATATTCTGTCACCTTTTGGGAAAAAAGGAGCACAATATTCATGCTACCTTGAAAGGATTTTTTTGTCCATTATTTTCTATCATGGAAAAATGCAACTCTCTGCATATGAACCAGTATTATAGATATGGCTTTTTCAACATGATACATCCAAATTGTCCACTTTACGTAAACTTGGTACTAAAATCATGTACAATTTACGAATGGAAAATGTTAAATGCAATTAGATTTACTGAAATCCAGTGAATAAATACCAAATAGGATGGCTGGTAAATCTGTTTCTATTTATAATACTAAATATCTATTTGATTTATACTCTACACTTGAACATTTATTTATTTAAAAATGTCCCATAAATCTAAGGCCGAGAGCTAGAAATGAGATAAGCCTACCACCAAACTAGAAATTTTTGCTTCTG
>NC_051412.1:21139538-21139906 GCF_015228065.2 Penaeus monodon
AAGGAATTTTATTAATTATATTTTTTGGACCACAAAATGGTAGAAAAATTTTGGAAATCGAAATAGGTGAATGGTTTTAACATCAACAGCAATAAATATCTTATAATTTATCAATTAATCAGGAAAAAATAAATTTTTGAAATGTTTGTTTTGAAACTACTTAAAAAAAAAAAAAATTTTGTTATTAAAAATATTTGTCATTTTCATTATGTACAAGAATGTCCTTAAAAAGATTAGATTATTGCAACACAATTACATTGATCACAGAAAAAAAAGTACATTTTAAAAATTATTATTGGTCAAATTTAAATAAACAGAGAAAATTTTAAAAAGAGCACTTATCAACATTGACAATGATATTTGTGACA
>NC_051412.1:21140036-21140325 GCF_015228065.2 Penaeus monodon
TGAATTTCGCCTCTTTCTTACTGTGTATACCAAGTTGAAAGGAATGCAGCACCCGAAGAAGGCCCAGTCACAGCAACCTAAATCATTAAAATCCTTTTAGAAGTCAAGTTGGGAACTTGACTTTGACAAGCATGTTCGAATTGTAAGGAAGTACTGCAGCTTTCTCTTAGGATGCCTAAATGACAATCAATATTCTAAAATATATAGTAAAACAATTAAACAATTTATAAGCTAATGCTGAAAGAGGACAAAGACAATTATGTACAGCTGGACAAGAAGTTTCTTAATA
>NC_051412.1:21140528-21141383 GCF_015228065.2 Penaeus monodon
ATTAACAAGATCAGACAATACTGTTGGTCACATTTCAATATTAGTACTGGTGTGCTTACCTCATACTTGACACCAGTTATAAATAAAACTCATCACACCAAAACATTTCTTCTCTATATGTTATATCAGCAAAGAATTATAACAGAGATAATATCTCTTTAATTTTTACCATGTTTAACAATTATCAGGCAGTGTTATTGAGGATTTCTCCTGCTTTTAGTCTGGCTCTATCTTGCCATGAATAGAGGTGAAGATTTATCCTTGGAGGGGTTAAGGGAGTGGCAGCTTCCTAAAAAGGGGATTGCAGGGGGTAAAGCCCCCTGTTAAAAAAAAATAAGTGAGGAGCTTTGAAATTTGAAATGCATGCGTAACTCACAGAAATGGTGGTTTGAGGTTGAAAACATGCGAAACAACGAAACCAATTAGAAAAATTTGTTTCGTACGACATGGCCACCGTACTTTTTCACGTAAAATTACGTTTACGTTTACGTAAAATGACCATACTGATTTCTTAGCTATGTGGCAAGTAACAATTATAACAAATTTGCAACAGCTACCGGTAAAGACGAAAGTTACTGTGTGAAAACTTAAGCTATACACTCTAAAATACTTAGCACTTGGTAAGAAAAAAAAATAACAAGCAATATGCATACATTCTTATGAGCACCAGGATTTGGCTTCAGATTTGATAAACTGATTCTGGGCAATCTCCTTAACAGCGAGAGAGCCTTTTCGGTTCCCGCAGACGACGCCATGATGTTTACATATGGCCCCGACGACGGTAGGAACACAGGCGTAATTTCTGGAACTGTTGGTTTAAATGTATCTATTATGTCTAAGTCAAATCACCATTGA
>NC_051412.1:21145192-21145393 GCF_015228065.2 Penaeus monodon
TCTGAGATGTGTAAGCAATGCTAGGCTAGCAAATTCATCAATTGCGAGTTTCCCTTTGACAGTGAATAGCCCTTGTTTGAAAATTGAAGACAGGCGCTAGGGAAGTAAAGTTGTAGAAATATTGCCTTGTTAAAGCCGCCTTTCTTGTTACCAAGTAGTTTTTGGATTCGGCCTAACAACTCTGAAGGTTATTAATTGTCG
>NC_051412.1:21145437-21145548 GCF_015228065.2 Penaeus monodon
TTCTCAGTACTCCATGGCTCAATGGTTCTTCTAATAGCGCATCAGTTGAGGTGACATCTGGAACATGTGCCAAAACATCTGGAGGAAGCGAAGATGTTGCATGACCATACT
>NC_051412.1:21145778-21145920 GCF_015228065.2 Penaeus monodon
ACTCAGGGGTCACCAATTAATTGTTTAGATTTGTTGATCACGAGAGTGTGGTTGTTTATACTATACGGTAGCTAAACCGTGTTTCCTCGGTTGACGCGCGGGGTCGTATAAGTTCCTTATAGCAGGATGATGCCTTTGAGCC
>NC_051412.1:21146057-21146541 GCF_015228065.2 Penaeus monodon
CCATAAAAATTGCTTTAAAAAGCCTGAGCATGATTATTTACAATGAAATGAATACTTTAGACCGTAGGAAAATAACGTAATTCTGTAAATATATTTTACATTTGCATTGAAAAATGTTCTTACAAAAAATATTCAAATAATATTTATAATATAAGAAAGAATTAAAATTACAAAACAAGTTCGTGAGTAGGTAAAAGTCAGGATAGCCTATGGTATCACTACAAACCCTTTTTCGACACCTCACATTTAGCCCCTGTGAATCTTTGTTTTTGCCGAATCACATTGCTTCATAATTATATGGAAAAAAAAAATCCCTCAACCAATGATGACTCTTGACAACTACAACATTGAGGAACTTCACTTTTTTTCACTTCGGCTGTCAGATTACATAACGCTCTGCCTCGCGACAGCCAAAAGCGACGCCAGAGGTTTTTCTCCTTTTTTTAAATCCTTGAGTGGCCACCTGCAACGGCCTGCTTTCCGG
>NC_051412.1:21147711-21148131 GCF_015228065.2 Penaeus monodon
AATTACAAATCGATAAATAGCAATTATAATAAGTAAATAAAGCAACTGATGTCAGTGACGTCCTACGTTTTCTTCCCTACGCATTTTTCACTCACTGATTTGCGGTTTTCACATTTCACTGGGAACGCTGGGGCTAATGACACGTTTACATTAACGCCCTGAATACTGAAAATATTAGAAAGAAGGGATGAAAGTGTCCTTGCTGATTGTGGTGCATATGGCTGTATGCACACCACTGGAGCGCACAGAGAGTGAAGGGAAATTTGGGGGGATATGGCTGACAACACCCTTACGTTTCCATACGTTTTCTAAATCATACGTGGTCTTTAATGAATGGAAAGGTTTCTTAGCGGTTGGGCGATTTATTTTAAAGGTCGATTAAAAAGCTTTGCATTTTTACAAAGTTGAGATTGAGACTCC
>NC_051412.1:21148156-21149360 GCF_015228065.2 Penaeus monodon
TTGACTACGATAACTATAGGCATCTGTGAAAGGTACTTCTAAACGCCCTTCAGATGTTTCTACACTGTCGAGAAAGGCAAATTATTTTACGTTGCGGTTAGATGTATATTTAAAAAGTTTTTATATAACCATTAAACAACCACCTTCATCTCCATTTGAGATTGACTGTCGTCGAGACTCACTCTTGCCACGATATTTTGAGTTTTCTTTTTATCTTTCTTCCCTTCCATTTTCTTATATAAATCTACGGCGTTATTGACCTTCAAAGTTCCACGCAATCAAAAAAGAAATAATCGTCTTGTGGTCATCGCGTCGGACGTGACTTCGCAGTGAAGATAACTGGGCGGGAAAAACGATCCTTGGAGTCGATCCGCCGCGGGGAAAACAACGGGTCTATGGGAAGCTGTTGCAGTTCGCTGGCGATTCTAAAGCGAGGAAGGTGAGAAAGAAAAACGAACAATTAAAGAAAAAAAAATATATAAAAGTTTTGAGGTAATAACGGGAAATTATATAATTACTCCCATGGGTTTTATTACTATATCTATCAGGTAATGTCAGAATCTAAGTGCTCCAGTCTCGACATTTTTAAGGTTATGCGACAAGACTCGTTAAAACTGCGAGCGGTATATAAAAAAGTCAATCTGTAAAGGAAGAAAAGTAAAATAGGTGTGGCGTCACTCAGCAGTAATATCCAACAAGGTCCTACTCTACGCGACTCGACATTTTTGCCGCGTAGATGTAGGTTACGTGATTGACATAAACTCGACACGCGAATACTCGAGTAAAAGAAATAGAGAGAGAGAAGAGGGGGGGGGGTTAAAAGCAAGGAAAAGTGATATTCGAAATGTTACCTCACGGAAAAATGTTCTTTCGCGGTTGAGGAATAAGGAGAAAGCTGTTCGGTCACCGCTGAACTGTGGGTCTCCCTCTGTATGGGTACAGTGCTTGCAAGCGCCCATGCGTGGCCATGCGTCTGGTGTAACGAAAGCCTGTATTGACTGCGCCGTCTTCAACTCGTGCGGAGTTGTTATCCTTAAGGTTCATGTAGTTATTTCCTCTGGCTATATAAATTTATCCTGTATTGGATATTTTATGTAACATTTTATTCTTTTTATATAGCACCTTGTATTTCAAAATTTCTCTCTTTCAAGAGAAAGGGAGAGTGATAGAAATGGATAGGGAGACAGAGCGAGACGGTGAAACT
>NC_051412.1:21149456-21149615 GCF_015228065.2 Penaeus monodon
AACATACACAAATTCACACACATGTACATAAGTGAGCATATGATGCAAGTATATCAAATCTATAACCAAGTACAAGATTCCTCTCCCTATGCTTACACGAAAAGTCAACTTTTCTTTTTTTTACATTTCCTCATCCCCGCATTTCTAAGACGACCTCTG
>NC_051412.1:21149654-21149891 GCF_015228065.2 Penaeus monodon
GTATTTATCAAGCTATTCCAGTTCCCGAAGCCTTTTCCGCCCCGTTGTTACGTCATAACTTCATCACAACTTCGTCTCGTGTCATTCTTCATTTCCGAATTGTCTCTGAGCTTCTTGTAAAACGGTCTTAGGGAACGCGCAGATCCAATTGCTTTTAATGGTCGTTTGTACTTGATGACTTCTTGCGGTGAAGTACGGTCGTTCGTGAAGCTTGGTGTGATCAAAAGGTCAAGATAC
>NC_051412.1:21150471-21150708 GCF_015228065.2 Penaeus monodon
GATTGTGCTTCATATGTGATATATTTAAGAAACACACCATCAACCATGGTGGATGTAGAAGCCAATAAAAACAACCCTTCTTTATCTTCAATATCTCCATCAAGCAAACATTCATCCGGTAGTAAACTATACAAAATATTTTCTATTGTACATAACAAATTCATTTTCTATAGGACCATCAGATGTGATATAAAGTAACTTTGAATTCGACGTGAAATTGGCAAGGGAAACTAACGC
>NC_051412.1:21150735-21151411 GCF_015228065.2 Penaeus monodon
TCCAAATTAATGTTCATCGTAGCAGACGGAGCGTGGTGCTAATGCAGTCTCCATGGTAACGGCGCGGCTTTCGTCACAGAATATCGACATTGCTCACGTCCACCGTGGCTGATAGAGTGACACACGAAGTCAATGATGAAGTAATTCGTGCGACATGATTTTCGAACGTCCGTCACTGCACACAGACAAAATATCATGGCGCTGCACGGTAATCGTAACACTGGTAGAAATTATTGATGTCTTTGCGTGTTCTCTAGTTTTTTTTTTCTTGGGAGTTTCACAAGGACGAAAAAAGAGAACAAATATAGATAGATTGTGTAGTTTTTTTTCCAGTTTACGGATGAATATATCTGAGATATTTTGCGTCATTGTGTTATAGTTTATATTTCGGTTTAATGAAGTGTGTCGAATCATTATCCTTCCTTTGGTAAATTTACAATTGTCTATTCCGTTTTAGCCTTCTTTCACTCTGTTTTCTTTTTTCATTATTCTCTTTTTTTTAATCTAATCTCACAATCGGCCTCCTTCTGTCAATCATACGCTTACCTTCATTGTAATTTTCCATGTTTGCAGTTTCTTCATCTAGTTTAGCTCAGGTTTCCTTAGCTCTTGCATTCCTGTCAAATTACTGCTTTCGTTTTATAGTGTGTTATCCACTGTGGATCTGACCTTCCTT
>NC_051412.1:21151542-21151694 GCF_015228065.2 Penaeus monodon
ATTTTGTTTTTGGCTACATTAGTGGTATTCGTTGAGCGGCTCCTCCACAGTACTCTAGTCTGCTGTTCTGTGTCGCGATGAACAAACAAACAAACAAATGAATAGCACCAACATCAATTCTGCAGATATTAAAAGAGATCACTTTTCTGTAG
>NC_051412.1:21151748-21151947 GCF_015228065.2 Penaeus monodon
AGACGAGACACTGACCTTTGCTTGTGAGCCAATAACTTCTCGTTTAATAGATTTTTCGCCATTTATCAAACTTGCGCGGTTGGCGGTTGGGAACGTCTCAGCCTCCATTGCTATTTTCTGCCAAGTAATTTTCTCTTTTTCTTCTATCTCTCCTAAGCTCACTGATACACTTGCTGTTACGTCACCTGTTATCAACCAC
>NC_051412.1:21151990-21152176 GCF_015228065.2 Penaeus monodon
TTCCTGTGTTTGCGTTTTCCTGTACTCAGTCATGCAAAGGTGAGGCTATTTATCAGCAGTTGCTCTCTGATAATCCTGTTTGCGTTAATCTAAAGCGAATTCATTTCTGGGATATATGTTGTAATATTCTTACGCATCTAGAATATAAATATGTGGCAGTCTTAACGTGTAACTAAAAAGAAAATC
>NC_051412.1:21153409-21154238 GCF_015228065.2 Penaeus monodon
GAGCAAAGAACGTGGCTCCAGAATAGAGATGACATTTCCAATACGTAAACCTTAACTTATGCAGTTGTTCTAAAAAATATTTCTTCTCTGTAATCTCGCATGGAAAGTGTATTTTACTTATCATCTGAAACGATTTGTATTAATTTCATTTTGGACTATGATGTGAAAAAGGAAAAAATGAATAGACAAGACTGTATCCTTGGCTATACGCCTGTGATTTGGCCTTTCATCTTCGTCATCTACTTTCACTGAAAAAGACGATATTGCTTATGTCTGAAATAGTTCAAATAACAAACACTGGCGGATGCAACGAAAAAAAGAATGGAGAGAAATGACAAGAATTATAAAAATGAAGTGCACGGAGTGACTTCAACAGGACGTACGATAATAATCAAAATCAACTTGAAAGTAAATTACAAGCTTCAATATTAAAGTATTTCGAATATGAATTCACATTACTTCAAATAACGACTGTCAAAACATACAATATATTTCCACAAATATTAAGAAACAAAATTTAGAAATTAAACAAAACCTGTTGCCGTACGATAGTTTGGGCTCATCCCCCCGAGACATGGAGCCGCGATGAAAGATGTCGGCAGTGTGTCGTTGACTGTGACGTGGTCCTGTTGTATTTACGGACTTGCTGGGAGGTTGTCAGTGACCTGTCTTCATTTACGAATGGATTGTTGAATTACGTCTGGATACATAAATACATTTTTTTGTGTGGGTGTTTTGTAGGCGTTTTATTTATTTTGAAACTGTCATCGCAATATCGGGGGAATATTTTTTCCTCTTCTGATCAAAAGGTAAGACTATTTTTTTTAGT
>NC_051412.1:21154346-21154847 GCF_015228065.2 Penaeus monodon
ACACAACAGGAATATTAATTAGCAATGACTTGCGTCTGCCCAGAGTGACCGCAAGTAAGGGTGGCCTTTGGTGGAAGGAAAGTGGAATTCCGTGTGGATGGAGTGTGGCACGGGGGTCAGATGTGGAAGAATGGCAGGGTGGTATATAGAAGGATGACATGTGGAAGGGTGACAGAACGATGTGTGGAAGGGTGGCAGGGTGACATGTGGAAGGGTGGAAGGGAGACATGTGGAATGTTGCAAGTATGGGAGGGTGACGTGTGGAAGGGTGACAGAACGATATGTGGAAGGGTGGCGGGGTGACATGTGGAAGGTGGCAGGGTTATATGTGGAAGGATGGCATGGAAAAGAACGAAAGTGTGGCAGGACGGCATGTGCAAGAGTTGCAGGGTGTCATGTGGAAGGGGGGGGGGGGCAGTATGATGTCTAGACGACTGGCCAGTGACATGTGGGAGACCAGCGTGTGGAAGGGTAGATAGTTGGCAGGGTGACGTGTGGAAT
>NC_051412.1:21155014-21155212 GCF_015228065.2 Penaeus monodon
ACGTTTAGGAATGTAGGCCTATCCTAAACACGCCAAAGAAGAGGTTTTCGCGTAATTTAACATATTCCATGTTAAGATTTTAAAGATCTTCCTTTACGATAATATATAGAAATTCGATAGCAGCTGATATATAGGCCTACACGAACCGAATATTTGCACATTATACCATTTCGGTTACAGTTCATCTTTGGTATTCCG
>NC_051412.1:21155287-21155550 GCF_015228065.2 Penaeus monodon
AAGAAGAAAAAGGAGATTTCAGAACAAGAGTTTTAGGGAAAAATACTGCACATTATTGCTTAACCTTATTCACGTGTAAAATCAAAGGCCTATATGTTAATTCGTCATATAGGCATAAAATTTACATTTAAATGGCGCAGGGATGACAGTGCGTTTGGCGAGGTTGTATTTTCCATTTTGGTAGATTAGGGCTTTGTAGATTAATATCAAACCAACATATTATTTTGGAGTGAAATATCAAATGATAGAGATTTATCTTTTCG
>NC_051412.1:21155864-21156067 GCF_015228065.2 Penaeus monodon
CGCATATTCCCCAATAGCATCTCACGTAACACGACCGGAAAGTATATAAGTTGAATTCGCGAGGGAGAGCTTTTCACATTCTCCATATATTTTTTCTTTCTTTCTTTTCATATTTATTTTATTGGGGGGGGGGCGGTTAAACCTACAATTACTGAGATTGGGAAAAGTTCTATTTATTTTATGTCTACCTTATCGGTATGGGA
>NC_051412.1:21156108-21156385 GCF_015228065.2 Penaeus monodon
ATACGTTTTTACAGGATTGCTTGTTAAGTGATATTAAACGGAAGAGAACATGTCTTAGGAAACAGAATGATGTTATTGATAGAGGAATCGCGTTTCCTTCTTCAAAGCCTGCTAAAGCGTGGTGTTATTACGCCAAATGAATCTGCCATAAAAGGGTGAAATTCTGGTTAAATGATACATTGGCTCAGCATTACGTTTCTCACAGGCGTTAAAATGACCGATTACTTTCCGCGTGATAAATTAAAGTTATAAAAGAGATGGGAATCTCGTACGCACG
>NC_051412.1:21156696-21157236 GCF_015228065.2 Penaeus monodon
GTGCGCGCGTGTGTGTGTGCATTTGAGAATGAACAAGAATCTGGAGAAACTACTGACAGCTTTTAGTCCAGCTGTCCCCGGCCTAGGATCAGTGTCCGGGACCCCGGTAAAAAGAAGTATTTACACCAAAGATAAGCAAGACAACAATAGGTGACATTAAGAGCATTTACGATGAAATCTCTTCTTGCACGGTCAACGGCACATCGTAAACATATTCAATATGACAGATATGAGGTGCAGATCCAGCTTGGCATATGAGGCGCAGATCCAGCATGACATATGAGGCGCAGCGCCAACATGACAGATATGAGGTGCAGTTCTCTGAGCGTGAGGGCCCCTCTGGAGGGTTTTGTTTCCAACATAAACATCGACGATCACATTAATCTCATGTTCTCGTGGCAGGATCCCGTCTGGAGGTTGCCATGTAGGGGCGTATCGGCACCGCCCTCACCTCTCGCTCCTCCCTTGCCTCTTCTCTCTCCTTCTGTGCACGTTTCTTGGGCCTCTTCCTGTGGTTGGTCCGCGCATCTTGCCCTCTGT
>NC_051412.1:21157295-21158328 GCF_015228065.2 Penaeus monodon
CCTTCTCTCTATTTGCTATTCACGATTCCTGGTCTCTTCCAGTGCCTCTTTTCTCCTGTTGTCACGGTTCTTGTTCTCTTCCTGTTTTTGTTCCGTGTTTCTTGTTCTCTTCATTGCCATCTTCTCTCCCTCCTTCTGTTCACTTTTCTTGGTCTCTTCCTGCCTCCACATTTTGATTTTTTAAAATAACTTCTTTTTATGTATTTCTTACTCAGTTCAGTCTCCATTTAAGGATTCTTTTTTCTAATTGTAAACACTTGCAATTGACTTTCCTTTTGATGATGCAGATAATTTCGTCAAAGTCCTGATTGCATTTTGCCCTTTTCTTCATTAGCTGTTATCAATGGCGTATGTCCAGCCATCATTTGAAAATCCTTTTATGGAAGCGCTACCATTTCATCGTAAAAGTTTCACTCAACGCCATCTTCCACTTCACATCACCTCTAAGTTACCCCTGTTGCACTCTTCATCGTGCAATTGCATAACCCTTCAGTGACATGACCTTCGCCCTAGCTCGGTCCGCCCCTTTATTCCTCTCCCTTTCCTGGTTCTTTAATTTCTCTTAACTTTTTCTGTCTTGTTTCATTTATTTGTTGATGTTTTTCCTGTTCATCGCTCATTTGCAAACATCATTCGCATATTATTCTGCATTTTTCACAATTTCTGATTATGTTGTTTCTACGTTGGTCAGAGATTATATGGTACATCTAAATCGGATGTTTCAAGTTCATTTCATTCTTCCATATTTCTTTGTCTATCAAGTTCACTCCATTCTTATCTCATTTTCCCCATTTTAAAAAATTCTACCTTCTATATTACTCCAAAGATTCATAATACACCGGTAAACATTTCCCTCTCTCGCTTTAGCACACCCGGGGTTCTCTGCCTTCGTCAAACTCCTTTCACTCCGCCTGACCTTTGGCCGGCAGACGCAAGGCACTCCGGCACGGGGTGGAGGGAGTGGAATCCCTTCCCCCCTTCTCCTTCTAGGCCCCTCCCCCCCTTTTCCCCCCTTCTCCATTCCTTAAGGGTT
>NC_051412.1:21158801-21160056 GCF_015228065.2 Penaeus monodon
GAATCTATTTAAAAAGGAGGTTGAGAGGAGTTGACTGAAAAAAGGTGTCGAGTAGTTTTAAAAGGGGGTAATTATTCCAAGGGTTGTACAAGGTAAGGGATTGTGATAGTGATGACGACGAGGGAGTGACGAGTAGGCCTGAGGTCAGAATTAAGACCATTTGATGTTTTCATAATGTTTTCCTCCGAATTAGTCATGCCAATACCATGTTTTTTATATAAAGTTCTGCAGTTGAAAGGTATGTGCCGGATGCAAACACGCGTACACAGGCGGGCGCTGGACTGAGTCAATAACCAAACAGTTGTAAAAGACAGAATAACCAAGACCATGTTTGTTCGAGTGTAAGCATCGTCTCTATAATATCGGCGCGAAATTTCCCGACCAATTCAGGGTAGCACAAGGCATTGCCCCTCCCCCTTCTGCCGTAGGCCGTCTCTCGGAGCTCTCGCGCCTTGACGGAAGAGCCTGTTTTACGTAAGCGGCGCCGTGGGCATTTCGAGCAGGTCGAAGGACGGCCCCTCGCCTCCCCGGCTGAGTTACTGGATACCCAGGCAGTCCTGATGTCCAAAATGTTTCCCGGGATTGCTGGCGCGACGCCTCCGCCCGCCCCAGTGGATTTATCACCCACTTCCCACCGGATCGGGCGAGCGAACGATAGCCATATGCAAATCAGGTCCTTCCACCGTCGTCCATGTTTGTGGAGCTGTATTTTATCCTCGCTAGTCGTTGCACGAGACACTGGTTTCAGATTCTTTTAAAAGTTTCCAGTAGTCCAGACGGCCGATTGACCGAGTTCGATGAGGTGTTTAACGTCGCTCTCCTATCGTGTTTGGCTTGGAAGTATTGGCTTGTAACGATACCCAAGCGATATGTTATAATGGCATACAGTTCATGGGTAATTGTTGGGAAAAAGCGACAGAACTCTAATAAAATCTTCCACTGATGTTTTCGCATTTGTGTTTTCTTCACAATTCTGATTTTAAAATAATTCAGCAATATAGCCACATTGTCTCAGGCGCGATGGATGGCTGGACACAAGGCTCAAGATAAACCGCATGATTCTCACGCAGCGCTTAAACCGAGACCTTGCGTTGCAATTTGCAGACATTTCCTATTTCTTTGTTTTTGTACGTCGAAATCCGTGGTTATTGATAGGACATGTGTATCTGCATATTTAAGTATGCATTAGTGAGTACACCCATGATTTAATCACTAGTCAGATTATCTGTGACACGCATGTGCTTATGTATATATT
>NC_051412.1:21160276-21160561 GCF_015228065.2 Penaeus monodon
GTGTTTGTGCAAATACGTAAAGTTCTATTATTCCCCTAGTTTAGTAAGGAAACAAACAAATCAAAAATCCATATTACCATCATTTTCTTAGACGACGCTCCGACCAAGCCTTTCTCGGAAACTAAAGAAGACGCGAGGCAAGCAGTAAGCAAGCAAAACGTGCGTGCTTCTGCGTGCTTTACGCGAAGGCAACTGAAGGAGACCCATCGGCTTTTAGATAAGGAAGACGACGAGCATTTTGTACTCAGGTGTTGCCGATGAGCACGAGCTGAGACGCGGCGGTGC
>NC_051412.1:21160926-21161579 GCF_015228065.2 Penaeus monodon
CTGATCCTTTCTTGCGACTCTCTGATTGTATTTTAATTTTTTTTCTTTTTTTAGTTTTCTTTTTCAATTTCCATGTTTGCTTTTTTCTTCTATTTTTTTCTTTTGTTCGAACCTTTGATAAACATATTTACTTTAGGGTTTGTAAGTATTCTGTTGCATCGACTTGCAAACCTGGTGCCTGGTACTGTGGGATCTCCGGAGGCGCCCATACTTATAAAAAGTTCCTCTGCGCGACCTTCAACCACGCACCGTTTCATCCCTTCCTGCATTTCTCATTTCCCCTTTCTCTCTCTTCCTATTTATTCGCTTGTTTCTCTTATGATTTTTTTCTCTTGTGATTTTATCGTTATTTATCCTTTCTCGCTTTTCTTGATTTTTTTCCCAAGCTATCTCGTTTTTTTTCTTCTTATTTTTCTCTTTCATTCCATTTATCCTCATGTGTCTCTTCCCCATGCTTCAAATTCCTCCTTTATAACATTATCCATCTTTTTCAGTCATTCCCTCTCCAGCTCTTCCATTCTCATATTCCTCCTTTTTTCATCCCACTTTATCCATCTCCTCTTGTCCTCCTCACCTTCTACCCTGTTCTTCTATTTCTCTAGTATTTCTCCTCTCCCTAAATCTCACTCTATCCATCTCTTCGTCAGTCTTGT
>NC_051412.1:21161835-21162078 GCF_015228065.2 Penaeus monodon
CGACACCTGGTCCCGACACCCAGGTCCGGGCGTGCCTTCTCGCTGATGAAGACACAGGTGTGCCTTTATGTTGTCTAATTTAATGTTCTCTTAAGGAGTTTATTAGTATGTTATCTTTACTCTCCCGTCTGGCCCTCTGAGGTACTGCAGTTCGGAATTAATTGGCTGGAATGGTAAATCCTTGGGGAGATGTGCGTGGGTGCAGATACAGGCGAGATAGTACCCGGAACTTTAGTGCTAACG
>NC_051412.1:21162602-21162974 GCF_015228065.2 Penaeus monodon
CGACAGTCAAGCGCGCATACTCAGTACGGGCAAAGACACATGTATTACTAGTACATTCCTGATGCCCACATGATATCCACAGCATTCGTCCGCATAAAGCCAGGACAGCTTTATATCCATGAATATTCAACCTACGCTGTAAATTCTCGCCAAGGACCGTCTCTCCTTGTGTGATTTATGACCAGCTTCAGCCTCGGTTAAGATAAAGCATTATTGCAAACACGTGAGGCAGTTGACTTGTGCATCGTGCTTTCTTGCGATTACGACCGTGTTAAAGAATGCCTCGCTTTTGATTTATAATGCATTTTGCTTTTCGTGTGCGCTGGGCTTTATGATGAAGTTTCTGCCATATCGCCGATAAGATTTCGCTAT
>NC_051412.1:21163000-21164047 GCF_015228065.2 Penaeus monodon
TGGCATTTCTCTTCGAAGGCCACTAATTGGATAGCGATATTAAGATGACGTGATTACGATCGCTAAAAAAAAACACTTGGGTTTGGGATTAGCAGCTGATGTTTATAAGGAAGTATATAAGAGAAGAGCATATTAGATAGAGTCAAACATCTCTCGCATTAATCACGTGGGTTTACCTTCATAATCCATTGTCATTGTTTGGAATAACCGTAATTATTAAAGCAAGGTAATGTAGTTATGTTCAATGTAGATTGTGTAACCCCACAGGCAATTAGTATGCGGAAGAATTGAAGACTCTTAATGCCATTTGATCTTCCTCTAAAATGTGTATTATCCGCGTCATGCTGGCCTCTTTTTTCCGCCGCAGTCATTAGAGCTGCGGCGCTGTCATTGTCTCGACAGGGATTAAACCTTCTAACCCTTCATAAAAGCCACGTAAGAAACATTATGGTCCTGAACCAGTTCTCACAACAGCGTGCATTGTCGCGTTTTTTTTCTTTGGCCCGGCTATGGTCGGGGTATCCGTTCCCGCCATCAGACTCGTCAACTCAACAATTTCTAGTTTCCCCTTTCATATTCCCTCGTATCGGCGAACGAAAATGGCGGTCACGTATTGTTCTCGGCTCCTTAACGGCTTTCTTGACTTCCTCGTCGGTTGCAATTTGCATCGGGTTTCGTGGGGGTATTTTTCCCGTGTTGGGGCTGAAGTGTATATGCAATTGAGTTCGCGTAATGTCTTAGTTTTCTTGTTCTACCCCCTACGAGCTTGTCTGATTCTAGCCTTGACCTTAATTCTGGAAGTTCCTCGGTTTGGTTAATTTGATTAGCGTTTGTTCCCAAATGACAAACACGTGAAGGACCTTTCTTCGCCCTAAAAAAAACGCTTTCAACCTTTATGATAAACGAGCCGTGATTCAGTATGATTTCTCGTGAATGAGCAAAATTAACATTTTTTGGGCGAGGTCGGTTGCCTGTTGTCTTTGCGTACATTGGGCACGTTGTTGCCGTCTCCCGAGCATCGAAATAAGAATTAATATAGGCCTAATT
>NC_051412.1:21164173-21164617 GCF_015228065.2 Penaeus monodon
AGTGAATTACCTTCCTGGATTTTTAGGAAGGATTCTTTGGTGTACCACGTAACGTTAAGGAGAGAGAAAAAAATCAAATGCAGAGAAGAATAAGAAATATTTGTGGATATGAAAGAAAGAACGAACGAAGAGAAGTGAAACAAGGTGCTGAAAAAGACTGAAAAGATACGATACAAAAATGAAAAAAATCGAATATCTCTTACGGTTAAAAGTAACGAACGGGCATTTGTCATTTATTAATTCAACAACGTACTTTTGGGTAATGCAAAAATAATTGTAAATAATTATTATGAATAATTACTTTTGCGTGCTGTTACTGCCATTACGGCCTGCCTTCTGTTCCTTTATCTCTTGTCTGAGGAACAGTCTGTAGGCGGCAGCTGCGGGAGGGGAAGGGTCGACGCGGTGTGTACGAGACTGAAATAGCATGTGTAGGAGGAATGA
>NC_051412.1:21165043-21165866 GCF_015228065.2 Penaeus monodon
TCACTGGGCGCACAGACGTAAATACAGCCTGACAGACGGAGAGGTGTAGTGGCGTCCTCATACAATTCTAGCTAATTTCCAGTTGGCAGCTGACTACAGTTATGATTTAACAGTGTCAAAACCACAAAGCCACGCAAACGGCAGAAAACAGGGATTTCTGTTATATTCAGTATGGTGAAAAAACCCTCTTTGAAATTATCGCTGATTTTATTATATTCGGTGGTAAAAAGAAAAGAAAAGAAAAGAAAAATATGTATATATATGATCGCTGATTTTGTTATATTAAATATGGTGAAGATCCTTGTTGTAAAAGATCGCTAAGTTATATGCAGTATGACGGAAAGAAAACATAAAAATGATTGCCAGATTTGTGATATGCAGTATGGTGAAGAAAAAAACTTTCATGGTAATGATCTCTAATAATAATCTATCAAACATTAAGAGTATTTTGGCTCTCACACCCAAAATCTCACCCCTGATCGCCTAAGTTCTCCCTGGGGCGTGTGGGCGCGCCTGTCCTTGTGAGGAAACTCGCGGGCGTTCTCTCACGGGCGGGCGTGTGTGTGTCGGCGGGAAATTGGGCGGCCACAGGCAAGAGCATCTGGATATGAGTTACCCTTGATATTTGCTTTCAAGGAAATTGTGTTTTTTTTTTTCATTTGTTTTTAACGGAAGCTTGGGTGTTGTGGAATGGAGAGCTAACAGGAAAAAAGGAAATTATGGGATTTTAAAATACAATAAGATTCAATATACCATTTTCAGTATGCACTTGGACGATTATATATCCAGATCCCCCGCCTCAAATGTTTCATTCGTGTGATAC
>NC_051412.1:21165920-21168190 GCF_015228065.2 Penaeus monodon
TCCGAACTCCAGGGGGAAGGAAACAGTAAACCCCATCGCTAATTTTATCCTATTCTGTATGGTGAAAAAATAGAAATGATTGCTAATTTTCCTTTATTCATATGGTGAAAAAGAGGAAATGATCGCTAATATAACTAATCAAAATCCAGGGAGAAGGATAGCAGCAAAGCCCATCGCGTGTCTATGGACGCCTAAATCCCCAAGCAGAAG
Organism: Penaeus monodon; assembly: GCF_015228065.2. NCBI lineage: Eukaryota > Metazoa > Arthropoda > Malacostraca > Decapoda > Penaeidae > Penaeus > Penaeus monodon. The sequence goes on from NC_051412.1 coordinate 21,166,131, forward strand.
GACTCCTCGAGGTTAATTATGGAACTTGCTTCCCTTTGCAAATGTCGACCGCAAGTCAGTTCCTCCGTTACTCGCGCTCCCTCCTGCCGCACCTGCTCTGTCTGCCTAATTTCTCCTTCTACCTACTGCCGCACCTGCTCTGTCTGCCTATCTACTTCTACCTGCTGCTGCACCTGCTCTGTCTGCCTGTCCTCTGCTTCTACCTGCTGCCGCACCTGCTCTGTCTGCTTGTCTTCTGCTTCTCCGTCACGGCACCGGATGTTTGCTGCTACATCAGCGACACTGAAGGACATCTAATGTTTTCTTTGATGTGTATTTAATGTTTTTTTACCTGTATACAAATTTGGTAGAGGGTTGTTGCATGGTTCTATAACTGTTGCGCTCAGTTTTTTTTTTTATATAATGTTGGACGTGTTGCACATTTTCCGTGGAGGGAGGCTGGATTCGGCGTTTGATGTTGCCACCAAACCGTTATGGATTGTATGATATTTGGAGAATATTATTAAGGGTAGAAGCCGAGCAGAACAATGTTGCTCATATCGTTAGAACGTTTGACGGAGCGATATGCATTTGCAAGTTATCTTATGAACACTACAATTCTTATAAACCTCATGTGATGACTGACAAATGTGTGTCTTTGCCTAAGCTCCGCGAAGAGGTAGCGGGAGTTGCTAGCAAATATCTGGAAATAACGCACTTGTTTTTCTCATTTTTAATTGTTTCGTTTCGTCCTTCTGCTCGTTTTTAATTCTGTCGGTCAGTGTCAAAATAAGTACTTATTTCGACTTTAATTTCACCCTTCTACATTCGCCCAAGTGGTTGCCGGGTTGACAGCTAACGGGAAATCAGCATAATGGTTTCGTAAGTGCTTGCTCGCCGCTCACCTCCGTCCACTGAAGGGGTTCCCGAGTTGACAAACACCTGCTCTTCCGCGGGGAATCGGCAACGTGACCCGAGGCCTGAGAAAGACGCCCAGGGTGTTGACAGCGACCGGTGGAGACATACAAAAGGGACATCTGACGTGACTCGTCCCCTTACTCGCCGTCACTTCCGCATTAGAATCGCCATCTCGTCACGGCACCGGATGTTTGGTTGTCGTGGCGATAGGAAGGGGGGGTGGGCGTGGCTATGCAGGCGAGCGACGCCGATGAAGGTAATGGAGCGGGCACGGCGAGTCTGAGACAAAGGGAAAGAGTTTTTTTTTTATTCTTGTTTAGTTCCCAGCGGCGACGGGACAGTTTCCGGCAGGGAGAATAAATAAACGTCAGACAAGTGACAGCATACTCCCCGCCCTTCCCCGCGACGTGGCCGGAACAGGTTACGTTACGGAGAGTTTAATAAGAGTTGAACTAAGGTCATGTTAGTCATCCTCGACTCTAGGTTAATGTCACGGAGCAAATTTATAAACGAAAGGTCATCATGTACAAATCATGCGGGGGGAAAAAATGTCGTGGAAGTCAGTCTCAGAAGGAAATACATAAAGAAAAAAATTAATCAGCCAAGGTCGAACGCCAAAACTAATTACGCTTGACGATAACCACAGTACGGTGACAAGGGGCGGAACCGTGTAAATATACATCATATTCGCTTGCGTGTTCGTACCAGTACTAATTACGGCTTTAGTAACTAGTCATTTGCTTTAATGCCTTACAGTGATTTATGAATCGCTGCCAAACCCGTACGAAATTGTTGGATCGAGATCGTTACACAACAATAAAGTCGAAAGGGAAGTTTATGGCAAACGCCCTTACATAAACCAGTTGCCGTCGTGTGGATAGGATCCCGTGAAACACCTCTCTATGCACAAGCTCTTTCCGTATCATCTGTCGTGTGTTAGTATCTGACTTAACGGCTTTCCGGGTTCTCTTGCCGTTCACGGAAAACATCGCAAGGTCATATAGATAAGTGAGATAGTGACTTCTAAAGATAGGATGGGAAGAAAGGTACTAACTCAGTGATGGATTAACCGTAGACAGGCGAAAAAAGGCACCACCATACTTTTCCTCTGTCGTGTTCATATTGAATATGACATTGCTTACCTCCATATAATTTTTTTTTTT
>NC_051412.1:21168831-21168898 GCF_015228065.2 Penaeus monodon
GACTTTAATGATTAGAAATGTTCATACTTTGATTTTGCCGGCAGCACTTGAGTATCAACGTATCGAC
>NC_051412.1:21169068-21170494 GCF_015228065.2 Penaeus monodon
CTGTCTCCTCATCTCTAGTGTCTCAGTGAATGGGTCGCAGCTTTGCTGGTCTAGGCCAGGAGCATCAGTTGGCCTTAATCCGGGGGCGACGTCAGCAACAAAACCGTTCAGCCAAGTGAGCACTAAACCTTTCATCTTACGTGACCTACTAATACCCAGTAGGGCACGGGTGCTATTACATCGGAGTGCAGTTCCAAACATTTAACGAGAATTCTGTTTTTTGGTTGCTGATTCGAATGAATTTCCTTCTTCCCCCGTCTGTTATCCTTTCTTCGTGAGAAAAAAAAAATATATTAGAACAGCGGCACGTCGATGCTGTGAAAGAATTGTCACCCCTTGTTTATCAGAGGAATATCCAACCGCGGCGATGAGAAATGATACTCGCTAATGGTGTAGTCTTTTCCATTACGAAACGCGCGAGATCTAATCAGCGCGTCGATAATTAGCTATGATGCAGCGTTTTGTTGCCCTGAGAGATTATGAGGCAGCGCGTCGGGGCTCTTGAGCCGGTGGGGGGGGGGGTGTCGATGATGATTCGGAGCTTCGTAGGGCTTCGGGAGACTCGTTGTCCGGGAGATTCGGGTTCTGACCGGGACGTCAGTGGTGGTTCGGAGATTCGCTAAGGTTCGGGAGTCTCGCGGTTCGGTCGGTTTGACTCCGAGTGGGGCGTCCCTGATGGTTCGAAGCTTAGTGAGGCTTCGGGAGACAGATAATTTGGTCGATTCGGGCTCCCGAGTGAGGCGTGGGTGGTGGTTCGAAGTTTCGCAAGGCTTCGGGAGACTGAGTGAGCGCCTCGGGTCTCTCATGATTCGGAGCTTCGCGGGGCTTTGAGAGACGGATGGATCTGGTGATTCGGGTGTTGTTGTGGTTTGCTGGTGGGATGTGGCACTTGGGTTCTTCACTTGTGCTTTACTGTAACTCTCTCATTAAGGTCTTAACGAAGAGCAGTTTCCCGTAATGAGTTATTCTCCGCCTTAATGAATTTTGCGGTTAAGCGATGATGCGGTTCCGGCAACTGATCTCTGGCTTGGTTGGTGCAGATATTGATGCCATAGCGACGCCTTATTATCTCTGATTTTATTTATGATGTGCAGATAGTTTACTTGTTGATCCTTTACGTAAACTTTGGAAGTCACGTTACGAAGTTTACGTGACTGCATTATTTGTCTTTACCATTTTTAATAAATATATATTCCCTAAATTCAGTTATAACTCCTTGCACATTATACAGTTTGGTTGACAGTTAACTTTCTATGAAATTCATACCGTAGTAATATAAAAAGGCAGCTGTGAATTAGCCCCATTTAAAGTTGGTTCCTTAATCCTTTTTCCTCTCTCGAAGTAAGTCAAAAGTCCTTTCCCCTTCGGCCTCTCCCTCTCTCCCTCCCATTCCGTTGCTGGATTCGCATCTGTATTCGAACATTCC
>NC_051412.1:21170686-21170790 GCF_015228065.2 Penaeus monodon
GTCAATATCCACATCCTCATTGATCCATCATCTCTCTCACAAATAGTCCCTCTAATACCTCTCCCACCCCCTAATCATGCCCAAGGCTCTCTCATACCCAACAT
>NC_051412.1:21170845-21170942 GCF_015228065.2 Penaeus monodon
GGAAATTACTCGTCGGCTGATTGAAAAACGGACCTTCGTTTCCACCGATATCCTAATACGGACGCGTACGAAATTTAAGCTCTGTCCGTCTGTCGGT
>NC_051412.1:21171236-21171586 GCF_015228065.2 Penaeus monodon
ACATATCCGCATTACTGTACGACGAACGAAATGTCAAGCCCCGCCCCCTTTCCCTCCGTGGCGCGCCGTGGGAACCGCCGCCGCGATGCCGAGTTAGTCGATTTTTATCACGCAAGCGGGCGCTGTCGGTCACGTTTCGTATGAGCCTCTTTGGCATCCGTACTTTAAAATTACCAAGCGATGCTTTAGTGTGGTGTGGAGATGCACCTTTATGGCCTTGGATGCAATGAGGAGTTTGTGACCTCGGAAAGACGTCCAGGGTGTTGCCAGCGATCGGTGGAGACACACGCGAGGGACATCTGACGGGACTCGTCCCCTCACTCAGCTTTTTTTCCTTGAGGGGAAATTTG
>NC_051412.1:21171948-21172632 GCF_015228065.2 Penaeus monodon
GCGGCAAAAATGTGATCTCACTGTTCGACCTTGAATCCTATCGTAATACCAATGTGCATCTTTTTGACAGTCATACTTATCCCATAATTCACGCATTAAGGCCCATAAACAGGCTTCATTTTTTAAACCCTTCAATCAAAAGGAAAGTCACTTTTTTATCCTTTCGATCAAAGTGGAATTTATTTGGCGTCGATTTGATGGAATTTTTTGCCTCGCTTTCGTTCCCTCTCTGTTCGCGTCGCTCTTGTCTCTCTCTCTCTTATTCTCTTTTTTCTTTCTTGCTATCTCTCTCTTATTCTCATTTTTTTCCTGCTATCTCCTATTCTCTTTTTTCTTTCTTGCTATCTCTTTTTCTCTTTTTCTTTCTTGCTCTCTCTCTTATTCTCCTTTTCTTTCTTTCTCTTTCTCTCTCCCTTATTCTCTTTATTTCTTTATCCCTTGCTTATTCTCTTTTTCTTTCTCTCTCTCCCCTTTATTCTCTTTTTCTTTCTCTCTCTCCCCTTTATTCTCTTTTTCTTTCTCTCTCTCCCTTTATTCTCTTTTTTTTCTTTCTCTCACCCTTAGTTCCTCTTTTTTGTCTCTTATTCTCTTTTTCTTACGAGAGAAAGAGAGAACGAGCGAAGAGAAGAGCGGAGTGCAGAAAAAACGAAACGAAAGAAAGACGATCAGCGCAGAATAACATCC
>NC_051412.1:21173023-21173420 GCF_015228065.2 Penaeus monodon
ACTGCCACTCCGAGGAACCCTACTCGCGCGCCGCCTCTCCGCCAGGACCCGCGGCCGCGTCCCAAGGGCCTTGACGCGCGCCTGCTGGGTCCGCGGCGAAGGTCATCTGGGAGAGACCGGGGGCGTGGCCATCCTGCGGCGCGGGTAATGGGGGATGGGGGGGGGGGGGAGTAACGGAGAAGACTCAGCGAGGGAGTCCTGTTCGCGGGGTGCCTTTTAGTGTTTTTATTTTGTGTTATTAGTTATCGTGCTTTTTTAAAAATTCAGTATTTTCAGTCCTGTTGGCTCAATGCTTTTCATTTTTCTTTGATGGTCCTCCTGTTCGGTCGGGGCTTTTAAATGTTTTTTTCTTCTTTTTTGTCTTATGTTTGCAGTGGTCGAACGACTTGTAAAAGTT
>NC_051412.1:21173531-21174029 GCF_015228065.2 Penaeus monodon
TTGGCAACGTCATCGTCTCCATCATTATAAATTGGTTCATTTGAGATATTAAACTATTTCTTCTATAAGTGTTACTGTGTCTGATATTTACCGGATTTCACCTAAAATTGATATTCAGTATTTAACCATATTTCACATATAACTTTATCTAACACCTGATCAAATTTCACTTGAAGTTATATTAGTATCTAACTATATTGCAACTATATTTTTTCATAATACCTGATTATATATCACCTGAAGATCCTATCTAATATCTAACCATATTGCACATATATTTCTATATAACATCTTGTCATATTTACTTTCATGATGCCCTCCGTAAATTGTTATACCATCAACACCATAACCAATTGTAATTTGCACCATGCAGTAATTTTCTTTGTGGTGGCGAGGCTTTTGAGGTGAGAGAGTGTGGGCAGGGGGGGGGGAGCGGTCTCATGCCCACACACACGGGCGCCATTGCTTGCTTGTGGATTATTTTGTTGGGCTGGTATT
>NC_051412.1:21174109-21175754 GCF_015228065.2 Penaeus monodon
GTGTTCCGTGGCCCTTGCCTATCTTTCTTTCTCCCTTTCTCCGTCACTTTCTTCCTCCGTCTGTCTATCTAATAAATTTGTGAATTTGAGACAAAACGTGGAGCCAAATATCTCAATAAAATTACTGTTTCATATGTCACCCGGCGGTTTTCTCCTCAGGGAAACGTTTAGAAAAGATTGTACTCCTGGAAAGTCCCACCCCCCTCCCTCCCCCCGCCGATGAAGCCCCGAGGCCGCGTTCAGAGGCTGTGACATATGCACATGGTCCTGAGTGAACGCGGTCGCAGCCTTCCGTTCATTTACCTTTGGGCCGAACTCGTCTCCCCGTCCGCATCGACGCTGTTGAATATGCAATTGCCTCGAAGGAGCATGACAACTAGGCTATTAACGCGTAGGGAGGAACCCCGCCACCTTCGCCGCCAGCTCCCGATATTGCTGACACCTGACAAATGGGAGCTGGCGTTCAAAAAAAGGACTAAAAAAAAAATGTTCTGTTGCCATGTCGGTGCTGATGGGTTGCCCGGCGCGGCGGGCCGGGAAATGTTCGCTGACAGTTTTGTGGCGTTTTGGGCGACGCGGCAAGGTCTCGATTCACCGATTCGTCGCAAATTAAGCGTTTTATCTCCCAGTCCGCTTCTCAATGAGTCTTTGCTGTCGAGGACATAAATCTTCCCTATTTTGTGCTTGATCTCCGGCGCGCGTAGCGGGAGCAGCGCCCCTTGTCCGGAGGCGGGAGGACGCGCCCAACCCTTCCCTGTCGTCCCGTCGGCCTAGGGATGCAATCGGTCTGCGGATGGTGCGGCGCGCAGGATAAGGCTGTTATCTCCTGCACGTCGGCCGCCTCTGCGTCAACCGGCAGGGCATGATAAGGTGGAGGGGCGGCCGCGGCCGGGTGATATACGGGGGCAGTTCGGTGTGTGGCCAGGGAGCGGAGTGGTCAGGCAGCCTCCTACCTGCCTCCCACGGGCCGGCTGACCTTCCTATCCTGAAGGGGCAACATCCTGCTCCTTTTGGCGGCGCTCCGCTCGCTTTTGAGGGATAATGCCTGTTTCCCGTCGCGGCTGGAGCCGGGGATATTAATTCGAGTGAGTTGCAGGTTTGGGCGGATGTTTTGGAGAAACCATGAAGCTTTTCTCTCCCGGTTTTGGAAACAGGCTAGTTTATTCCCTCAGCGCCTCCGGCAGACCTCGGCAAAGCACCTGTATATATAAATGCTTTAAAGGACGCGATGCAAAGACATGCGTCGTCGGTCGCCTCCTCCCCCACGTCTCCCGACGGCGGCGGAGGAAGCAGGCGTGTCCGCCCGAGTGCCCAGGGGCGTGGCGAGGTGGGCAGCTGCTAGCCTTGGCGTCTGGGAGGAGCGGCCGCCCCACGCGCCGGCCCGACGTGGTGTGGGCGGCGACGCAGCCTCATTACTGCCCCCGCGGTTTGCTTGGAATATTGCGAGGCTTATTATGGGCGGGGCCGGGACGCGGCCGGAGAAAAAAGAAAGAAAATATGCGATAAGAATTCAAGCGTCCGCGTGAAGACGACCATGATGAGGTGATGGCCGGCGGGGAGCTGCTCGGCGCACGCCCCCGTCCCGCGGCACGGGCGGCGCGAGCAGCTGCCGGATACAAAGGGGGCACGGGCCGAAAGGGGATTT
>NC_051412.1:21176508-21177141 GCF_015228065.2 Penaeus monodon
ATTAATTCCCGAGAAACACAGTATAGGAAGCTTTGTCACACAACTTAAACTCCGCTTTGCAATATCAGACGGGATTACTGTCGTTTTTCTAGTGTTGTATTTCAACGTACACCTGCTTTTATTACCCGTGCAAGTGCATATAACGTGTATACAAATTAGATGTATTTCAAAAGTTATATGGTTTTAGGGAAGCAAAATAATTGTAGATTTATTGTCCTTTTCTGTCAATTAGTTTCTCTTTCGATTTAATACTGGCTTGCTTTTAGGATTTGCTTTCAAATGTTTAGTTTATTATTTATAGCTCATTTATTTACTTGATTATACGATTTTCTTGCCCTGATCCTGTGTCATAAATCAGGACTTAATGAAAAACAATTTCCTTATCATTGTTCCTCAGGTTTTTGGAATAGACAAAAAAACAAAAACAAAAAACGATACAAGTAATTAACGAGTCTTATCCGAGACAGAATTATTCTCATCGTTAAAAAAAAGACGTAATCAGGCTGCGAGATCAGAAGGGCCAGTGACTAATTTGCCGGAGTAAGAGACCTGCCCGGATGCCTTGTCTTGCAGAGCGGCTCTTGGGGTGACGGGGAGGTGCTAGGGGGGGCACGGCGATCAGTCACGTTCCTC
>NC_051412.1:21177903-21178384 GCF_015228065.2 Penaeus monodon
AGTAAGTGTATGTGTCAGAAAGTTATGTCTGAAGGCGACCGTTATCGCTTCGACGGTCTCCTGTTCAGTCCGCAAGATTTCTTCCGCTTGATTTACTCCCCGTGTGTGTTTTCTCTTTCTTTTTTTCTACTTCCCTTCATTTTGCCTTTCTCTGGACTCGAACTCGGAGTCATAAGGTCGATCTGATACCGAATGTTGTGTCCATGAAGCGTCATGAAGATTGTTTAGCTTGGAAGAACGCGGGGTGACAGGTGGACCCCCTAAGCGATGCGTATCTGTCGGGGGGCCTTGGGAACTGGAGAGAACTGAGGGCATATTTCTCTCCCGTGGCATTATTTTTCCGTCGGGCATCGAAGTTTGTGGAGAGAGAGAAAGGGGGGGGGGGGTATCTGGATGCCCTTTCATTGTGGGGGTTTGGGAGGTGATGTCCACATCGTCTGTGACATGGTGTCCCCCTTCTCTGGCTGAAAGTGGAGGCCCC
>NC_051412.1:21178516-21178601 GCF_015228065.2 Penaeus monodon
ATATCCTCCAATTCTTATTTTTTCTAATCCCTCCGTTTGCCTCCCCCTCTGTTTATTTACGTATCTGCCGTTTTATCTATCTACT
>NC_051412.1:21178876-21179094 GCF_015228065.2 Penaeus monodon
TAATGAAGCCGTCAAAGCAGCGTTACAAATGATCCAGTCTTTCCCTTAAGATATTTAACGTGATTTCATTAGCCTCATCGTTGATTACTGATATGCTATTATCCTCTTCATATATATCCTCCCTGACACTACCCTCATTATCTAGAGAGTGATTAATTTCACCATCAGCACTTAATCGTCAATGCGAGAGAGGAGAGGAGAGAAAGGAGGTGGGGATG
>NC_051412.1:21179442-21179750 GCF_015228065.2 Penaeus monodon
GCGAACACAAAACCTAAAGTGTATAAACACACAAACCTATCTAACTGTCCGTATGTATGTCTATCCATATCTGTCTATCTCTCAGATCAAGATACCATAGTCAACGATCTAGTAATCACGGCTTTAGGTTCCTCGCGTAGATTTTTATCCAGCAAAATTACCGGAAAGAGTTACGTGGAAAGATGGAAGGACGATTATGTGTATACCTGTCATATGCTAATGAATCGGAGGCTGAAGTGATATGTCGATAAGGCGGTACCTGCTGCGACTTCTAAGGAGGGGGGGGGGGGGCTCAACGTGGGTGGTTT
>NC_051412.1:21180224-21180434 GCF_015228065.2 Penaeus monodon
CCTTGAAAGCACACCTTCTATCACCACAAACAATAGAAGTAAAATTCCAGCAACAGATGTGTCAAGAGGCAGACGGGGAATCACGACATCCATTTTTTATTTATTGTTTGTGAAGCTTCCATACATTGTCGAAAAAAATGACATACTTTAATGACAAGGAGAAAGTGATGTTGACATGTTGAGAGGCAGTGCTGACGTTTTGATTGGCAT
>NC_051412.1:21181215-21181736 GCF_015228065.2 Penaeus monodon
TCAAGTAAATATAAACAGTAAATCATACGGACAGACAAAAAGATAAAAAAGTAAAACGTACATAATAAGGACTATCTAGAAGCACCTTAAACATCGACCAGAAACGACCCGCCGCCCACGTCAAATCATCAGTAAAACAGTAGATAATGAGGGAAAATGGGACCGCTACGTTGACATTATACGGTAACTGCGGAGTGCATAAAGAAAAGGTAAACGTGGATGTGGAAATAGGATTTTTATAAAGGGGAGAAAGAAGGTAAAGGAATGATAATGAGAATCGGTCAAGTTGTTCGTGGAAAAAAAAAATACTTTGACAAAGAGTGAAAGATTTGTGGTGTGGAGAAGAATTGATATGTCCTTCAAAGCAAAAGTGAAGGAATATTGTTCTGTCAGAAATGGTAATATGGATGAATTAATAAGAAAATGGTTAAGCATTTCCGTTGGAGAAGACTGAAGTTTTGTACAGTACATAACATCAAAAGCAAAAAGGGTGAAATCCAACGGACCTACATTTCCTCTCT
>NC_051412.1:21181899-21182114 GCF_015228065.2 Penaeus monodon
GACGTTGAAATGGAGGTCTTGCATTCCCCGCGATTGGGAAGCGGCCGCCCGCGCTGAGTGTCACCGAGACCACGCGTACGGTAGAATCAGTGTGTTTCACAGAGAGCTTTATTATTATTGTAGGACAAGGGGGTGCATAGGGATGCGTTTGGCATGTTGTATTACGGGGATTGTGATTATAGGTGTTTTAATCGATTTGCGGCATTGTTTGTTAT
>NC_051412.1:21182187-21182626 GCF_015228065.2 Penaeus monodon
CCACATCACATTCAGGAGTCAGAAATGTGATGAATAGCGATAACGGAGAGAAAGTTCCAGTGTTTTTTCTTTTTTTTCGTTTTTGTGTCCATTACTTTCCATAATCTTTAGTTGACAGATGTTTCTGTGTCGTAATTCAGTTTTTTTGTTACTTTTAAACAGACCGAAGAAGCCCACTGTTGAACCTGATGTTAAAGTTATGAGTAGAGCTATGTCAGTTATCTATGGGGATGATGAAAAGCATTAGGGGTAACAAATGAAGAGAATAGATAAAATGGATATGATTACTAAATAGAAACGATTGAAACGAGAGAGAAAAAAAACGATTGAAACGAGAAAAAAGGAAGATAGGTAAAGTAATGAAGAATTCCAAAATCAGAATATATAGTTTGAATATCATTTCTTGTGAAGCTCCAGGATATCGTTATCAAACAAACAC
>NC_051412.1:21182650-21182803 GCF_015228065.2 Penaeus monodon
TACAAGCAGATTTGTTCTTTTCTAAATGCGTTACAAGACTGATTCAACAACAATGGAGAAAGCGGAGTAAGAAAGCGTAACTGTAGAAGAAGTAGTGACCAGGATGCGCTTCGAGTTATGAATTCATATTAAATACCAAATCGTGGGACAGTT
>NC_051412.1:21183052-21183442 GCF_015228065.2 Penaeus monodon
TAAGGAGGAAGAAAAAATAAAATGATAAGCATGAGAGATAAGGGCCAAGAAAAAGAAGAAAATCAATCTTTAAGAAAAGAAAGAAAAAGATAATCAAACACACCGTCAGCTTCTCAAAACAAATCAAGAAAACAGGTATCGAGGAAAGCAACAGCGAGTGGTTTCAATCAGCGAAAGTTCAATTGATATGATACGCTGTTTGTCATGTCACGTCATATCACAGCGGGCCACTTTCCTCCCCCCCCCCCCGTATTCCCGCTGAGGTTGGGCGATAAGGTCCAACTCTCTGTGGTTTTACATGAAGATGAGTGAATGATTGTTTAGGCAGGATCTGGGGAAGCCGGTTTGAGGAGGGCGCGGGTTATGTGGAGAGGATTGGCTTGGTCTGGA
>NC_051412.1:21185154-21185916 GCF_015228065.2 Penaeus monodon
CATGCGACCCCACCGTTAGTGAAGATGTCCGCCGCAGATAGCATCTGACACCAACAATAAAACCGCAGTACATACACGCACCTCTAACAATGAGGTCGTCAGAGCGTCCGGTCCTGACGATACACTCATACAACAGACCAGTGAATACGGTCGATTATGTTATGAATTACGATCGAGACCACCGCCCCAAAGTGCTCCCTTGGCTTTGCACTCTCATGGCCCACGGGGTCTCCGTCGCTGGCAATCCCCGGGGTTAACAGAACCTCCCCAAATGGCCGTGACTTTGACCCTTAACGACTTCCGCGGGTGACTCGGTGATTATGACAAATAGGTTGTTGGTTTTTGTTCCTTCCTCGTTTCCCCCCTCGGAGGCCCAGACTCTAGTTATTAGCAAAACACATTAAGGCCTTCAATAACACGAGGTCGCATTTGCCGGGGCTCTGAGATTACAGTCCTGGCCTAAGTGAAAAAGCTAATTTCATTTAGGGAATAATCAGTCTGTACGGAAGCCGCAGCTTGGCGAAAATGAAGTGCTGGTTCGGAAGCGGGTAAGTGTGGGAAGGTGTTTACCGCGCTTTTCAGGGGATCGCAAAACATGAATTCTGGTAAAAAAAAATGAAGTGGAATCAACGACATGTTGTGGTTATGTTTTTTGATATTAGGAAGAATTTTGTTTAGCTAAATATATGACCCGGAATTATTCCTTAGAAGCAAGAATTATGGAAATCGGTTAGTTAACCTGTCGTGAGAATTGTCAAAGAA
>NC_051412.1:21185950-21186094 GCF_015228065.2 Penaeus monodon
TTGAGTTCCACCGTCTCTCACCTAGACTTCTAGAGCACACTTTTAATGTGATTTCCTGCAAATGACATTACTTGAATTTCTTCCAAGCCTAATCCGCCTTCTTGGTGAGAATTTCATTGCCTTTTTTTTTATTTCTTCGTCTTT
>NC_051412.1:21186186-21186449 GCF_015228065.2 Penaeus monodon
GGCTCGTCTTCTCTGCTCTCTTCGCTCTGTCTCCTTCGTCAAGATATTTCCTTTGGAATCTCATGCCTTTATTGCCCGCGCTTCTCGTTTAATTAATAAGTTCTGTTGAGCTTGACCGATAGATATCATGTCTAATAAACTAAAGATATCATTAATGGGTTTTGTGATGATATGTTCTTTTATATTTATTTGTTCCGACTCTCAGTCTTGCGTTAAAAACTTAAATTTTTATTTTTTCTTTCATCACTCGAAAATACACACGA
>NC_051412.1:21186710-21186925 GCF_015228065.2 Penaeus monodon
GAGTCCATTCTTCGGTCGTTGATCAGTGCTAAGGAATTGATATGAGAATTAAATATAGGAAATGGAAGAGATAATAGCCGTTATTAAATATTCACACGATTTCTTCTCATTATGCGAAACAACTACGAGTAATGGAATCTAAAAATGTCTACATAATTGCTGAATTAGCACTAACCCTTGGCATTAAAGACGGCCTATGTGGGGGTGGAGGTATG
>NC_051412.1:21186954-21187137 GCF_015228065.2 Penaeus monodon
GTGCGTGTGTGTTCTCGCCAATCAACGCCACACGCACATTATAAAAGACGTTAGCGTGACCACCCGTAGGCTTAAGGCTGACGAAGAAAGTTTTCTCTCTTGCGGGTATTCAAATTACATTCGATGAAAGCCATTAATGCATCGCCTCTTTGGAACAACGATCCATCTTTGTTCACATCACCG
>NC_051412.1:21187655-21187766 GCF_015228065.2 Penaeus monodon
TGCGTATATTTTTCCTGGAGCCAATGTCGGAACACCCGAGAAATTGCCCAGTAATTAGCAAGGAAAATGAGACCTCCGAATTTACAGGATAATTACATTCTCGAGTAACAG
>NC_051412.1:21188026-21188217 GCF_015228065.2 Penaeus monodon
AAAATGCAATGAATGAGGAAAAAAACATGTTTATGACATCAGGCCTGACTCCCACCGAGTACTTGGCATTCCCCTTGCTTACCCGTCACTGTCATCACGAGGCGGGGGCGGGGCTTAGGAGAGAGGGGCGTGACCGTAGCGTCCCCTTAGGGTGGAAGAGCCAGCAGAGAGTGGGTCAGCACGCCCTTTAA
>NC_051412.1:21188283-21188478 GCF_015228065.2 Penaeus monodon
ATCTAGGTGTGCCACAGGGAGCTTCCGCCTCTCTTCTGATAGAGAAAATTAATCATGATTCATTTGCATATATTAGAGGAATCATTGTCTCCCTGTCAGCGCCTTTTTCTGATTGGAGATTTTTATTCCTTCAATTCTCGTACCAGCTTTTTGGTTTGTACAGCCTCTAATTTTATATAATTATGTTTTCCCCTC
>NC_051412.1:21188563-21188679 GCF_015228065.2 Penaeus monodon
CTAATCGCTGCAACTCACATTTCTTCATTGTCTTCCTTTTGGCTGTGATATTATTGAGCATTCTTTCCGTTATAATAATTCAAATTACAGTATCTCACCCTAATCTATTGTTCAAG
>NC_051412.1:21188777-21189132 GCF_015228065.2 Penaeus monodon
ACACACACACTCACTCCTAACTCTTTTCTCAATTTCACTTACGTTTCACAAAGCAGTAAGCTCAACCCATACACATTAGTACCAAAAAAAGAAAGAGGCCATTATATACCACTAATGCGGTGTAATTCCAGATTGACGTTCTCATCATTAACTATTATAGCTGAATTTATGAATGGGCGATATTTCATTGATCAATCTCATGCGGCAATTTCCTCGTTACAGGTACGTCTTTATCCAGTGGTTTGTGGTTTGAAGACGCGCTGTCTGGTTCGTTTGTGAGGTAGGTTTATGACCCTGTTTGTGTCCAACGTGGCACTGCTTGGGGTCCTTTCTTTTGGGAGTGGGGGTTTGTACG
>NC_051412.1:21189364-21189511 GCF_015228065.2 Penaeus monodon
CACGTCCATCTGGACACTTCACATATATTTCACTCTCTGCTCCTTCATTCATTCTTATTCAATACCTCACCTCAACTTTCATTGCTTCAACTTTCGCATCATCATTATACTCTCCTGATTGACCCATTAAACCATTCGAGATCTCAT
>NC_051412.1:21189537-21189622 GCF_015228065.2 Penaeus monodon
ATCACTCACAGCCCTTGAGGGGGAGTGAATCTCATCTCCTTCCCCGCTTTACCCCCTTTCCTTCTCCTTTAACTTCAATCTTCTG
>NC_051412.1:21189647-21190035 GCF_015228065.2 Penaeus monodon
TTCCCCTCTCTTTTTCTATCCTTCTGCTTGTTCTCTCTTCCTTCCTCCTTCTGTCTCTAGCATTTCTTTTCATCCCTTGTTCCCTCTTCTTTTCTCCCTCTTCTTTATCGCTTCCCCGTTTCATCTTCCCTTTCCAACGCTTCCTCCTTAACTCTCACCCATCTCCCCTCTTAATCCGTACCCCTCCTCCATTTACCTCCTTCCCTTCTCCCCTTATCCCCTTCCCCTCTTACCTCCCCCTTAACCCCCTCTTACCTACCCCTGAACACCCCCTCCCTCCACGCCAGCACCACCCGCGACACTAACGAGCATCTCCGTCTCATCTCCGGCTTCCTCTCGCCGCTGGATGCTGCCTCCGATCACCTTTGGCGCCGCGACCGGATGACCT
>NC_051412.1:21190058-21190211 GCF_015228065.2 Penaeus monodon
TACCTCAGGTCATGGGAGAGAATGCAAATGAGTGTGCTTGCTTTTGCTTTTAATTTCTTTTGTTTCATCTCACGTGCGGATCTCTCGCTTCTTGCTTGTGTGTGCGGGTGGGCGTGGGTATGGTACCGTTTTTTTCTTGTCCTTTGTTGAGGA
>NC_051412.1:21190770-21191040 GCF_015228065.2 Penaeus monodon
TAACTTTAATTAAGTTCGTGACGCAGACCAAGGTACCTTTACGCCGAAACCTTGACACAGGCCACGTTATACCTCGTATTTCGTATTTCACTCATAATGGCTGCGAGGGGCGCTGGGTCTCGTTAATTAGCTCGTATTGTGGTAATGCTACAAGTACTGGAAGGTCTTGGTTTTCGTGAGAGTGTCCAAGAAGTAATGGACTTAATTGGGTGGACAAACAGAATGGCATTTGCATGCGACCGAGATATAATAAGGTAGGTAAATATGTGA
>NC_051412.1:21191269-21191773 GCF_015228065.2 Penaeus monodon
GTTTGATCAAATGATAGACTATACAAATTTTGGGATCGATGAATACATAGACTTATTGATAATTAGATATACACTAACCCTAGGATCGGAAGATTACATAAATAAGAAAAAAAGGATAATATTACAAAACCAGGGAGACACATTTTATACTCTTTTTAGTTCCAGCTGATTTACCTTACCAACTGAACAGAGGCGCTGCTCCCGATAATTCGGAATTACCCAGAATAACCGAATTTATGGCCTCTTGTACACCGGCGCACTTTGATAAATGACCCACTAATATTATACGGAAATCCATACACGCTAAGAACGTGCACGCTAATTAGGGTCCATTCATACACGTTCTTTCTGAACAATGGTGAACGCCATATGGTGAGAGGTAGAACAGATTCGCGCGGAGGAGAACAGAACATGTGAAGTTGGGGAGGGGGGAGTTGTTGTAGGATGGGGAGGGAGGTTTAATGTTGGTTGAAGAGGGGGTGGAGGGAATATCCTATTTGTTGA
>NC_051412.1:21191816-21192148 GCF_015228065.2 Penaeus monodon
GGAATAGAACATGACATGTAAAGGGAGAGGGGGGGACGGTAATTGAGGGAACAGGGTAGGAGAAATTTCATGCTTGTTAAAGGGAGGGGGGAGAGGATAAAGGAGGTGGGTGGGGGTGAAGAAAGATGAGGGAGATGGAGAAGACATGTGAAAGGGGAGGGGAGGAGGTAGTACCGGAATGGAGGAGGGGGAACTGGGAAAATTTCATGAGTGAGAAAAAAAGGAACAGAGACCAGAATGAGGGGTGGCCGTGATGGAATAGGGGAGGGGGAATCTCATGACTTTTGATGAGGGTAAAGGAAGATAAGTGGGAAAGAGAAGATAAAGATGAC
>NC_051412.1:21192334-21192416 GCF_015228065.2 Penaeus monodon
GAAGGGTTACCATAGTAGTATCAAGGTAGAGGGGAATAGAAGATAACAGAGGGGAAAGGGGGAGGATTTCAAGTCTGTTGAT
>NC_051412.1:21192481-21192553 GCF_015228065.2 Penaeus monodon
TGCCTATTGTGCCCAGACCCGCCATCTACATGAGAAAAGCAGAAATAGGACCACGTTTCTTCCTCCTCACGA
>NC_051412.1:21192577-21192790 GCF_015228065.2 Penaeus monodon
AGCGGGCTTGTATTACATACTTTCACTTGATATTTGTTTGTGTAACGGCTTTTGTGAATGACTCGATTTACCTCTTTCAGGTTATGAATTTATCGAGAATTCGTCATTGTGAAATTCAGTTGACTTTGGTGGAATGATCGGTTACTTTAGATGTTATTCAGATGTATATGGTGGAACGATGTTCTTTGTATCTTATTCTTTGTGTTTTTCTGG
>NC_051412.1:21193245-21193317 GCF_015228065.2 Penaeus monodon
TTCACATCATCACCATGTTCATTTACATCTCCACTCTCACTATCTTTATCATCACCACCAGCACCACCATAT
>NC_051412.1:21193384-21193694 GCF_015228065.2 Penaeus monodon
TATGATTGTTACAAGAGGAAAAAGACCTTGGCACTTTTAAGCACACTATCTGTCGCGTTATGGTTTAAAGCATACGCAGTGTTACATAATTTGGTATACTTACTCCCTCCTTTTCTTCCAACCATTCCATTCATAAAAAAAACTTAGAGAAAGGAATTACACATTATAAACAATTGTATCTTATGTCATCCTCCGGGCGTGGAAGGTCGTCCTCGAGAATAATTTAGGAGTTTTAAATATGCAGATCTCAGTGTTGCCATAATTCGCAGACCGCATCGAGAGTTATGGCGACACTGTTTGGCAGTCCAAG
>NC_051412.1:21193769-21194060 GCF_015228065.2 Penaeus monodon
CTCAGTGTTGTTGATATCCTGAGATGTATTAATCCATTATGTGATTTGTGTTTTCTATTCTTTTTTTTCAGTATGTTTCTCATGTTTCACTAATTTTATTCGAGACATTGAACCTGAAGAAATAGACATTGCAAGAGAAAGCGATCTGATATGCAGGGAAAACAAACGAGTCATGAAACTGTACAAGAAGACAGATGTCAAACACAAGAACGGACGTCACTGAAGTCACAGGAGTGTCGCGAAAGTGACATCACTGGACAGTCACCACGACAGGCAGGAAGGCAGTGACAG
>NC_051412.1:21194222-21194920 GCF_015228065.2 Penaeus monodon
CTGGGGTGACGGACGAGAATGACTCAGCTTTGTTACACAACGTCCCCCTTGGAGTTAGTGACGCGTATGTGACGTTACACCGATGTGACGCGTTGTGTTACGGTGGACGCGGACGTGGATACTCGACCGTATAGGAACGCATGGATGGGAAGGGTAATGAAAGAGGGAAGTGGCGAAGGAGGAAAAAGAACTTGTTGATGGTATAAAACAAGGGAAAGAGAGAGTGATAAAAGGAGGAAGAGTGAAAGAGGGAGAAGAAAGAGTGAAAGAGGGAGAAGAAAGAGTGAAAGAGGGAGGAGAAAGAGTGAAAGAAAGAGGAGAAAGAGTGGAAGAGGAAAATTGAATGAGGGAGGAGGAAGAGTGAAAGACGGAGGAGAGAGAATGAGGGGGGTTCCGATGAGGAGGGGGAGGAAGGGGGTAAGACGAGAGGGGGGGGGGTTCGTTAAGGACATGCTCACACCGAGAGAGAAAGTTTTCGCGCGTATATAGTCGTTAATTAACCGCGCTTTGGCGTACGAAACATGGCTTAATAACGTCGTTAATAACTATAATGATTCCCAGACGATGATAATAGCTCTACTATGACTGCCTTTCCCCTTCACAGATGACAAGGCCAATGTTGTTGTTGTTTTTTTCCCAAGCAATTATAATCTCAAGAAGTGATGCTGTGTTTCTACCGCAAAAAATATATAGTTGTT
>NC_051412.1:21195164-21195363 GCF_015228065.2 Penaeus monodon
TGTCACACCGATGCAAGAGTAATGATTCCTAAACGCAATGAGAGAAGATGAAAGAACTACCACAGCTGATTTCGTGGCGCCGTGACACCCTCTTCTGTCATGTGGCTGTTCCGTCATACGAAGGGGTTGTGTGGCGTGTATTGACGGGGGTGGACGCTGATGAGGATGAGGGTGATGGTAATGAGGGTGAATTTTTTCG
>NC_051412.1:21195559-21195813 GCF_015228065.2 Penaeus monodon
AGGTTTATCGTAGTTCTGTCATTAATAGCACTACAATAGCACTAGCAAAATCTATAGCAGTGATATAGCATTAGTATTTCTGTTGGGTTAAGTCCTGGGTTGAGCGGTGTGCCTGGACCACGAGGGCGGGCAAAAATCCCTCTAGCCAAGTGGGCGTGACCTCTGCGGTGGGCGTGGTGCCGCGGGCGTAGAGGTCCTGAGGTTATAGAGTCCTTGCGGGGCTGCGAGTCCTGCTGGAGGGATGCTGTCGTGTG
>NC_051412.1:21195953-21196325 GCF_015228065.2 Penaeus monodon
AAGGCTGTGAGGTTACTCGATCCGGTTTGATCTTTTTCTGTTTCTGTTTGTTTGCGTGCGGTTGAGTTTGCTTGAACACAAAGAATTCTCCAAAAAAAAGAAAAAAAATGTAGATAATCATAGCGAAATAGATAAATAATAAGAATATTCGTATTAAACGACAGCAATTTTTCACCTTATATCTACCAAAAACCGAAGAAAATATAACACCTGCTTACATGAGGCTTCACCGCGCACTCTCTTCCTACTTCTATTTTCTCAACTTCTTTCACCTCAAAAAATCATGAAAAAGTAAACAAAAACTTCCACACGGAAGCAACAACTTCTCAACCTACCATTTTCCTTTAAAAAATCCACTCTTCTACCGCTTGA
>NC_051412.1:21196360-21197158 GCF_015228065.2 Penaeus monodon
CACAAGAACTCAGATGCGTCCGACTCGGTAACGGTTTAACTATTGTGTATGAGAAGGCGAGAGGCTGGCCCCTCATTTCCCTGGGAGGAAAGACTGGGCCGTGGGCGCCGCGCTGGGAAAATGGCTTGTCTTGTGTAACGAAGGCGGCCAAGCTCCTCTCAGCTCCCTTTCAGCTTCTTTTAGTTCCTCTCAACTCCTCTTAGATCATCTCAGTTTCTTTTCAGCCCCTTTTCATCTCCTCGTAGCTCCCTTCAGCTCCTATTCAGCTTTTCTTAGTTCCTGTCAACTCCTCAAATTTCCTTTCACTTCCTTTCTACTCCTCTCGGTTCCTCTCTGCTTTTTTCGGTTCCTTTTACCTCTTCTCTGTTCATTTCATCTCCTCTCAGTTCCACTCAGCTTCTTTCAGCTCCTCTCTCCTCCTCTTAGATCATCTTAGCATCTTTGAGTTCCTCTCTCTTCCTCTTAGATCATCTTAGCTCCTTTTCAGCTCCTCTTAGCTCCTTTCAGTTCCTCCCAGCTTCTTTCAGCTCCTCCCTCCTCCTCTCAGCATCTTTCAGCTCCGATCTCCTCCTCTTAGCTCCTCTCAGCCTTTTCAGTTCCTCTCTACTCCTCTCAGCACCTTTCAGTTCCTCTCTGCTCCCCTTAGCTCCATTTTCAGCTCCTTTCAGTCCCTTCCAGCTCCTCTCAGGACACAGAGCTTTAATTGCTTTGTTTTGTGTTGTAAAGGAGAGGTTATGGTCCGAAGCACAGCATTTTTTTCTGAAATAATTCCCAGCTGCAATTGTTTTCTGCTCGTGA
>NC_051412.1:21197198-21198182 GCF_015228065.2 Penaeus monodon
CCACTTTTCATAACATGGAGATATATCGTTTTACATCCTTCGTAATTCTGAGATGTAAATCACTTTCACTGCGGGAGTTCCTGCGAAAGGCCTCACTGCAGCGAAAGTGCTTATGAAGTGATCGGTTCTGGGAATTCTCGAGGTAATGCATAATAACGGTTCTCATACACAACCATGCAGCGATATCATGCACTCTCTCTTCACGAAGCCGCGTACAGTACTCCATGCGATTAGGGTAAAAGTTCGGAAGAACGAGGGTACACTATGTACCTTTACACTTGTACAGTACTTCATGAGACTGAATGGAAATGATTGCAAAATCGAAGGAACGCTTTGTAATTATTTACACCTGTACAGTACAGTTTTTCACGAGATTAGGAGAGAAAAATGGAAAGCCGAAGAAAAACTATGTACCGTTACACCTGTACAGTAAGGGACTTCACGAGGATTTGTATTTTTACACCTGAGCATTTTTGTTTCATGAGGTTAGGATAAAAAAAATGGAAGAACGAGGGAAAGCTATATACTGTACAAAATTCCACGAGATAGGGAGAAACATGTGTACATTAATACTTCATGAGTCTGGGATAAAAGATTGGAAAACCGAAGAAACACTATGTACACATACACCTGTACAGTACTCCACGAGATAGGAAAAAAAATTGGCAAAGCTGAGCAAACGCTTTGTGCTTTTATACACCTGACCGGAAGACTCCCCACTTATCATTCTCCTGCCGCGCGCTCTGTCATGTTGGCGGCGGCAGTTCGAGTGTGCGGAGAACAGGACGGGGGGGGGCGGTGGCGATCATGACAAAGGATCCTGTTTGATGGTAGGATCACGTACAGCGGATTCGGGATTCCTAGTTATGCTTCATCCGTCGGGTTTGATTACGGTATGTTTCGGTTGTGTGTTTGTTTTATGTGGTGTGTCGTGGAAAAGTGTTTTTGTGAGATTCTTTTTGTGTCAGAGGATTTTTTTTAATG
>NC_051412.1:21198554-21199451 GCF_015228065.2 Penaeus monodon
AACAGTCGAGACGATTTAATCACAAAACGTCTCAAAGAAAAAAGTCAAGATCTGCTAATAACTTCGGGCGCTGACAAGATGGCTGCTTCGGTCGGCGGCGCGGACCACGGCCAGCGCAGCGCCGACTAATCTTCATTAGCCTTTAGTCGCGACAAAATGATAGCAAACACGAATCAAGGCGACAAATTACAAGGTTCCGTGGTTTGTCCGAGGAAGAGCGTGGGCGAAAGGGAAGAAAGACGTCAAGCGAGAATCCCAATGAAGCCAAAACGAGCGTCCGAATGAAGATCTGACTTCATTAGCGACGATTGTGTTGGGAAGTCCCTTTCGTCGTGCGCAATTAGGGCGGTTTGATGTTGGGAAAATAAGCGAGAGGCGTCTTTATTTGCTCCGTTCCGAAGTCTTTTGATGTTCCTTCCATTATTATTCGCAGGGGAAGAAGTGAGAAACTGTGAATAATCGGTGCTATTTTTAGGCCTACCTCGGGACAATTTTTTTGTGTGTATTTTTTCTCGTGAAAGTTATGATTAAGTAAAAAGTGGTTTTAAAGTCTTAAGATTTTTTTTTCTTTTTTTATGACGCTACAGTTCACACAAACATGACTAGCATAAGTAATACAGTAAAAAAAATAGAATATAACAAATGTGTTTTTTGTTTACTTAGTTCTGATTTATCACAAAAATATCTGACAAATCGTTTTCGGTGCAAATTATTAGCGTGTTGATGTCCTCGCATTGTGTCCCTCAGAGTCTCAGTATCAATACCAGTTTGTGGGCGTGTGTTCTTGTGTTATCACGAGTCTTGTGTTCACTCCTGTGTTCGCCGCCTCATCAACCTCCTCCACGAAAGGCACAATGAAATCACCAGGAAACTAAGAACTGAACAAGAAAGCAGCGC
>NC_051412.1:21200040-21201078 GCF_015228065.2 Penaeus monodon
CACATCGCGCGCTCGAGCTGTCACTCTCAGCTGATGGATTTCACCCTTCGGACTGTAGGAAAACGGTCCTACTGTATTCGTGACGGTGATTGAGGGCTTTGCACAGCATTCGTTTGTGAGAGTGACTTACGTTTTGCGTCATTCGTGTTGGTTTTGTGTCCATTCGTGTAGTTTTATGTTGATTAACTGCAGTACGTGAAAGTGCAAGCGGACTCATATTTTGCATGATGAAGTCACGATTAAGCATCGCACGACTTCGACTTCACAGCGGGAGACGGCATATTGCAACGCGTGACCTCGTATTACGAAAAAATAGATATAAAAATCAAGTTGCACGGAGAGCCTTTAGGTGTGTTGTTGCCTCGAGGCCGCATGTTGGCTGCGGTTCAAGATATGTCGGTATCATCTCATTCCACTAATATATTTATGACTTGTTTATTGAGGGAGGGGTGGGGGAGGAAAGTATGTCAAGGGCGGCATTAGAGGCTCCGGAGGATATAAAAGTGTGAATAATTGGCAATTATTCACCCGTTGGAGCAGCCGAGGAACAGCCGCGGGCCAAGAAGTGTTCGAATGCGGTGCGTCTCTCTGGCCTGTGCCGGTTGGGCTCCGGACGGCAGAGAGGTTGCTGTGTTCTGTTTGATCTTGATAAGTGATTTTTTTTATTGTTATTGTCGTTGTTTATTTGTGTTATTCTTCGGGGTGTGTTGTGTTTTGTGCTATTTTGATGAATGGTATTTTTTTGTGTTATCGTTGTTGTTTGTTTATGGTTTGTGTTACTGTGATGAATGGTATATTTTATATAGTTATCATTTTTGTTTGTTGGTGTTATTTTGATGCATGTTATTTTCGTATTGTTTGTGATTGTCGTCGTTTGCTCATGCTTTATGTAATTTCCATGGTTGGTATTTTTGCATAGTTATTATCGTTGTTTGTTTATGTTTTATGTTATTTTCGGGTTTGGCAGTTCTTATTGATTTTGTTGTTTGCTTACGGCTGGTATTTTTTTGTTGTTTGCTAATGATGATTACGGTAATG
>NC_051412.1:21201470-21202023 GCF_015228065.2 Penaeus monodon
GATTTCCACAGTTATTGGGTCATCATTTTTCATAATTACCATAATTCTCACCCTGATTATCGCGAGGCCAACGTGGCTGTTGATAAAACCTGGCTGAACTTAGCGTAGAATTTCCAGCCCATTTAATTCACTCCTCGACATGGATTCCGAACCAACCGTGGAGTGGCGTGGTGACATAAGCATTAATCTATTTTTCCAGTCTGTTTTCTTCTATTTCGTCATTCTAGATTTTCGAAAGCTGTAAATTGATCAAGCGTTTGACGCGTTCGGGGTTGTGGTGGGTTGAAACGACAGGTTGACATGTCACAGCCGCTCCCACCTCATGTTATTCTCTAATAATCATATGTACGTGAAGGTAATAAACAAACATCGTATGTTTTAGTAAGGTTATATACCCTGCGTATCATTTATAGAGGTACATGCTTTAAAAGCCTCCTCGTACTCAGTTAGTCACAACAAAAGCCACATCAAAGGGACGTGGCTTAATGCAATCACCATATTCATCATCAGTGACATGAATAGTAATGAGTTGACGTGAAGGACGAAGGCGGGT
>NC_051412.1:21202197-21203538 GCF_015228065.2 Penaeus monodon
AATGAGGCTTATGAAAGGAGGGTCCTCCTGCGTGCTTCGACAAGGCACGCTGTTAATTTCGATGATGCAAACATGACTGGGTTTGAGGGGAAGGGGGGAAGGGGAAGGGGGAGAAGGTGGAGAGGTAGACTGCATGTTGTTGCTATGTTGCAAGGTAATAACATAGCCTGTTGCTTCATCACGGTAAAGCGTTCTAAAAAAATTGCTTATAGGTTTGGGATAAATTTGGACTTTGCTCCTTGATTTTTTTTTATTATTATTAATTTGTTATATTCGGTAATGTACATTTTGCGCAACTGTTTGTCATCCAACGTATACAAAGGAACAGCATGATAATCACATTTCTTATTTACCAACAGGGCCTACCGTGTTTACTATGTTATTATTCGGAAGCTAATATCACACCCCCTGCCCGCCTCCCAACCCCCCCCTCCCCCCTCAAGGACCATCAGCCAAAGCCATCACTTTATGAAATACATTATTCAGCCTCACGCGCTGCTCAGCCATGACTAGGCCTCGATCGTAATCAGAAAACAGGCCATAAAATTCCATTAGATTCTCTACACATCATTAAAAATCAGTAGTTAAATATCTTGTAGTTTTAGTTATTCAAATTTGAGCTTTAACTTCCAATGAATCTCCGTACACATCATTAAAAAATCTCTTAGTAATATCTTTTAGTTTTTAGTCACTCAGATTCCAGTTTTAAATTTTATGAGTATCTGTATAACCATTAAAAATCTATAGTTAAAATTTTGTTTTACTCAAATCTCCAGTTTTAGATTCCCGTAGTCTTGTATACACCATTAAAAATCTTTAGTTAAAAATCTTATAGTTTTAGTTTTAAATTCCATTAAATCTCCGAACACATCATTAAAAATTTATAGTTAAAAATCTCAGATTCGTTTTAGATTCAAAAATAGCCTCTTCATATAGTATTCGCTTATATAAAACTCATATACATTAAAATATTGCAATTTTAGTCACTTAATTCCTAGCTTCAAATTCCATTAGTCTCTTTATATATCATTATAAATCTGTGGCAAAAATAAAAATATATGATTTTACGTAGGAGATCTGAGAGTGGAAAATATGTGCATGACTTTACTTAGATCTGGGAGTGAAAAAATATTAAATTACATGACTTTACTTAGTAGATCTGAGAGTGGAAAATTTAAAAGTATATGACTTTACACTGAAAATCTGAGAGTTGAAAATGACTTTACTTCCGTGCTCCAAAGACCTTAAACATAACACTCGAACACATATAAATACAAAGAGGTCCGAGAAAAAGAGGTGCTGAGGTACGCGAGTGTACCAGTAGCCGTGAAGTACCCACAG
>NC_051412.1:21203677-21204188 GCF_015228065.2 Penaeus monodon
GGGGGAGGGGGGTGGAAATGTGGAGTATGTGGGTATGGGAAGGAGCCGCGAAGGGTGCTCGAGACGTGGCCAAAGAAGGATGGAAGGATGAAATCAGAAGCGAAAGTGTGCTGAGATTTCCCACGCTTAAGGATGCTGTGATGCGGTTGTCACAACGTCCTGTGATTTGATCTTATTAATGTCTGTTATTTCGAGGATGAAAATACGCGAAGAGAATGAGTATAGACTTCGGAGTAAACTGCAAAATATTATCACAAGTAAAAGTATTACCGTACGCCATATTCAATAACACTACATAAAACAAGGAGTTGGGGAAAGTGTGAAAGATTGCCAGAGAGGATCAAGCAGAGACTTCAACGGGGGGTAAATAGTGTTCGTAAATATTCATTACAGATCTGTTTGGGTGCGTCATCATACTGACGTCACATCCTCAAAAAATGATATAAGAGTACACAGAGCTTACACTTCTAAAAGCACACAAACACACTGCTCCACATGTACAGGACGCATT
>NC_051412.1:21204628-21204851 GCF_015228065.2 Penaeus monodon
GCTGAGAAAAGGAAAGAAATATCCTCATAATTTAGAATATTTGATAAAGATAATTAAGAAAAGGAGACCCACTTACACCTGCAACATTTAGGGACTTCAGACACTGCAAGGTTGACATGTAGCCCAGGGCGTAGATAGTGAGAGGGTGATGTCAGCCCAGACCTCGTCATGAAGTCATCATTATCACCGGACGCCCCGAGAGTTGAAGGTGAGCCGGTGGCCA
>NC_051412.1:21204886-21204964 GCF_015228065.2 Penaeus monodon
GGGCGAAGATATTGCAAGGAGAGGATTGCAGTTAAGGTTGTTGTTTTTCAGTTTGTGTTTGCCGTGTCCAAAATGCTC
>NC_051412.1:21205050-21205644 GCF_015228065.2 Penaeus monodon
AGATTCAGTGACTCTTCTGTGATGTTATGGATTATTTATTCAGGGCTATCAAGAACGGAATCTCGTTACAGTGGACGACGGTCAGAGGCAAGTCATTCCCTTTCTCTCTCCCTCAGTTTCACCTCCGCCCCTATCCCTATCCACACACCCCCATCCACACCCCTACCTACATCCCCCATCCCTTCCCCATCCCCATCATACCCCACCCTCATCCACATTCACATCCACATCCATACCCACTCCTACCCCCACCCCTCTCCACCTCCCTACCTACACTCCGCTACCCCCAACCCCATCACCCTCTCTACCCAACACCCTCACTTCCCCCCAACTACCCCCACCCTCCATAACCCCCCTCCCCCCCACCCCACCCCAGGAGACTCCGAAAAGTACTTGACCGACTTCGTGAGATCCGACCGACCGACCGAGGCCTCCAGATGCGTCGGTGTCGGTCACTCGCCGAATAACAC
The DNA here is from genome assembly GCF_015228065.2 of Penaeus monodon. Lineage (NCBI taxonomy): Eukaryota > Metazoa > Arthropoda > Malacostraca > Decapoda > Penaeidae > Penaeus > Penaeus monodon. The sequence continues at coordinate 21,205,521 of NC_051412.1, forward strand.
TGGAGAAATATGAGGCCGGCTTTTGGGGGGAAGTTAAAGAGCCATTTTGGGGAGAAGCCGGCCATTGAGAAGCGGAGATTAAAGAGGAATCTCTGTACAGTAATATTTAAGTGTCTTTAGCGCG
>NC_051412.1:21205676-21205844 GCF_015228065.2 Penaeus monodon
GATTGCGAGTTGGATCGGGAAATGGGGTGTGAAGGTGGCGAGTGGTGTGACTTTTTACAAGTAGGGTTCGATATCGTGGCGTGAATTGGAGTTGGATGGGGGGGCGGGGGTGATATTTCAAAGTCTGAGGGAGGAGTAGATGGGCGTGGGTCATTAGTGGGATGTTGA
>NC_051412.1:21206148-21206653 GCF_015228065.2 Penaeus monodon
ACTTTGCGATCAAGTCATTATTTTTTTACGACTGCAGTAACCAGCTCGTTAATTTTGTCTTGAATAAGTACATGCGATATGCTTGAACGTTTCTCTGTACAGTGCCTACCATTTTAACTTGTAAAATACTTATGATTGTGAGATTATGTTTAAAATTTGTAAATACACGATTTTTTTTTCTTTATTATTTCATATACAGTCAAGCGTTTTGTAGAAAAGAGATGTATGATTGATTCGGTAAAATATCATTCCAGGATAGAGTAATTCAGTAATAATAATGTTGATTTAAAGGTACTATGACTATTTTATGAATGGAATATAGTAGAGAAGTTTTGTGAACTTATTATGAATGTAGCATAATGAAGAACTTTGTGAATATATGAATGGAAATTTACAAGGAACTATCGTGAATATATAATGAATGAAGTTAAATATAATCAGTGAATATAGTAAAACTGCAAGTTTTGTGAAATTATTGTGAATGAAATATAGTAAGTAAATCTTG
>NC_051412.1:21206705-21207230 GCF_015228065.2 Penaeus monodon
ATATTAATAGAATACATTTGAAATGTGAATTATGAATATAATAAGATGAAAATATAAATAATATACTTTTTTCATATATTATGCTGAAAATGTCATGAATGATGAAATGGTAGGAAAATCTGAGGTAAATTATAATGAAAAAAATCTAAAAAAAAAAAACACTACAAAAGCGTCATGAATGAGATGTTACGAAAATCTGAAATAAAATGTGATAGAAAACATGAATAAAAACGCAATGAAAACATTACGAATACAACGTAAAACTATGCGTACGAAATGTGGCCACGCACCACGGGGCTCGTTTCGTGAGCGGTGTTGCCATGTCGCCCGAGTCCAGCCTGTGGGGCGCTGGCTAAATGCCTAAAGTGTTATTATGCTCTGTCTTAATGGTCCGCCTTGGGTCGAAATTTATGTAATGAAATGTTTACCGAGGCTCCTTTTTAATTGGCTGGGAGCGTGATTAGTTTTGAAATATGGTTCGGTTGCGCGACGCAGACGGCTGGCAGCGGGGGGAGGCGTGCATAT
>NC_051412.1:21207900-21208085 GCF_015228065.2 Penaeus monodon
TGGTAGACATATGTTTAGGCCTTCCAGTGGGTCGCGTGTGTGTTTCTTAACAATTTTGATTCTAGCTTTGATGGATGAAGATTTGTGGATGAATGTAGGTGTGTGAGAAAAATAATTTAGTGATTTTAACACGATAGCTTATTCTTAATTTGATGCGTGAGACTAAGACATTGATTTCAGGTAAT
>NC_051412.1:21208316-21208689 GCF_015228065.2 Penaeus monodon
GAAACAGGAAGAAATAAATAGATTTTAAATTCTTGTACAGTTTAAATTGAGCGAACTTAATTTTCAAATTTATTTAAAATACTTCTGGCGGTGGTAATGATGATGAAAGAAACGCTTACTGTTTGTATATAATTACTGTATTCTCGAATTCAGAGTTGTAATAACTGTAATGATAACAGTAATTACAAATTTAAATAAAAATTATAAACCCATTATCGTCATCAACATTAGTAAGAGCCGTATTATTATTTTGCAATCTGTTTGATGTTAGGGTGACAGCGGTTTCCAGAAATTTAGATTTAGAAATTATTATAATTTTGATTACCCGCCTTCTTATCGTCTTCATTATCATTATTAGCAGCATCAGAACTAT
>NC_051412.1:21208925-21209223 GCF_015228065.2 Penaeus monodon
AAAAATGTCAGTGAAACCATGGATCAAAATTTGACCAGCAAGCGATTTGGGGGAAGGGGGGGGGGAATTTGTTTGTGGATTGGGGGCGCGGGGGTGTGTGGGGTGTTTTCCTTCCCGTTTGGTGTTGCAGCGGAGTCGGTGCTGTTTTGGGGTACCGTAGGAGAAGGGGTGGTTGCAGCGGTGGTAATGTTATAATGGTGTTATTGTAGAGGTGTTGTTGTATGTATGTTGTATTGACAATTGTAGTTGCGATAGGTGGTTGTATTTTTTGCCAGAACGGAAGAGAAGGGCGCATTTT
>NC_051412.1:21209821-21210006 GCF_015228065.2 Penaeus monodon
CGTGCAGGGAGGCTCTTCTAGACGGACGCTGGAACAACACGGGAAGCAATTCTCTCGAGTCATTGTGGCTGCGATCGAGGGGGAGCGAGGGGGGGCGAGGGGAAAGGGAGGGGGTAAATGTCAAGAGGAGGGAGATGGGAATGGTCGGGGGGAAGGGAGAGGGGGGAAGGAGAAGTAAATATCTG
>NC_051412.1:21210231-21210362 GCF_015228065.2 Penaeus monodon
GTCACGATTGGAATAGCAAAATAATTTCCTGCGATAAAAGGGAACTCGCCAGCAAACAGCAGACAATTAGTCGGAGCAAAAAGTCCTTGAGCGAAATGTACGTCGGAAAGTGGTCCCCTAAAGCCACGCGC
>NC_051412.1:21210474-21210590 GCF_015228065.2 Penaeus monodon
TGTAGCTAGATTTGTGGTGTTGTTTGGAGTCAATGCAGGGAGTAGGGGGGTAGGGGGTGGGGTACCTGTGGCTTGTCTGCGGTCTCGGAGTTTGGTCTGAGGAAGCAGCTTGTCTA
>NC_051412.1:21210612-21211624 GCF_015228065.2 Penaeus monodon
GGATACGAGAGGTAGTAAAGGCAGGTTAGAAGCTCAGTTTGAAAGGAGTAAAAGAATCTTTTTTTTTCTGTTAATTGGTGTCTTTTTCTTTTTGTTTCCTTATTATATTTTTGGGTGGGGGGTGGGGGTCTATGGGGGTCAGCGCATTTTTTGGCACTTCAAGCGAATGGAATCGTAACTGCGGCCTCGAGCGAACTCTGTCGAAAAGTGTTTCTTGCGTTTTGGAACGATTTAGTACAAGAGATATTCAGGGTTTTATCGCAAGAGGAAACAATTAATCTGCTGTATTCCCGGTGAAACACGTTTCTGATTGTCCACTTTCGCCCCGTCTTCTGCAAGCACCGCCCTTACACCCTCCGTCCGCAAGCACTTTTACACCCTCCGTCCGCAAGCGCCCTTACACCCTCCGTCCGCAAGCGCCCCTACACCCTCCGTCCGCAAGCACTTTTACACCCTTTGTCCGCAAGCGCCCTTACTCCCTCCGTCCGCAAGCGCCCCTACACCCTCCGTCCGCAAGCGCCCTTACACCCTCCGTCCGCAAGCGCCCCTACACCCTCCGTCCGCAAGCGCCCTTACACCCCCCGTCCGCAAGCGCCCCTACACCCTCCGTCCGCAAGCGCCCTTACACCCTCCGTCCGCAAGCGCCCCTACACCCTCCGTCCGCAAGCGCCCCTACACCCTCCGTCCGCAAGCGCCCCTACACCCTCCGTCCGCAAGCGCCCTTACACCCTCCGTCCGCAGAACCCTTATACCCTCCACACTATCCTTCACTCCCAAACCTGCGGTAGTAACCATGCCCCACCACCGTCCATCAGCGACGGATGTAATCACGCAATCACAGGTATTGATATGAAGGGGAATCATGTGGAAGGAAGACACGCTTTGGCACATGTATCTTTTTTTGACGCTCTTATAACGACGGTTGTTGTTGGTGTATTCTTTACTCTGAAGGATTAATAGCGGCTTTTTTTCTCTCTGCCCCCTATTGATATTTATTTCCTCCGTCCCTCCC
>NC_051412.1:21211728-21211795 GCF_015228065.2 Penaeus monodon
GTCCCTGTCTCCTACCATCCCCCTCTCTCTTTCTACCTCCATCCCTCCCTCGATCTACCTCTAAAGA
>NC_051412.1:21211839-21212111 GCF_015228065.2 Penaeus monodon
ATCCCCCTCTTCTTTATTCCCTCCCTCTACCTGACCCACGTTCGCGCCGACGACATCGCACGCGGCGCTCGTTCCCCGCGGGCTGCAAGGTCGAGTGCGCCGTCGTTACTCAGGTTTATGGACGAGGTAACTGTCTCGGAGAACTTGTGTCGCCGCTTTCACTGTCGGTAATGGGTGGACTTGTGGCGGACAGACCGGTCGCGTCGCCGTGTCATAAACCTTGTTATGGCAAATATTCATATCGCATAAAATAAACCCGCTCTTCTTCTTCC
>NC_051412.1:21212140-21212205 GCF_015228065.2 Penaeus monodon
TGTTTCGAGTTTCGAAGGTTACTTATTAAATGCATTATTTATTAAGACATACGAGTGAGACGTGG
>NC_051412.1:21212229-21212566 GCF_015228065.2 Penaeus monodon
GCCTTTTACGGTGTGTGGAATCAGCATTTAAATCGCAATTACAGTGTATTGGTATTGGATAAAAAAGAAGAAAACTGACTGCATAATGAACTTGTCTAACGGGAAGAGCGGGCAAGAAGTTGCATCCTCGTCTCAGGTCTCTCCAGGCGTAGTACAGAGCATCCGCGTGTAATTAACTCCTTATCGGGATGTAAATTGATAGCCACGTCTTATCCCGAGTCAGTGGCGTAAGTGCGTAATTGCGTTTAAAAAAAGAAAGAAAGAAAATAAAAGCGACGTAGCAGGGAGAAAAAAAGGTGGCAGGGAGGAGAGGACCCGCCGCTGTTCCCACGAGTCA
>NC_051412.1:21212723-21212806 GCF_015228065.2 Penaeus monodon
GTGGCACCCACTGGAGATACAAGTGAAATCTCTCCAATTCATTCATGAGAAGGGTCACTAAGTTGAACCGCATCTGAATATTC
>NC_051412.1:21212912-21213027 GCF_015228065.2 Penaeus monodon
ATATACTCGCTTGCCTGTAGTCTGTGTTAGTCTATCAATTCTGTACAGTCTCTCCATATCTGCCAATTCATTTTTACATTTCTATTTCATCTATACCTCTGTGTTTTCATAAATT
>NC_051412.1:21213210-21213339 GCF_015228065.2 Penaeus monodon
TGATGCGATAGCTTAGCGCCCTCCTCAGTCACACCGTGCATGATAATGAAGAAAGTATCAGGAGAGAAATGAAGGAGAGACGCGGAGCCACTTCGCTCCCTCCCTTTGCTGGGAGTGCGCGGTCGCCGG
>NC_051412.1:21214012-21214741 GCF_015228065.2 Penaeus monodon
TTACACGCTCCCTTATTAACCGTGGGAGAAGGACCTTAGTCGGGTCGGTTCTTGCGGTCGGGCGGCGGGTTTCGGGAATGATTCAGAGTTGTTGAATATGAGTCTAAGGATCAATGGTGTTCCGTTCGTTTATCGTGTTGATTTGCAACGTGATAGATAGAGTTAGTGATTAAAAAAAAAAAAAATACATATCTGAGGTTTTGAGATTGGGTTTATGATTAAATATCAAATCCATTGTCTTTTATAGTCACGTTTATTCGTTATATATGGCTGAGCAAATCCGTTACTATTTTAAGATATTTTAGTCACACTTTATAGCATTTTGCGCAGCTCGAATTTAAAATACTTCCCAATGGAAAACTTTCCTTCCTGCGGTGTAGTCTATCCTCGAAGTACCGCTTTAAGGGCGAAATCTGTGACCTCAAGCAACGGATATACAACCAGATGGCTTCCCGCAGGCGTAAAAAATTGATCAGGAATCTTGGAAGTCTCGGTTTGTCATGACTACGATGGGTGACGACGGCCCTGGGAGGCTGGACGGCGATCTGAGACACCTCGGAGGCGTGTGTTGACTGCGTGGTTGTCGGGAGGAAGTACCTGCTACGCGAGGAATTAGGGAATGGAAATGACCAGTATCGTAGCGTCGTCGGTTGATGAGCGATGCTGTTATACGCTTGCATTGTTATTCTTTGTAATTGTTGGGGTTTGTTTTGATACTTTTAAGTGATC
>NC_051412.1:21214795-21214929 GCF_015228065.2 Penaeus monodon
GCTTCACTTTGCTATTTAATTTAATTGCCTTCTTACTTCACATCAGGCATGCAAGAGTAGTTAAAAAAAAAGCATGCTCGCTGGGACATGAGGTTGAAGACGAGTTTCGTGGTGGAGGAACGGTCGTGTGGTCC
>NC_051412.1:21214956-21216107 GCF_015228065.2 Penaeus monodon
TCAGGAACCTCGGCCATCTTGACTCCGTTTTCTTTTCGCTCTTCCCGTTTTTTGTCGTCCATTGTTATTCGATATTCTATTGGTTAAATGACTAGAATAATACACGAAAGAAAACGGTGATTTTAAAGACCCTTTTTTTAAGGTGTTTCGTTTTTTTATTGTATCTACTGTCATATTTCGTGGGAAGCGATCGACGGCCATGTCGCTTCCGGATCTCGGAAATAGAAAAAGTATCGCTTGAAGACAAAAGATTAGTTTTTACCCTTTTTTTTGCTGTACGTTGTCAGTAATGTTGCATTTGTTTCAAAGATACTGTGGGGAATATGAACAAAAACTGTTCATCAGTGATTCAGAGACATATCATGCACTTTCGACACACTTCCAGGCATAGAGAATAATACGTGATGAATTTGGGATAACCGACAATCAGTCAGTCAGCTAACCTTACATCAAGACCAAGAGTTCACGGCAGACACACTGCTAATTCTGCCGATATGTTTCAGCCGCAGAAAACAGCTGGTTGTGTGCTGCCTTTCCCAGCCCCTTGTGGATTTTCCCTTCGCCAGCAATTTGGTTTAAGATCTGTAATTCGTTGCTCTCGATGACCGCCATGACTCGTGCGTAAATTTTGGAAAAGAGTGTCATTTGCGAAGAATTCAATTTGTATTTCGAGTCTGTTACCCTTCCAACAGGACTGTCTGTCTGTTTTCTCTGATAATATTGCCGAAGGATCTAGTGGTTACTTTTTCGGTTCTAAGGGCTCGAGTGCTGATGTAACGAACAATAGATACATTGTAAAGGAATGTTAAAGTTGGCAGCCTGTGATTTGATATTTCTTAACGGATATGCTTTACATTTTTATTTCTTTTTCAAAACTTCTTTATTTTTTTCTCGAGACCTTCCGACGAGTTTTGCCCCTTTTTATACGTCATTTTTATAAGGATCGTTGGAAGGATTGTGTTCGCTACTCCTGAGCTGGGACTTTTAAGGAGACACGGCTGGTTAGCGAGGGCGTGAGAGTCCCAGGATCTAGGACACCGGGACATGTAGGACAGTGTGGGTTACGCAGTGAAGGATAAGTGAATTTCGACTTCCCGGAGCAATTTCCATTCCTGAGGATGTTTAAAGCCATGGTTCCGGACACACATTTC
>NC_051412.1:21216385-21218211 GCF_015228065.2 Penaeus monodon
CTGAAGCGACTCCTTTTTGTGAATTTGCATGTTTTCGGGGGGCATTTTTTTCAGTTGATTTGTTTGACCTGTTTTTGATACTTAGGCCTACCTAATATCTTTTCTTTTCGTCACTAGGGCCTTTTCAAGACGTTCCCGTGAATTCCTTTCTTAATACAGTGAAACCAGACTGGAATTTCTCCCCATATTAGTACCTTCACGCCCCTACAGCCACAACACCTCCGGTCATTTCCGTAGGGCAGGTTCCCCCTTAATACATTAGACACAGCAACCTGTATATATTAACTTCTGCTTGGTCACGAGACACCACGCGTCGTGCACACACCATTACGCGGAGCTCATTGCCACGGGAGACCGAGCGTCATGTCGGCCCGGCGGGAGAGCTCCACAGGCGGCTGTGTAACAACTGTCCGCGAACACACTTCTTGGGACACCTTGTGGGCGTCGGGTGGAGTCTGGGCGCGCGTCGGAAGGAGGCGGTCGTTGTGAACGGTTGAAGATTGTCATTGAAGTATTGTTTGGATGGGCTAGCTCGTTTGGTTATAATATCTGCAATGGTGGGATGCAGAGGAGGGTTGCGAAACTGGTATGGTGTGCGAGTTCAGGTACCAAGGAAATATCCGGCTGTGGTATTTTCCGAAAACAATTTCATGGTTCGCGATGCAATTTTCAGTTACGAATAATTATATCTATTCGGATTTGAAGCACTCAGACGTGGCGAAAGGGCTGTACTGCATCACGCTTTAACAGGTGCGATGTATAACCTCTGTTGTAATAACTGAGGCGAATAGAATGACAAGTAGATTTTTTGGGTCACTTTAAAAGCGATTGAGAGTGAGGAGAAAGATCTGGCAGAAAGGGGGGGGGGGGTGAGAGAGTACACGCATTTTTAGATTACTTCGGTTTATTTTGTTACTCAATACCTGAAGGAATGTCGTATAGAAACTTAGCACAGACTGTCCATTTTTCTTTGTAGATCTTATAACCATCATCCTAGCATAGACATATTTAGTATATTTTATAATACAAAAAATAAATGAAGATGATTCTGATAATACGAAAAACCGAAAATATAGTCGATTGTTTAATTAGGCTTATTTCGCAGGCGAGTTGCTCTGTTGAAATGCAAACATGAAAATCATTGATAACACGAGGAAGGCAACTGCAAGATGGCCCCGTGCACCAATGAATGAAGGTGACCTGGCATTTTGCTAAGGGGTTTTTGTTGACATTGTAACGGTCCGTTGAGTCTAGAGGGAATTGTGCGGACTCGTGTAATGCATAGGTAATGATTAAGCTGGGTCGCGGATCGTTTCATTCGTGCATTGATCAGTGTTTGGTATGGTATCTTATTACGATTTAATTTAGAGCTTTGACTGATTCAGAATATCATGTTTGATTATGATTGACAAAAAACCTGAACTGACTTTTTTTTCTCTCTTTTCATGTTCATGTTAGGTATGAAGCAAATGCTTTTGCCTTGAGAACCGTGAGTGAATTTCTTCTCCCAGAGAGACATTCGACTTCTAGCCAATTAATGATTAATAGCCATTTAATCACGAGTCTGGATTAGTTGATTGGATGCGCCTTTTTTGATGTACGAGACATCGCCATTGCGGACGTCACGACTCGAGGTGCGGGCGGACGTCACCCTCAGGAGAGACCGGGAAATCGTGACGGAGGGGATGGCGGTTCGGTCGACACTTCAGAGAAGAATTCCTGACGTAGGAAAGTAAAGGGGGTGATGGCGTGATGGCGTGACAGCGTGACTCGGCCGAAACCGTCTTTGTAGGATTCATGGTGGACAGAAGGTAAATATAACAGCG
>NC_051412.1:21218245-21218642 GCF_015228065.2 Penaeus monodon
ACACGAATTATGCACGTTCGTGTGTTTTCTGTTCTTCTCATTGTTGTTTTATTCACTATCCTATCAGAAAAAAAAAGAAGAAAGAAAAAGAAGCATTGGGGAATGCGTATAGTCAACGCTGCGCCGACTCCCCAAATTCACGCGCGCAGATCGCTAGTCATTTGTTTCGCCAGTTATGCAATCACGGAGAGTCGTTTCCCTCCTTACGACGTTCGCGCCATCTTCCCCCACGGACGACACGCGGCCGAGAATTCCTTTGGACGCGAGAGGAAGGTCTGGCCGTGTGAGCTGAACTGAACTGTCACCTTCCGGCCGCGTCTGCTCTTTGCGTGGCTCCTCTCTCCGCCGGCCGCTCTTCCTGTTTGCTTGCGCCCTGTTTTGCGTCGGTGGTTATTTC
>NC_051412.1:21218766-21219148 GCF_015228065.2 Penaeus monodon
CGCCGTCTGTTGCCGTCTGTTTGTGCCGTTATTTTATCCCCCGTCTGTTACTCCTGTTTGTTTTTCGCTGTTGGTTACTCTGCGAATTAAAGCGTTTGAAGGAGGAATTTCACACTTGGAGAATGTGTCAAATTCCTTTATTGCCGAAGGTCGGGGAGGGGGAAGTGGGTGGAGGGCGATAGAGGCGAGGGGCGGCGTGGGCGGAGGTGAAAGATGGGCGTAGAAGGGTCTCTCTATTTTTTTTTAATCACTCGAGATATAGTTCCCGTCGATTGTTCACCGAGAGAGTGTATAGGCCTAATTAATTCCGTCACGCTGAAGGTCGGAGATGTAAATGAAAGTGTGATAAATTGCGCGCTGTGGTGCTCGCGTGGGTATGTAT
>NC_051412.1:21219848-21220374 GCF_015228065.2 Penaeus monodon
GTATGAAGTTACACGTTGGTTCTTACAGTTGTAAAGGATTAGTGTTTTTCTTGTTTATCCCGTGACGACTCGGCAGTTTGTTTTCAGACTGGAAAATCGCCACTTTAACAACGCCGAATTGAAACATTAGTTGTTTCGAGCGTGAAGTGGGAGGCCGAAACGCAGCCGTCGAAAGGAAAAAGAGAAATATGGATGAAACGAAAGGAGAAATGAAGAAAATGGCGAATTGAAGTTGGGAGGAAGAGGAGGTGGTGGGGGTATCGTGAGAAAGAGATATTAGAAACGGAAAAAGAAAATTTTAAAATACGAATTAGAAGGAGGGAAGGCATCGTCCATCAAAAGCGACTGGGAGGAAAAGCAAAAGGAAGCAAGATAAGAAAAGGAAGGAAAAGAAAAAGGGAGAATCAAAGGAGGAAAAACGGTCATGGAAAACAAAAGTAAAAGAAGAAAAGAACGAAACAAGACATAAAAATCAATAATAATAAAAGGGGGATAAAACTGTCTTACATCGAAAAAGAAAGGAAAG
>NC_051412.1:21220508-21220892 GCF_015228065.2 Penaeus monodon
GAGTTAAAGGGAGAGAAAAGCAATTGTCCGTGACCGCACCGGAAGTGACGTCGCTGGCGAGTCACGAGAAAGAGTGGTAAAGGCGGCTTTTAATGTACGCCCCTAATACGCATTACATTTTACGCCAGTTTACGAGAGAACATTAATGGAAATTCGGAAGGTGCAATTTAGTGTACGTGATTATATGGCTGATATCCATGTCTTTATTAAACAGTTGGTTGATTCAGCTATCACTTCCTAAACTGTCTATCTGCGAGCTAAATTTCTGCTCTGACTTGGCATTGGACACGTGCCAAATAAGGTGCCATATACGGTCCATTCTTGGTAGGTTTTATTTATCTGGATCTGTCATGGAGCCTCGTTAGATCCTGCTTTACCTGTCCT
>NC_051412.1:21220974-21221589 GCF_015228065.2 Penaeus monodon
CTTGTACATGATTTCGTGTTTAATATATACACCTGTCACACTCGAAGGAACAGCCCCGTCAGGTGTCTTGCTTCTAATTATCATAATCCCGGAGTGTGCTATGATTCCCCCTCCCCCTTCCATCACGCGAATTTCGGTGTGCGCTGGTTATAGTGTTTACCGCTGGATTAACGTATGATTTAGGTGTGTAATTTGTGTATCGTTTGTGTTGTGGAGAATGAATTGTTAAGGTATGCTGGACTTGTATATTTATAGTATATGTGTGTATTTATATCGGTCTTTTATTTCTGTATGTACTTTATTTTCCTCGTCTTTCTTTCTATCTTCATTTTATTTTTTTTCCTTCGTGTGCTTTATTTATTTTCTATCATTTGTTTTTTTAAACTTCTGTTTAGAAACAAACAGACCCTGTAAAATACAATGATAAAAACCTATGTTGTCACCAAGACGAAAACGAATCCCCAAGCACTTACAATAACCGGTCTTTTTTGTCTTCCAGGTGAGGACCAGCCATCGACCGCCGACACCTTACCACACTTGCTCTTTGGCTCCTTCAGGCTGCCTCAGGTAAAATGTTCAGGCTGCTGGTTCTCAGGCGCCGGACGATGGCATTTA
>NC_051412.1:21221623-21221758 GCF_015228065.2 Penaeus monodon
AGTTATTCCGCTTCCTCCTTCCTGGTTCCTTCCTCTGCGTTTCCCTTTTCCTTGAAATTCGTCACCCGTCTCCCTCTGTGACGGGAACGCACTCTCTGTAATGTCCTTGACCATCGTTTTAGCTCGGGATAAGGT
>NC_051412.1:21221853-21222071 GCF_015228065.2 Penaeus monodon
TAATTTAACAGGTATGAATTTGTTTTCGTATGTATTTATATGTTTGTTTTTATTGTAGTAGATCTGAATTATTTTTGTAATAAAGATATTGAAGTTCAAATTTCATTGTACATTTCACAATCTTTTGTAAGGAATACTGAAAGACAAATTCTCAATAATTGCGTAGTTATTAGACGAGCGAAGGTCCTACAAAGTTTGGAAATTTCAGAAAGGACACG
>NC_051412.1:21222283-21223039 GCF_015228065.2 Penaeus monodon
ATGACTATGGTGTTATTAAGTCGACTGTTAAACCATCTCAAGTAATCCGCCAGCTTTGCCTCTCGTGTCATAATTATTTACGCATGAGTCCGTTATATTTTTTTCCGTGGTAGGAGGACAAGGCGTCGTTCGTATAAAGCAATTATGTATTTCAAAGTGGTGATTATGATAAAGAGATTGCCATATGGTAAAGGGAACTGTAATTATTTTATGATCGGTATGAGGAGCTGATGTAGGTGGATATACTAATGGAAATAATCACTGATTTAAATCGTGTTTGCTGTTATATTTCTCGTTAGAATCAACCTATGTTATTTTTTAAAAGTTTAACGAATGAATAGATAAAAAAAAATCTTTATTCTCTGTTCACGATCTCATCAACGGCATTTTACAATTACTTGCTTGCGGACACGATAAATGTCCGAAGAGAATTTTGACCCCGCGGTCTCTCGCCCCTGTTAGCAGTACGCACGGTCGCCTGAACTCCGGAACAGTGGTTAGCGGGAGGTGTGAGATACATCCGCTCGCTGGTTACCGAATACCTGTAATTTCGTGACTGTCATTGGTACAGGTGGAGTCAGAGGGAGGGGGGGAGGGGGGGAGGAAAAGGTTGCGGGGGAGGGGGGGGGGAGAAGGTTGCGGGGGAAAGGGGGAGGTGGGGATAAAGCATGGTTAGTATGACTTGTCACTTGAAAAAAAAACAAGATGTTTTGAATTTTGTTGAAATTGTGTGGTCAGTGGGAAGAGACGCGGCAG
>NC_051412.1:21223157-21223268 GCF_015228065.2 Penaeus monodon
AGTAAAGTTAAATAAAGATAAAAACGATTGCGACAGTTCATTTTTCCATGACGGTTTGGGTTCGACGTCTGAAAATTATCTTTTTTTGTCCTTCGCTTTATGAACTTAATC
>NC_051412.1:21223553-21224179 GCF_015228065.2 Penaeus monodon
TAATAGATTATGCGGACTCGGAAAATGAGGGAATTGGAAAAGTTGATATTACCTCCGACTTATCGTTGAAAAAAATCGCTCGTGTGACCTTCCTTTCAGAAGAGCAAAAACATAAACGCAAGAGAGAGAGAGCGCGGAGGTGGATTCAAATAAATACGAGAAAGCGATCGCAGAGATAAAAGGGATCAAATACAAGAAAGGGAGTCCAGAGATTAAATAAAACAAATACGAGGAAGCGATCGCAGTTATAAAATGAAACGCGATCACATTTCATCCCGTTTCTGTTGCGTCGGCGTTTCGTTTCATCTTAGAAGAAACATGTACATGACTCGTTGCCGCTTCTTCGCGTGTTTCTTTGACTCCATCCTTCGGGTCTTTCGGTTTCTTCATCTGATCGTTTTCTCCTTACTTCATTTCTTTAACCTCTCTTGCTCCTTTTTTCTCTGTGTCTAATCGTAAAAGACGGGTTTGCTTTTGTTTGACATCGCTTCGTGTCGAAGTGTTCAAAAATCTTTAGCGCTTTCGAGTCTTATTTTCAGATTGCTTCGACGCTGTTCGATCGATAAAGAGAGAAGCGGGGGTGTTATCACGTGTATTACTTCCCTTGCGTATTTTTCTGTGGCCCG
>NC_051412.1:21224372-21224533 GCF_015228065.2 Penaeus monodon
GTAAAAAAGGCAGTGGCAGCGAATGAATGTCTTTGCGTATGTAACAACAGGGTATTTATTTTATATCTAGAAGTGTCGGTTCACCTTATGAGAAAATGTCTCTTTCTTTTCTCTGTGTATTATAGCTTTGATATGAATCGAAATACGATTAAACGCGTATC
>NC_051412.1:21224551-21225015 GCF_015228065.2 Penaeus monodon
CTTGAATAACAATATCATATCAGTCGCTGGTCATCCATATAAATTATAAACCACCAACTTACTTCACCTGACGGCGGAGGTCGACGTCACGGTGTAGTTGGTGGGTCGTAATCCTCGTGACGGAGGTTAGTGAACCCGCTGCTGCAGAAGGGGTGGTCGACGTTCGCCCTTGCTCGGTCTGACGCGCCCTGGTAACGTGCGAGCCGTCACGATCTGACCTGAGGTTAGGGTTGAGACATGGAGAAAAAGAGGAATAAGGAGTAAGAGTGGTAGTAGTGTAATTGGAGTAGAGAGAGGAGGAGAGAGAGAGGGAGAAAGGAAAGAGGAGGAGGGGGAGTAGCAGCAGTTGTGATAAGAGGAGACGGAAGAAGACGAAGAAAATAAAGAAACCAAAAGTAAAAAAGAAGAAGAAAAAAGTAAAAGAGTAAACGGAGGAAGAGAACAAGGCGGCCGAGGGGGAGGAA
>NC_051412.1:21225037-21225401 GCF_015228065.2 Penaeus monodon
AGATGTACATAGAGGTGAGAGGCGACACCTAAAGCCCAAAGATCGGATATGAGATAGCGCTGTCTCGGTTGAGCAGATGAAAAAGGAAACCGAAGTAGAACTCAGCTGCCCTATAGCCTCCGAGCCATACCCGAGGGCACGGAGGAGCTCGTGGGTAGCGTGACCCCTTCATGCCCTCCCCCAGGCCACTCCCCCCCCCCCAACTCCCCCCGGGGCGCCTCTCGCTACGCCGCCAGCTGGTGTCATCCGCCGCGTCGCCGCCAGCGCGCCCCCGGTGAGCGGACGGGTAATTTGAAGGACAATTTGCGGCGACGGAAGGCAAATGCGGCTTCTCGAGGGGCACGGCCTCTGTGTGTTCCGCTGC
>NC_051412.1:21225454-21226357 GCF_015228065.2 Penaeus monodon
TTCAGTGTGATCTTCGTACTTTATCCCACCATGTTCTTGCCTTTTATCCTCCTCGATAAGAACATGAAATATGAGATAGAGAGGCGAAGTCTTTATACTTACAAAAAAGGAGATAAGAAAACAGGGACCTAATAAAAGCGAGAAAAAGAAAGAGGTTGAAACAAAGATGTAATAAAAGCGAAAAGAAGGGCGATGAAAAGAGCAAAGACTAAATAAGAACGAAAAAGCGAAAGACAGGAAAACAAAAGTACTAAAAAAACAAACGAAAAACAGGAAAAAGTTAGGGAAACAAACACCGAATAAAAACGAAAAAAGAAGAAAAATGATAAAACAAAAGAATAAACAAAAACGACAAAAAACAATAAAAAACAATAAAAAGTAAAGACACGCAAGAAGACACGGCAGCCTCTCCCTTCTGCAGGGCATTTATCTCCTGGTCGGGGTAATGGCTGGCTTCGTGACCCTCCCATACACAGCATCCCCGCCTCCCCTTCCCCCTTTCTTCCCTCTCCCTCCTCCCCCTTTCCTCTCTCCCTCTCCTTCCTCCCCCTTTCCTCCCTCCCTCTCCCTCCTCCCCTTTCCTCCCTCCCTCTCCCTCCTCCCCTTTCCTCCCTCTCCCTCCTCCCCCTTTCCCCCATTCCCCCATTGATCTGCAGGAATCGTGGACTTCAACTGTGAAGGAGGAAGCTCTGGGATTATTTTATAAAGAGGGATTCATGTTGTGATTTTTTTTGTCTGTCTGTGTGCGGTTTTGTGAGATTGAAAGGAGGTTTCTATTATTTCTTAGCTTTTTATGTTTGTTTTTTTCCTTTCGTTTTTTTTTCGTTTGCGGTCAAAAAAGAAAGAAAACACCGGTGTACTCTTTTCCTTTATTCTCATTTGTTTTTTATATTCTTTACGATT
>NC_051412.1:21226395-21226982 GCF_015228065.2 Penaeus monodon
GTTCTGCTCTTTTGATCTGTTCGAATGTGAATCGCAATTAAGGTGATTAGGCTTCGGTTTCGTTTGTTCGTCCTAATCTCGACTTCCGGGAGGCTCGTGGTGTCCATTGTCCCCTTTTATTTCTTTTTTCCTTTTTGTTTCGTGACGTGATGTCAGTTCTTCCTCCGAGGCCGATCAGTTCCTTGTTAAGAGATATGAGTAACGAGTTGAAACAAAAAGAATCCCGTTAATACAAATGAAACACATTGGCGATTATTTTTGTATTAGAAAACGAGAAGTTCCTTTTGTGTAAATGATCGAGAAATTACTTTTGTGTAAAAAAAAAAAAAGCTAGAAATTAATTTTGTAAAAGAAAAAAAAAGCGTTGACAAGAAATCATTTAGGTTATAAAAGCTTGAGTTACAGGATCCAGAAAAACAAAAACAAAGCGATGCTCTAACAGCCTCCTCAGCGAAACCAGATTAAGAGCCATCCAGCGGACCACCAAAGAGCAAGCCGTTTCACTAGATTGTACAATTAGGTCTCCCTCCCCCAAAAAAAATAACAGTTGTCTAGAAAGACACAAACAGACTAACAGATGTCCGGCT
>NC_051412.1:21227192-21227389 GCF_015228065.2 Penaeus monodon
CAACTGACGCCGAGTGGGAGGCCTCAAGGATAAACGGGAACCGAGATGACAGACTTGCCCTAATTAGCATTCATACTCTGGGAAAGGCGGTTTGGCTGCTAACGATGCCGTAAAGCGTAAGTCGGCAGTTTTAATGGGCTGCTTTATACCCTAGCTTTTTGGGAATGGGTGGGTTGTGCGGGAGTTTTCGGGCGTCG
>NC_051412.1:21227620-21228669 GCF_015228065.2 Penaeus monodon
ACGTTTCATGTCGGCCTTAAGACAAACTTGCCTTGTGAAATATGAGAATGGGGGATTATATCTCTGCCTTCATTTTTTTTCTTTCATAAATATACAATGATATCTTGACAGTTGCCAATTTGCCGAAGGACGAGATGGAAATAATATTGCGTGCAATTCATTCCTTATGCGATAGGCCATCTGTTCTCTCTGCCCAGCTCATATTAGGTTATCAGGCAGCATATATGGTTACTTGCCCAGCGTGCTTCAGAACACGTAAGTCTAGGACGGTACATGTTAACCCCGTCGGTCTTGCTATAAAAAAAGGACGGAAAGATTGATGGATTATAGCACATTTAAAAAAGGAAGAACGAAAAATTTATCCAGTGTACCTTGAACTCGTTATTTCTCTCTTTTTTAATATCTAATAATTTTCTAGATTTGATCGTTTGATTTTTTTCAACCTCACTTAGAGTCTGCACTTGTAACTTTATAAAAAAGATTAAATATAATCGACTTTCGGCAGAGACGTTGCACAGAAGCAGAAAACCACTAAATGTCCAACGCGTCAGAACAAATGAGCGCATATAACATTCGTAAGTTGTTGGGAAGCTAATCAGTGTGACCGACAGCGACTAGCATTATGTTAATTATTCTTGATTATGATAGCCAGACGACACATTGAGAGCAACAGACCTCTCGTTCTAAAAAGAAAAACCGGATTGTCAACATTTTCTCGAGTTTTAATTTCCCGCCAAATCATGGTGGTCTTTGTCCTTGGTCGGAGGTGAATAAATCAGAGTGATGGGGATAATCTGTTTTTCCTTATTTATGCTTCGTTAATCGCGGATTTTCCAGGGATATGATAAATGAGAGATGCTAAATTGCGGTTTGATTTATTTGGTGGGAACCAAGCGACAATAAACACATTCGGTAGCTGATGACTTTTCTTTAATTGTGAGAACAGCAAAGCGCGCACGGGAACGATCATTCTAATGGACACTATAAAACCGCTTAAACTTTGTCAGGAAGCAGGACCCAAGAGTCAACAGAGGCACTCACTGTTAAGA
>NC_051412.1:21228847-21229132 GCF_015228065.2 Penaeus monodon
ATGCAATAAAAACCGTAGTCCTGGTTGATCTGTGTTACACTTGCGAAGGAATAGACGACGCCGACTTCCAACATTTACAAAGATGTAATTAATTCTGGTTCTGTTCATTCTGGCGTGGACAGGCGCTTGAGAGAGGGGGGGGGGAAAGGTTGAAGGTAAAGAGACAAACATTCGCTTTATATTTTTGTACTTCCTTCTGTGGTGGCAAAGATTCATTAAACTTATTTACGTATGCGTTTATTTGTTTGCCAAAATGTCGGTTGGTTCTTGAGTAAGAGGGAATAC
>NC_051412.1:21229160-21230644 GCF_015228065.2 Penaeus monodon
CGGGAAATGTACCAAATTAATAAACAGTCTCTAGCCTTTATAATAGAAATGAATTGATTAATAATGAGAAAGGAGACTCGCATAAACCTTAGATTGAATTATGTGTTTATCTTAAAGCACGGAACTTACTATTAACCAGTGGCGTTAGTGCTTGTACAGCGAGTATGTTAATTAAACTGGTAATGATATCTATTATTCACGAAAATAATCTTCATTAAACGTTTTAAAATGTTCGTTTATTAAGCCATGAAGATTATTCCGATACCATGAGTTTACTAGCTTTATGAGAATTTATGATGAAAATATTCAGTTTGTCTCACGTTACTTTGCCAGTCATTTTTATTGCATTATCAGCGGTTTTCTCAAATTGGTAAGTTTTTGGTTATCGCTGTCATAATTTCCATTGCCTGTCATGGTTACTGCAAAATGTACCTTTTTATTACCCAAGTTGATTATATATATTTATGAAGTATTCCGCTTTTTTTTTTGCACCATCGATAAGAAGTTCATCCCTCATAGTAAAACCTCGCAAAGCTCAAACCTGTAATTCAAAAAATGGTTTATGTAGTCAATATATCGCGCAAAATGGCAGTGATTTCGACAGGATTCCTAGGTTAATGTGTTTCATGGGCGTGTGAAAACTCCATGGTACGCTGCGAGGGAACTTCCGGCGCAAAAGGGGTTGTTTGTTAGCGGTTATGAAAGAAACGACGATGCCAGCGTGGTGGGAATTCGAGGAAATTCATAATTGATTTGCTTTGGAGAAACGGCGTTCGTGAGGTAGGCTTATATAAGGGTAGATAAATATATGTAAAGAAGTATGGAGTGGGAATGAAGAGCTGCAAGAGAGAGGGGATTATATCTCTTACACTTTAATTATTCATTTTCATTCATACTTTTTTCTACACATGCCACCATGAGTAGTAGACAGATCTAGAAAAAACGAGAAAGGTAAATTTTAAAAATTTGTTTCAAAACACCAAATTTCACAAACATTATAAATGTCGCCCCAACTTCTATTATTTTTTTCAGATTTGATCTCTGTTTTCCTTATCTTTACGTTTTCCTTTTTTTATATTTTGTAGACGGATATTTACACATCGAAATAAATGCTTTAAAACTCGCCAACAGTGTCTCATGGCTATGGTAACTATTGTTCTTTTTTTTCGTATTCTACATTTATTTTATCTTTACGTTTTCCCTTTCTGTAATGCAAACGTAGGTGGATATTTACACATGGAAATAAATACATTAAAAGTCGCGGAAACGGTCTCTCTCATGGTGGTGTGTTGAGAATCGGTCACGCTCTGGTGGAGAGACGGGAATCTTTTTTTTTGTGGAATCGGTCAGCTGGAACTATCTCTGTCCCAGTGAAAAGTGTGACCGTGTAAGCTCTCATTTCGATTTCTTTTCTTTTTTTCATCGGATTTTGAGGCAGATAACGGATTTTCATGGATGTAAATAGTGCCAGAACATGGTCTTTC
>NC_051412.1:21230765-21231998 GCF_015228065.2 Penaeus monodon
CCAAACCTGTTAACATGTAGTATATGCACATTTAATCCGTATAACTGTAACAAAAAATACATATGTTTTCGTAAAATTTACATCAATAATGCTATTATTCTCAACACGGTGACAGTGTAACAATTCTGTATTACTTGTTTTTAACGACACTCATTACCACAGCCAAAGAAAAAAAAGTTGGTGAATACATCTTCATGTAGCTTAAAAGAGGCCGACATTTCGAACATAAGCGCTTTTGTATTTTCAACGTCGTTCCATCAACATACAGTTACAAACCTGTCAGAGAGGCTGAGGGAGAAAACATTTCCCTTGCCTTGAATACTAATCTTGCCCGTTACGAAGCTAAAAATTGATCGCGCCGAATGCCTTGCAAGTTTAAAGACGCTTTGTTTCCCTCTCTCCCACCTCGCACTGCAAACTTAATTCAGTGATAAAATAATTAATAGAATAAGATGAAAAATATATAAAGGGGTGATTTTCACGAGGACATTTTTATTCTGTTATGTATTAATATTTTTATAATTTTGATTTTCTAAAGGAAAATGGTAATATATAAAACCCAGATGGAAGACGCAACAGATTCTGTCTATCGCAAGGTCAGTGTGTATTTCGATATGGCGCTAATTTCCCGACTAGACATGGAAATTGACTGGCATCTTTTATTCATAGGGTTTGGCAACAGTGGCATGGCGTATGCCCACGCTAAAGCTGGTATCTCTGCTGTGAGGGGGTAGTGGGTAGTGGGTAGTGGTGAAGGGTGGTATGAGGGTAAGGGCAGAGGGGGAAAGGGGTATGAAGGTAAGGGCAGAGGGGGGAAGGGGTATGAGGGTAAAGACCAAGGGTTTGAGGGTAAGAGGCAAGGAGGTAAGGGGTATTGGGGAAAAGGTGGAGAGGGTAGGGGATATTAAGCAAGGGCGGATGAGGAAGGGGTATTAGGATAAGGTCCAAGGGGGTAGGTAGGCATAGGAATAAGGGCGGAGGGGTAAGGGTATTAGGGTAAGGTTCAAGGTGGTAGGTGGGTATTAGGGTAAGGCTCAAGGGGGTAGGTGGGTCTTAGGGTAAGAGCGGAGGGGATATATGGGTCTAGGAATAAGGGTGGAGGGGGATAGTGGTGTTGGTAATGTGTATATGTTCGACCATGGTGTAAGGGTGCAAGGGTATAGAAAGGCGTCTCTGTATGTATAGGAGTGAGAGTCTTGTTTATGGGAATGTGTAACGTCGATGAATAAGCGG
>NC_051412.1:21232030-21232114 GCF_015228065.2 Penaeus monodon
CGTAGTTGGAAAGGTAATATGAAAATGGGATAAATAAGGGTGCCAATAGGGGACGGGGGGATGCTCGTACGACGAAAGGTATTG
>NC_051412.1:21232186-21232370 GCF_015228065.2 Penaeus monodon
TTCCTCATAACCTTATCCTTGAGTTAACATATGACATATCATATCTTGATGGATAGGCTTTGTCTTCTCTCACTATGCATCGTATCGCCATCATTTGCATAATTTGCATAATTATCAGCATTGCCGTTGATGTAATGCTGTTTTCTTCTCTCATTTCCTTATAATCGTTTTATTCAGTATTTTC
>NC_051412.1:21232460-21232589 GCF_015228065.2 Penaeus monodon
GAAAAACGGACAAAAATCGGAACTAAACCCTTTTAAAGACACAAAAATGTACAAGAAGAAAATTATGATCTTGAATGACACCATCGACGTGTTTTCCAGTGGAGGTGCCCGTGGGAGGGCGGGCGGGGA
>NC_051412.1:21232870-21233014 GCF_015228065.2 Penaeus monodon
TCTGTGATTCTGATTTATTTTTTGTTCTATCTTTAGCGATATCATTAGTGTTATTTCATAATCGTTAATTTTTGTTCTGCGATTAATAGTGATTACATCGTTAGTTCCCACAGCTTTTTCTTCTTGATGATAATTTCTCCAAGC
>NC_051412.1:21233130-21233485 GCF_015228065.2 Penaeus monodon
CGCATTAAGTTGGAGTTTTATCTCCAACTGGCGGTCGTTTATCCCCCCCACCGAAGAAATTGACAATATTCCAGTGATAAATATTATGCATATGTGTAATCTCTCATAGAACATTTTTGAAGGCATGAATATATATTATCTCTTTAACACTGATCTTTTTTTTTTATCTTGGTCACCTTGAACTGTGGCTGGAACTTGAGGATGAACACTATTTGTTCCTTTGAGTTCAGTTTTGTTCATTTTTTTGAGGGACGAAATGCACAATGACAGTGAAATTATAAGGAACAATGATAGTTTGATAGAGAGGAATTGACAGATAGAATGGTAGGCGGAAAAGTAGACTAAAATGATACAC
>NC_051412.1:21233869-21233960 GCF_015228065.2 Penaeus monodon
GAGAGGGAAGGAAAACAAAGGTGCATGCAATCGTGCAAAAGTTGTCGAACTCAATATGAATAAACGACCACGTATATATTTAAAGCCATAT
>NC_051412.1:21234386-21234619 GCF_015228065.2 Penaeus monodon
CGTGTATTTAGATATATAGACTCTATATACATACATTCAAACAATAATATAAACCTTCTTGATAACATTTCTCTTCATCTTTACGACTGACTGGCAAGAACATTCCAATAAAGTCGCTTTTTCTCTGAAGTCGTTTGTCTCGCCGAGTCGTTTCTTATCGGGAATCAGCGAATGTTCTTGACCAAGTTGGAAGAACACGAGGATTTGTTTTCAAGATGTTGAGGGGGTCGATT
>NC_051412.1:21235307-21235578 GCF_015228065.2 Penaeus monodon
TCCTTCCCCTGTCTTTTTTTCCGGATATTCATTTCACGTTGCAAGCATTACGTAAATATTTTGCGTGTTGGCGCGTTTCTCTGATTTATAGGGGGATTCCTATCTGGTTCGGGGATGCTGACAGCGAGGAATGTCGATTGGGTGGGATGACGAAGCAGAAACTGGGCTTTATAACGCTATATCTGCGCGCTGACCGGATGCTTACAATGGCGCGGGTGATGATATACATGACGGAGAGACAGTGTTTGCTAGCATGCATGTCTGTCTAGAG
>NC_051412.1:21235746-21235950 GCF_015228065.2 Penaeus monodon
TGTGTATCCTTACAGCATACGCACTACGCTCCCTAAGCATAGATCGCATCAGGAAATCCGAAATCATAATGGGCAAAAACGATCAGTTACGCTTAAAAGGAACCAAATATCACTCTATCGGCGCTTCCTCGACGTAGCGAATTAACATGGGTGTGCTAATGAGGTTAGGCCTGGCGGGGTAATTGGGCGGCGCTTAGTAAAATC
>NC_051412.1:21236066-21236220 GCF_015228065.2 Penaeus monodon
GATATTCTTCCCAGCTTTGTCCCTATGCGGTGTCGCCGTTTATATAGGTTAGGCGTCAGTCAGATACGGTGTGTGAAGATTAACACTGTCGATTGGGGTCTTTGCATACCGTGTTAATGTGTATCTGTTAGAGGGCTTGTGTATTTGTAGGTGA
>NC_051412.1:21236407-21236705 GCF_015228065.2 Penaeus monodon
CGCGCGTGCATGCGTCCGTTTTGTTTTTCGGTCAGGATTCAGAGCGGAAGTAAAGGATATCAGTGACCACGCACTAGAACGCGGGCGCAATTAGGCTATGTCTCCTGCGCGTTTCTCCCTCCCTCCCCTCGGCGCAGGGTGAGGCCGACGCGCCGTGACCTCGCAGAAGACCAGCGCCCAGATCGAGACACCTAATTCAATGGCTTTCCTTGCGCTCTGCCCTTCGTCGTACTTCGTAAAGAGATTTAAAAAACTCTGACTACTTCATCGGTCCACCAGCGCTTCTGCGCTAATAGCC
>NC_051412.1:21236969-21237325 GCF_015228065.2 Penaeus monodon
ATGAGCGAGCTTGCAAGCAGGAAAGTGCTTGCAAGTGGACAGCTCTTTGCGTCACGTACATCTGGCAACCGAAGCAGATGAATGGGATTATTACTTCATAGCGTTTTTTTTTGCGCGTGTAATGTTGCTATTACTGTTACTATTATTGCAATTGCGAAGAGACTTTTTTCTTCTTCCCTCGATGACGTTATGCAGCTAGTGATCAAAATTCTAAGTAAAGTTATTTCTCCAGTTCGTTCAACTTCAAAAAGGAAGGGTAGAGAGACATTATTCCAGCGGCCATTGCATGCGATTTTGAAAATAATTCTGTGATATTTTTCGCTTTCGGTTGAGAGTCGGGGGGACGTGATAGCGAA
>NC_051412.1:21237424-21237495 GCF_015228065.2 Penaeus monodon
TTTTCACTTACATTTAATAGACAGGTGGACACGGAAGATAATTATTGTAGTAAAGATAAAGTTATTTAATT
>NC_051412.1:21237719-21237962 GCF_015228065.2 Penaeus monodon
ATAGAATGTCGTAATTGATGGCGTTTCTTTTCTTAGGTTGGCATAAAGAAAACGCGATCCAAAATCCTCTCCATCTACCTCATTTTCATAAAAGGTCAAGGACTCGTGACCTGGAAGGAAGCGAGAGTCCTTCCGTGGGAACGCCGGATAGGAACCCACCCTGTCATCCTACCGTTGCCTCTTTCAACTCTCCCTGTCTGCTCAGTCCGGCTCAGTGCGTTCTGCTGACTCTACTGTTCTAGT
>NC_051412.1:21238031-21238134 GCF_015228065.2 Penaeus monodon
TCATTTTGGGGTACTTGCCTAGATACATGCATGTATGTACGAAGAAATGCACAGGTCATTCCTTTTCAGGAGATGTAGAAAGGCAGGTTCATGGCATTTTCTA
>NC_051412.1:21238510-21238992 GCF_015228065.2 Penaeus monodon
TCAGAAGATCTAAAAAAGGCGTGTTTTTAAAAGCAATCTGTCACAAACTCGAAGAAAGTAGAGTTCCTACATGCTACCAAATCACCCTTATTTAGAAGGGAGAACCACAGGGGATGATTATCTGCAGAAAAAGAGACAAAATTACAGGTGAATTTTCCCCTCAAAAGGTGTGCGGTGAAAATAACCCCATTACCGTAGTGTGATTGGCGCGTGCTCTCGGTGAGGATAAGCTGTAAACAAGTTTTTGACATGTTGCTGGGCCGATCCTCGCGGGCGTGGCGGAGCGGGGGTGTGCGGGCGGGCAAGGTGAGGTGACGTGAGGTGGTGGGCGTTTAGGGTACAAAGGAAACGCCCTCGCAAATCATCCAAGAGAAAGAAAGTGGCTTTTATAACGCTAAAGTGCCCAAGCGGAGAAAGAACGACAGTAAAGTGTGTCGTCGGGTATAACGCAACGCTGGAAGTTTCAGGAAGTGTAGTTGTAC
>NC_051412.1:21239248-21239763 GCF_015228065.2 Penaeus monodon
CGAGTGACAGAAGACGAAAAATGAATAAGAGCAAAACGATAGAGAGAAAACAAGAAACGGATAGAAACGAAAAGACAAATAAACGGGAAACGATAAACACGAAAACGGGAAACTAATAAAAAGCGAAACGATACACAGAAAAAAAAGTGAAACGGATAGAAGACAAGCGAATAACAGAAAACGGGAAACGAAAAAAAGAGTTGTCAGTACTACTCAACTAAAGCGATTGCCCAGTAAGAGTGAAATAAAATGACCTAATGGCTAGTCTTGCCTTTCATAAGTTTATAAGTCATATTTTCACGCTAAATCCAGAAAGCGAAATTGGGAGACAGGAAGAAAATGCGTGATAGCAAGAAACGTTTTTTTGTTTTTTTTTTGGGGGGGGGCGATGAGGTTTCAATCGAGGAAAATTAAGGGAAAATGTGAAGGAATTCGAAATTTGAAAGTAGAATCCTTTAGTGATAATGAATGTGACGGAAAAAAATTAAAGAAACGCACATGCACACAAGCGCGCG
>NC_051412.1:21239998-21240246 GCF_015228065.2 Penaeus monodon
TCCTTCTTGCACCCCTTCTAAAATAAACAAATAAAATACCAACATCACGACCCGGAAAAAAGGTAAACTCACGAAAGATGACAACTTAACCCCGCTTATATCTAAACTTTCCCCCAAAAAACGTTCCAGACGCGCGCGCCCGCAAGTAGTGTCAGACGGGGACGCGGCGGGAACCTCAAGCCAGAGGGTTAAACTTCTGGAAGCTTCAATAATTCCGAAGTTCAGGACCTTGGAGCGTGAGGCGTCGT
>NC_051412.1:21240304-21240469 GCF_015228065.2 Penaeus monodon
CGCCACGCAGGTTCACGGGCGGGGGTGGGGGGTAGATGGGGGAGGAAAAAAAGGGTGAAGGAGGGGCGTCATGGTGGTTCACGGGCGGGGGGTAGAGGTGGTGGGGGAAGGGTAAGGGGGTTTTGTGGTTCAGTAGGTTATACCCTTGGTTTGAAGTTAAACCCC
>NC_051412.1:21240500-21240824 GCF_015228065.2 Penaeus monodon
GACGTGAGGTGAGACGAGGTCGGGATATGATTGTGGCGTAAACGGGAGCGGGAAAGTACGTAACAATTGTATTAAATTGTATTAATATATGGTTTAAAGGTATCTCATTACTCTCTATTGTTATTTCATTTTATTACACTCACATATTACTTATTATGGTCTGAGGTTTTATGTATTAGTTGTACGGGATGACACCTTTTGGAATATCATTTGTCAAAAATAGTGGGAATCGAAGGGAATTTTTGATGATTACCTTTGATTAACAAATATGACGCGTCAGATGACAGACAGAAATCCAAACTGCATGATTTAATGTCGTGAGTA
>NC_051412.1:21240864-21241065 GCF_015228065.2 Penaeus monodon
CCCACTGTGACTTTTACCAAAAATTGTCTAGAAAGTAAGGAAATAAGATGCCACTGATATTTTTATGTTTTTTTTTGTGTGTATTGTACTTACTCGCTTCTGATTTTTCTTTATATATATTTTAGTCTATCAGTTGTTTTGATGACTTCTTTCTTCATTTCGTTTTGTTGTCATTCTTTTCTGTTTCTCTCTTTTTCCTAT
>NC_051412.1:21241200-21241622 GCF_015228065.2 Penaeus monodon
TTCTTATATACCGTTATCACCATGAAAATACACGTACTTTTATCTGCCAAACCGGTATTGAAACATCGGTCGATTTTTTTCTCTCTCTCTCTTAACACTGGTGTGACCGCAAGTACCCGGGCCGGAGATCCACTGCCCTCCCTTTCTTTCTTTTTTATTTATCTGGGAAACAATGTGGCCTTTCAACCTCCGGCCGCAGTTCTCGTCGAAATCGTGTGTTGGCTGTTGATACCCTCAGCGGGAGTTCGAACCTCCATATCACGTAATTGGATTCTCTGCGGCGTGCGAAGATGGACGTCAGAAATGGAATTCGCGCGTTTTTTTTTCTCTCTCTCCACGATCGTCTTTTGTTTTTCATCTTTGGGTTAACGGGAGAGGAATCGTAAGTTTTATTTTTAGTATAGGATGAAGATGAATTACAC
>NC_051412.1:21241672-21242413 GCF_015228065.2 Penaeus monodon
TACTAATGGGATATAACACCGTGTTTCTATAATGAAAAATCTGAGTGCAAAAGAACTTACACAGTTACACGATGGTATAACTCGCTGATAATTTACAACGGGAAATTATAGCCGGTAGACAGGAAAATGATGAAGATTTTCTTTCCACACGTCAGCCTCATCTTCTGAGTAGTTCGACATGAACTAATTATTTTCCAGAGATTGAAGAAGACTTCCCATTGCCTCATCTTAATCCAGAGAGAAGCAGCATCCAGCGCCCGTGACGGTGGTTACGGCTTGTGACTCTTTCGGAAAGCAGAATTCGCCGCAGTAATACGATTAAAACGTTATTCAATATCTTTAGTGCCGCTTCTCCTCATGCAGCTTCCGGGCCGTTAGGGAAGGGAATTCATATAAAGGTCATCGATGCGGTTCTTCGTGACACAGACTAATTGGTCATAAAAAATTAGTTTCTAGATTTAATTGTCGTGTTTTTCTTTTCTTTTCTTTAGGGCGGACATGGCAATAGCAAAGACATCCTTGTAGGCTTCCGTTACCTCCTTTCATCGCGTAATGGATCAATTAAGCACCCTCGCAGCGCTGCCAGTAGACCCCGAGTTGGCAACGCTTGCTCTTAGCTCCGGTGACTTGGCAGGATTTGCATAGAATGGCGAGTGCTGTTTGGCTTTTCCCCGCTTTTCTTTGGAGAGGTTTTCATTAAATCCTTAGGAGGTGTTTAGCCGAGAGCGAGCGACGCCTTTT
>NC_051412.1:21242561-21242699 GCF_015228065.2 Penaeus monodon
TCGAATCCTTTCTTTTTTCTCAGAAAATTTCGAGTGAGGAGGTGAGGGTAAACGAAGGAAGGTGAAAGGGGAGGAAAGGGTGTCATCCTGTAGGTGAAAGGAGGGGCTAAACCTCTCCACCTCACCTGTTGGCACGTT
>NC_051412.1:21242902-21243088 GCF_015228065.2 Penaeus monodon
TCGTTCTTTCTCGTGGTCTATGGGGATGCTGCTGTCCTCTCCTTTTCTTCTGCGCAAGAGGTCGCGAATACGCCCTTTGTTGGGAGACAAGGAAAGGCGGATTCTGTGAAATGGCGGAACGACGCTGCTTTGTTTTTTTTCCTTCTTCTTTTGTCGTGTCTTTTTCTTTGAGTGTCCGGTGTTTTA
>NC_051412.1:21243291-21243545 GCF_015228065.2 Penaeus monodon
GAGAAAGGGCGAGGGGAAGGGCCCAGTACTAAAATGAGAGTGAGAAAGACAGTTAAATGAAAACCGAAAACAAAAACAGGCAAAGAATGCGAGAGAATTCGACGAAGCGGAATCCTTGTTCCTCCGCCGATATTCTCCGCCCGGCTTGTCGAATTCTCTCGCATTCTTTGCGTGTTTTCTTTTTCGATTTTGATTCTTTTAAGTCTCTTTCTCACTCTTATTTTAGTATTGGACCTTTCCTCTCGCCCTTTTTT
>NC_051412.1:21243655-21243986 GCF_015228065.2 Penaeus monodon
AAGGCCTTGCAACATCCAGCGCTTTTACTATCTGTACTTTTTTGGTTTACGTGGTAAGCACTATTTTTTTTGTCTTTTTTGAGTGTTTACATTGTCCAATTATGTATTGGCGTTAGTAAGTTTATTGTATTTTTCTGTGTGTATATTACAGCAACATTGTTTATTTGTCTTTTCTTTTTTAACTTTATTTAATAATGTATATGTTTGTATTCATGTTACCTTCTACCATGTCTTCTCGTTCCCAGAAACCGTGAGTAGAAAGGAACATTAAAAAAAAATATCGATCTCGATAACACCTCAATAATTCAATTAAGACGTATTTCAAACACAC
>NC_051412.1:21244041-21244676 GCF_015228065.2 Penaeus monodon
TTACCCCGGAAGGAGCATAAAAAGTAAAAGTACTCGGCTTAATCATAAATCGCGAGCGAAGGCCGTTCTCACGTTTATATGCCCCATCAGCGACTACCCTGGCTGAGGTCAGGGAGTGAAGGGGTGAGGTGGCGGGGGGAGGCGGGGGAGGGCATTTAAGGGTTCTTTTTAAGGGAGATGTAAGGGCTGCGCTGGCTGAGATAAATAGGGTGACTGGAGTATTGTAGACGAAGGGAGAGGGTGTGTGTGTGGGTGAGGGGGTTGTGTGCGAGAAGGTAGATTGGAGGAGGGGGGGGGGTGTCCTAGGTCGTTGGTTTTTCATTTGGGGGAAGGAGGAGGGAGGGTGAGTCGATTCGAGGGGGAGCACGAACCTAGAGGGATAAAATATGTATATTTTTTTTCAAACTACATATGGAATTATCTTAATAAATGCTGCGATGTATATGAGTGTTGAATAAACTAGTTTTGTTTTGGTTTCATGGGAAGAATAAACATGTTTATTTAATTTCAGTTTTTTTTTTTTTAAGTCCATTTGGTCGAAGGAAGATCTTTTATGGTTGGCGCATAAGGCGAATTTATAGAGATAATGATGGCAAATAAGGAGAAATGAAATTTATGAGTATTTTCAAATATGT
>NC_051412.1:21245044-21245366 GCF_015228065.2 Penaeus monodon
TGTCTCATCCTCTCACTTGAGGTCACGATAGGTTTGTTTGTTTATGAATGGGGCTTATGGTGGCGCAATCCCGCCTCACGCCCACCTCCCATACCCCCTTGAGCACGCCCCAGTCCCCTTCCAACGCACACCAAAGTCGAAGATGAATATTACAACACACCTTATACTAAGACAACTTCGTAACCTGGTGTAAGGGCGCGACCTCGCCGCACTAACTCATACAAGAGTCAATCGGCCCGTGCTTATTTGCATCAGCCGGTATCTCGACGCCTCTCTACACGCGGCCAGCCACTCGCACACATGAGGCCTCCAACGCTTAGTT
>NC_051412.1:21245398-21245701 GCF_015228065.2 Penaeus monodon
AACCCCGGAGTCAGGGGCGAGTGAGGTGCTAATTCCACTCGCTTGTTACACGTTATTCAAACAAGGAGATGGGGCCGTTTGGATGATAAATATACCACGTTTGCTTTCATATTGATTTTACTTACGAGTACCTGATGGCATGATTATGTAGATCATGCCAAAGGTGCGATGGAAAGGTAGGGAATGAGCGACAGCATGAGAGATATGAGAGGAAGAGTACGTTAGAAAAAAATCTCAAGAAGAAATTGGAGAAGAAAATGTTTATTAGTCGTTCTTGTCTCTTTCTTCCTTACTATCCCATCT
>NC_051412.1:21246036-21246158 GCF_015228065.2 Penaeus monodon
ATTTTTTCCTTAGCAGTAGTATGAATATTATTGTCACATGTATATATTTTTTCCTTCTACTCCTTCCCGTTGTCTGACCCCCCCCCCCCCCATTGACACCACCCCCTCTTACGGGTTCATCC
>NC_051412.1:21246912-21247797 GCF_015228065.2 Penaeus monodon
TACTTAAGGCCTGTTTTTTTCTAGCTTCCTTGCCTTCAATTGATTTTATTTATGTTCGTTGTTTTCGGGTTCTCCCCTTTTTACATATCTATTTACGTCGTAATCCGCGCCGTTCTGCTGAACATGTAAAAGTTAAGCTTAATTTGCATACAGTTTCCGCCTCCAAATTTAGGTTATAAATCAAATTCTTTACGTGTCTCATTTTCTCTATATATTTTTTCCGTGGCGTTTCTTGAATCAAGTCAGATATTTTCCTTTTTATTCTGTCTCCTGTTTATTTTTTCCTTCTTTTCAAAATTCTTATGTTCTCTGTCGCTGTTTTTGTTCAGCGTTACTAGATTTATCTTTTTTTCTGTTTATTTGTATTTTTCTTCTTTCCTTTTCGTCTATTCTCTTTCTCTCTATATTTTTCGGCGTTTCTTTATGGGAGTCATCTATCATTATTTCTCTTTCTCATCTTTATTTTTTTTCTCTGTTTTCTCTCTTCTTTATTACTTTTTGTTCACTTTTTCCTTTCTTTTCGTTGTTCGATTTTTACGTTTTTTTTCTTCCGTTTTCTTCTTTTCTCTTCTTTCTTTATTTTTCATTTTCTTTCTTTATTCTTTATTCCTTTTTTTCTTTCATTATTCTTTACTTTCTTTTCTTTCTTTATTCTTTATTTATTTCTGCTATTATTCTAATTTCTCTTTTTATTCCTTCATTTACAAAAAATCTTACTTCCTATTTTCTCTATTTCGTTTTTATATTTTTTTCTTCTTTTATTCTATTTCATTCTCCCTTCTTTACCTCTTGCTTTATTCATATTTTCTCTCATATTAATTCACTGTTTTTTATTATCTCTTTTTTTTCTTATGAGTGAAAAGTATTTCGGGTTTGATGTCGCCG
>NC_051412.1:21248453-21248550 GCF_015228065.2 Penaeus monodon
GGGAACGATTAGAGTTCAAGGTAATTTTAACAATTAAAAAATCTAATACGGGTTTCACTCTGGTGATCATAAAAAGAAACATTGATAAGATACATTA
>NC_051412.1:21249037-21249226 GCF_015228065.2 Penaeus monodon
GGCGTGTCATCCCAGCGGGGGGGGGGGGGGGTCTCGGCGCAACCCCAAGGTCAACCACTCCGTCGGACTCCCTCTAGGTGTCTCTCTGAAGGGCGGGGGGTGGGGGGGGGAGTTGATTGTCAATTTTACTCTTGTGGCATCTTTATGTCCTCTCTTTCTCGCCATCTTTCTTCTTCTCCCTCTCCCCCC
>NC_051412.1:21249415-21249688 GCF_015228065.2 Penaeus monodon
CCTCCTCTCTTTCGTTCCCTCTCATCCTCCTCCTTTTCAATTAACGGACCTCCAGCTGGTAGCGAAAAGACAATTTTTTTTTCTTCAATTCTCTCTTTTCAACCTTGACTCTTGCCTTTCTTCGTCCTTCTCAATGTCCGAAGAGTAATTTCTCGGAATTTTCATTTTTCGCTTTTCGCTTGATATTGTTCTGTTCCGAGAGAAGACCGGCCGGGGAAGCGAGGCGGAAATGGTGATGATTACCGAAGGAGAGAGAGAGAGGGAGAAAAGGAG
>NC_051412.1:21250359-21250473 GCF_015228065.2 Penaeus monodon
CGACAGTGAACACCATGAAAATAAACCTCTGGCTTAAACTCCAGGTTAACTCTTCTCTTCATCTGCCCGCAGGTGAGGCCGACGCGGAGGCGACACGCAGGTAATGGGGGTCTG
>NC_051412.1:21250507-21250995 GCF_015228065.2 Penaeus monodon
AATGCACGTAAAGCAAGGGACAGAGAGAGAGAAAAAGCTACCTGGTATGCATTACGAAAGTCGCAGCGTTCTACTATAGGGTCTGCTACCGACGAGAACAGCCGTGAGTATTTTTGATTTGATTTAAGAAATCCTATTGATCTGTTCCCGTGATTGCTGAAGTGCCGCCTTGACTAAACCCAGGGCCCCAGGACGGCGTATGATGAGTATGAAGTAAAACATAACGATTCCTAGTTATTAATTCCCGATTATCTGTTCCTGTCACAACTAAAACCAGGCCCGCGCATGATGCCTGTCCCGTAAAGCCGACGTAACTTAGGCTAGGCTTGGGATCTTCTGTTTACATCCGGGTTCTGGCCGACAAACCCAAACAGCTGTAGGCTCATGTACAATTTTCTTTATCTGCCTATTTTACCCTAATTAAGCGAGTCAGTAACATCTACGGTGTGACGAGTAGATTGAGGGACCCCAATTGAAGCTTGACATAT
>NC_051412.1:21251081-21251846 GCF_015228065.2 Penaeus monodon
TAGAGCTTATAAAAGACGAAAACTCCCGGCCAGGTAAGGGATGCTTGCCAAGGGAAATCACTCTGATGGTAATTGACACCCACGCGCGACCCCGCTAAGTGAAATTGGAACGCTGGTTGATTAGTTTTCAGTCAAAAAAACATTCGAATAGAGGGCGCTTGGTTAATGTCACGCTCATCCTCCCCGGTGCCTTTAAAAGTGGAATTGGAGGGCTACATTATCGCAGTTTATCTCTGCCGTCGGTATTTCCTGTCCTTCGCCGCAAGGAATTCCTCGCGGTTGAGAAGCAGTCAAAGCGATCTTTAACTCTGGTGCTTCGGTTGTTGTAATATCGCCCTTATCAGAATTAGATGTAGTTGTGGTAGGAGGTTTGTAGAGGTTTGTTTAAAGATGAGTTTTGGCTTGTTGTGTATGAGGTCAGTGTAAGTAATCGCGTTTATTATGTGCTTTATACTGGAAAAAATGCTGAAATCCCCGGAAAAAGTGGGCTGGAGCTATTGCTTTCGATCATTTATTACGCAGTGATTATCCAGATACGTCAGATAAAATCGAATTGTTTCTCAAGTTTTAGAATTATTGCACAGAGAAACGTTGGAGTAGCATTGTGAGTATCCTTGTGAAAAGGCATTTTTCTCCTTGCTTTGCTGGATTTTTTTCCTAGATTTTTATTTTCTTTTTATTTATTTTTTTAGAGCTCGTAGCAATTCCCTGGCGGCGTTACATCAAAGCCGTTTTTATGTCTTTTATAGCATCGTTTTATGGAGG
>NC_051412.1:21251940-21252503 GCF_015228065.2 Penaeus monodon
GGAAATATTTTATAAATATAAAAACGGACAGAATGCGAAATCTTAACAGATATTTATTTATCTTTCGTGCAGTTCCGTTCAGAAATCAAAAGTTCTTTACACAACAAAAACTACAATGTTCAGTATCATACGTGATGATGTATGGACTTGAGTTATCAGATTTCTTCCAGTTATTTTATTTATTCATTCGTCTATTGTTGTTATTATTGATTTTAGCTACTTTCTCTTCTCGTTATGTCTCTCCTCCTTATTATATTTTCCTTTCAAATGTGATCCTGTGTCGTAAGTCATTTTTTAAGAACCTTTTCCCTCTTATGTCTCTCTTTTATCAGTATTTGTTCCGATCCTCAGTATTCATCTCGAATGCCTTGGCGTTTTCGGAGAATCTTAAAAAAGAAAAGAAAAAAAAACTCCGCCATATGACCTTTTTTTATCGGCATATGCTCATCTCACAATGTCCTCCCGTTTTCTAGACCAATCTTTTGAATGCTATTGCTTCTTTCTTCATGTCCCTTTTTTTATCAACATTTTCCCAATTCTCCAAAGACGTTCCTCTTTGCCAG
>NC_051412.1:21252726-21252842 GCF_015228065.2 Penaeus monodon
TCGTGCCCATTGCGTGTCAACAGCAGTGAGAGCAAGAAAGCGTGTCATCCGGTAGGCCTACGGGATATGATCGATTGGTTTCTTTAATTTCTCAGAGAGAGGAGCGTGTGATGGCT
>NC_051412.1:21252922-21253501 GCF_015228065.2 Penaeus monodon
ATAAGAGAAGAGAAGAGAATAGAGGTAGCCCCCAAAAATAGAAAAAAAGGCCGAGCTTCAAGATAGACGCCGCTTGTGTTGTAAACCCGAATCCCTCTGACGTAACACATTTAGCTGCCATGCATGGTGGAATAGACACAAGCGCATGGCAGCATTACGCGCCGCCATCCTAGGTAGGCCTAGGCACTTTCACGCCGGCGGTAAATGACATGCCATGAAAAGCCTGAGTGACGGGGTCGGTCATGCACTTAAATAGCTTGTTCGTTTTCGACTTCCTTTCATGAGCAGCACCTGTCATGCACGCGATTGTGTCATGCAGAGGCCGGGGAGAGGATGGAGAGAGAAAGAAGAGGAGGCGGTGAAAGTCGATAACGTGTCGATAACTTGTTTCTGTTTTAAGATAAGTAGTTTGGGGAGCGACGTTAAAACTAATAAATAATTTATTTTAGAGATGATAGTATTACAACTATTATTTTATATTTTGTTATGTCATTAATCGCCTAGTCATGATCAGCCTGCCAAATGAACAGCAACAAACAGCTAATGAATAATGAATAAGGGAAATAGCGTCATGAAAAC
>NC_051412.1:21253529-21253632 GCF_015228065.2 Penaeus monodon
TGACGTCACAGCTCAGGAAGTCATTCGGGAACCGATAAGACACGAAAGCAACAGATAAAAGATAGATGCAAATGAACCGAAATGACAGGGGGGGGGGGGTATG
>NC_051412.1:21254443-21254626 GCF_015228065.2 Penaeus monodon
GGCTCCGACGTGGGCGGCGGGCAAGGGCGGCGAGGGCGGAGGACCAGTGACCCTGAGGTCGTGGGCGGGCGTGGTCGGCGAGGCAGGGAAGGAAAATAACGGGTCTTTGCATCCGAGTTTGCACTGAGACCTTTTTTTTCTCTCTCTTTCCTTTTTCTTCTATGGACGGGTGAGCTGGTCTCG
>NC_051412.1:21255053-21255240 GCF_015228065.2 Penaeus monodon
GGTTAAAAGAGAGCCGAGGAAGAGGTGGCTAGGGCGAGGGAGTGTGAGGGGAGGGATGCTGCATAACCTGCCGGAGAGATAAGAACGATGCACAATCACGCCCCGCAAGAGAAGAAATGCGCGCACCTGTCACCTACGCCCACCCGCCCATGCTAATATAGTCTCCGAGAGCAACGCACTTCACTGT
>NC_051412.1:21255285-21255654 GCF_015228065.2 Penaeus monodon
ATGAAATTAGATATCTCCTAATAAACCATACTCCAGCGAAACAATAAATGAAATCGCGGAACAAATGCACCGCTCATACTCCAACACACACGGACACGCGCATCTCAACGTAGATATGCTTACCTGCGCATATACACGGGTGCGCACAAGTCGGCGAACCATCAAGCACTTTCCATGCTGAAGGCGGGCTTGTTTTGAGGGACGCCGCATAAGGACTAACACAAGGACTGTCAGGAATAATTGCTGTTGCTTGAGTCCTGTGAGCCGTGTTTTAACCGAGTCCTGTGTTGACTGAGTTCTGTGCCGCTTGATTTATATATATTGCTTGTGTCCTAAATCACTGCACTTGGGGCCTCTGCTTGTGTCGTG
>NC_051412.1:21256309-21256415 GCF_015228065.2 Penaeus monodon
TACAGAAATGCAATCAAACTAACACACGAATGGACGCTCATCCTTCAGAATCGCTCTCGCCCAGAATCTGTCTTCAATCTCGATTCAGGTTTCATTCCTCCCACAG
>NC_051412.1:21256450-21257891 GCF_015228065.2 Penaeus monodon
GCGATCATGCACGAGTATCCCTTTATTAGCCTCCTGCATGACACGTCTTTGTGTACAGCCACGATATGAATTTCTTAGAAGAGTTTCATTGCCTCTGTATACTTCCTAGTTCAGTGGTACCTGTGTGCGTTATGTAATGTTTTAAAACTTTTTTATTTCTTTTATTTTTGGGCACAGGGTTTCAAAGAGGATATTATGGCCAACTCTTTGGCTTCATATATTTCAACAAGTTATTCATTATCATCGATGTAATGCTTTTTGTATGCAGATTCGTTGGTTTAAGTGTCGTCTACTGTCTCTTCCTTTGCCCTTGCATTATCATTATTTCATTCTATTCCCCTTTTCCCCTTCGCATTCTTTCCCATTCTTATTTATTCCCCGTTTCTCCCTTCCTCTCTTCGTCCCTCTTCCCTTTGATCGCCCATAAAAGCGTCTCTCCTGAAGGCGTCACGGTAATCTTTCTGCGGCCGTGGGAGAAGAGGTAGGCCTAAGCTCAAAAGATGGAGAACGAAAGAGGTATTTAAGGTATATATTTATCGGCCATATAAACAGGTGTTATGTCGATTTTATGGCTGTCCGACTTTGAGTTATGGGAGAGTTGAGCGCCGGAATGGAGTGGTTACGGACTGGAGTGGCTGTCTTGGATGTCTTCGTGGTTCTGGGCTTTATTTTCTTGTTCGTCGTCGTTTTCCTTTTTTCTTCTTCATATTTCATCAATTTCAATTTAATTTGTTTATCTTCTCTCCTTTCTCTTCGCAAACTAGCTGTATATGCGTGATGATTATTACGTTATTACCTTACATTGGAGGAATGGCGCGGTTTCCTTGTCATAATCCGACTCAAAAGAGAATCCCAGACAGGTTATGACGGATCCGATCCCTTATCGTCGATTCGAGATCCTTTATCGGGGGATTTACTGACCTTCTCCGCCGCGCCAACACCCTCACTGCGTCGTCCATCTCTTCACGAACTTATATAAATCACTGGGGACCAACGACATGCACATTATTTATGACTCCTTCGCAATTAGCCAATTTTAGCGCATGACGTCACTCCTGCAGCGAGAGATACTGCCCATTCGTAGATCCTGTCGACGTTGGATGGATATGTTAGCTGATCCTCCGTCTCCTGGCGACAAAGCCCAAAGAAAGTAGAAAGGAACTGTGGCATCTTATCGTCGCTTCCACCGGACAAAGATTTCTCCCCTTTCATTGTTCTCATATTTTCTTTTTCTCACCCCTTTTTTTTATCTATTTCTATCTTCCTTACGATAGTATCTTTATGCTGTTTTAATGGCCTGGAGTTGGTTTTGAAGGAGATGGAGGGCGAGGCTTTTATATGACGAAATTATAAACGTTCTTACGCGCCCACGCCTGTGATTTCTGTGGGATGAGTTTGTTCAAAAACTAAATTGGAGTTTATTATTTTGTATGGGTCGCGG
>NC_051412.1:21258215-21258482 GCF_015228065.2 Penaeus monodon
GCCTCCTGCGTAATCCCCTTGTTAAAAAAGGCGTCAGGTTCGATAGTTTTAGGAAGAGGTCTGCAATTACAGCATATGTATTTGCGTGTAAAATATATATAATTATCTGCCTTATAAAACGTGGCTTAGATGCTCGGCAAAGAGATCTTGCAGATTATCCGGCAGAGGCAGCGCCAGAGCCTAGTCAAACCCTAAAAACAGGTTCACTTTACTGCCGCCGAGTGAATTTTATCAGACGAAGGAGGCGGGTCCTAGGGGGGCGTCGAT
>NC_051412.1:21258626-21258738 GCF_015228065.2 Penaeus monodon
CATAGTCTGTGACGAGGAGCCTACGTCTTCACTCCACTCTGGCCGGACATCGGCTGTGTCTGCGGCGCGATCGGTGTGACATCCACTTTTGGCCACGAAGATCTTGAATAGC
>NC_051412.1:21258827-21258953 GCF_015228065.2 Penaeus monodon
ACACTGATGAGTCTTTGTCCCCATAAACACCGGTATGTCTAATTTGGTAACTTGTCTTTTAAATAACCTTGTGATTTAGCTTCGAGTTCTAATAAACCAAGCCATTTGCTGCATCTAATCTCCAGT
>NC_051412.1:21258995-21260186 GCF_015228065.2 Penaeus monodon
TTTGAATGACCTCCCATTGGTATATTATAATTCCATAGTATGATTGTTATAGTGTGTGTGTAACATTCAATTTTACGTATTGCTGTGTATAATGAATGTTCCGCCCTTGTATACGTGGAAGTGGAAATACCTTTTATTTTTTTAGATAATAAGAACCGCTTGGGAAATCTTGAATTCAATGATAGATATGGAAACTGTGTTGGTGTTGGGTAACCGTAGTAAGACCCGAAATGCCTTTTATCTTGTGGATAATGAGTGCGGTCTGGAAAATCTTAAATGGAGTGATAAATATGAAAACCATGTAGGTGTTGAGTATCTGTAATATTAACCGGTTCTTTACTGAACCGGTGTTATCCTCTTGATGCAGAGATAAAGCTTGATAGACGTTTTATGTACTGCAGCTGATGAACCACCTATTGCAAGATAATAAGTGGTAGGACAGACAGATACTCGTGAAGCACATACACCCAGAGACACAACATCGCTCGAGTACGTAAAACTACTTTCAAAAACACAAGCAACACTCGGAAACACAAACAAAACTCAAAAACACATAGAGCAATCGGACGCACAGACAACACTCAGAATCGCAAACGACATCCAGAAACGCAAACAACTCACAATCGCAAACAGCGCTCAGAAACGCACATAAATTCGAATTCATGAGTCCGGGCGCACATGTCTGCATGTCGTGCGCGTTGCGAGGTCGGGAGAGCAGGTAGCCTGGACGCCGCGAGCTGCCCGCTACCGGAGGACGCCAACCATCACGTCAAGGAGTATCATGATAAGCCCGATTATTGCTATTACTTCTTGCTGCCCAGCGATAGGGCGCGCACGTCAGGCTCAGGCTCCTCCCCCCATCCCCCACTCCTGTCATTCGCTTCTTCTCCTCCGACCCATTCTCGCCCCCTCCTCTGCTTCAGTGTCTTTATTCCGTTCTGTCTGCTGCTGCTTCGTCTTTTCCTTCCTGTCCCACTCCCTCAGTCTTACTCTTCGACTCCTTCAGGTCCCTCTCTTACCCCCCCCCCTCATTCTCATTCTGCTCTCCCTCCTCTTTCTGCTCACTCTCACCATCATACCTCGTCCTTTCTGCTGCCCCTTCTTTTTCCCTCCGCTCTTCGCGCTCATTCTGTCGATGTCTCTGTTCCTTCTACTCCCCTCTCCACCCCTCACCTTCAGTCTCTCTCTCAG
>NC_051412.1:21260273-21260641 GCF_015228065.2 Penaeus monodon
CGCTCTCCACCTCCTCCTCTCTCGCTCTAACCTTAAAGCCTTCTAGCCCTTTTCTCCCCCATTCCCCCTCATAAACCTTCTCCCTCATCCTCCCTCAAACAACACCCTTCAAAGCACTCTAACGGAACCTTTAGAACCCCCCCATCCCCCCCTAGAAACGAAGGGTTCTCCCAGGCACATGCAAATGGCGACTTAATTCTATTATTTGATTATGTTATTGGAGAAAAGGGGGGGGGGAGTCATTTCAAAGGATTCGCAGGCCACAAAGCTACCAGGAGGAGGAAGGAGTCTGTTAATGGTGTGGTAGCAGTGGTAGGTCTGGTAGCGGTCGTGGGTAGAGGTTCTTTTCAGGCTGCGGCATTTCGAGA
>NC_051412.1:21260752-21261653 GCF_015228065.2 Penaeus monodon
CGGGGGGGGGGGCATGTATGCCAAGCGTGTCTTTCAAACAGTCGAAGGCAAGTTTCTGTGCTTAACCGTAAAAAATATCCACCATAAATCCTATCCCTTCTCCCCAAGAGTTACAGAAACACGTCTGCCCTTATTACGAACTACATTTGGGCAGAATATCAAGGTAAATACAATTACACCCATTTTCGACAGCCTTGAAGGGCGAGAAACCAGTGGTCGCTTGCTTGAAATTCCGCCAAGAAAGGTGACTAATTTGTTCACATCCACCAAGAGGCGCGAACTCGCCCGCTTGCTTATTCACATACAGCAGGCAGTCAGGACTTATTCAAACACGAGAAATGGCGGAGTCAATTTTTTCTTTTTTCTTTTTACACACAGCTAAGACTTCAAACTCCATATTCGTGCCTGGCAACAAGGGAAAATTGTAATTGGGAGGCAGATGAGATGAGATATGCGCAACTGATAAGCTAACACGTGTGATCTTTCAGGTGAGATGTTTTAAAAGTTTATTTTCGGGGATCCTTCGTGTAAACATGGCAAAGAAATCTTACAGAATTCTGTTGCTTTTTCAGTAAAGTAAATATTAATTTCTGCTTTGGGTCTCACCATTTCTTTCTTATTCTCTTCTTTTTGTTCCTATCTCTCTTCTATCACACTTTCACTGTCTGTCTCTCTCAGTCTTTCCATATCCTCTTTGTCTCTCCCGGTCTTTTTCTTCCCATCTTTCTTTATCCTTCTCCTTCCCCCTTTTTTCTCTCTCTCTCTGTCTCCCCCTCCCCATCTCGCCCTCCCTCTCTCCTTCCCTCCTTACTCTCTTTCTCTCCCTTCTTTCTTTTCCCTCGCTTTCTGTCTTCCTCTGCTCTTCTCTTCCATCCCCTCCTCTTTTTCCCTCCTCCTGTTG
>NC_051412.1:21261735-21262443 GCF_015228065.2 Penaeus monodon
ACGGGCGCCTTGTGGTTAACCTCATTTTGGGCTGTTTGTCGCTGTCAGTGTCGGTGTCTCCGCGTGGATAATGACGGATGACGATCAGCCACCCACCTTGAATGTAAGTGGGGGGGGGGGGGAGATGAGTGGGGGAGGGGGGAGGATGGAGATGGGGGAAGGAGGAAGGAGATGAGTGGGGGAGGGAGGAAGGAGATGAGTGGGGAGGGAAAGGGAGAGAGGAGATAAGTGGGAGAGGGAGAAAGGAGATGAGTGAGGGGAGGGAGAAAGGAGATGAGTGGGGGGATGGAGGATGGAGATGATTTTGGGAGAGGGAGAAAGGAGATGAGGGGGGGGGAGGATGGAGAAGAGTGGTGGAGGGACGAGAAGCTTGGTAGCGGTAAGGGGCGAGGCGAGTGGGAGGTGTTATTAGTCTGTGTACAGAAGAAGGAAAAGGAGGGTGACAGCTCCTGGGACGTGACGATGTGAGAAAGTCGACTTTGTGTGTTTGGATGCGAAGGGGAGGTAGGGAGGGGGGGGGGCTGATGGGGGAAAGAAGGGGGATGATGGGCTTTGTTCTCAGGGAAGGGTTTATTAGGGTGGAAGTTTCAGGGAACTCGAAGAATCTTGATGAATCTCGAGGGAAGGGGCAAAGAGCGCTGGGTATGCACAAGGATAGGATTTTTTTTTGTAGGTCATTGATCGTGAATTTACCATAGACACATACGT
>NC_051412.1:21262634-21262730 GCF_015228065.2 Penaeus monodon
AGCGCACATGTCCTTATTATATGAATGTGTTCATTTGTATATCTGCATATGAATGCGTCAGGATGGAAATCTAGAAAGCCGAATAAAACCTTTTCT
>NC_051412.1:21262804-21263395 GCF_015228065.2 Penaeus monodon
TCTTAAAATGTATTCCATCGTTTGAATAACCGATTAGACTTCTAAATATACACTCACCTCCAATGCTAAGACCTCATGCGAGCTTTTGCACAAGGAAGTCGGCTCCGGGAACATATACATAAGGTCGATTGCTTGCTTCTCCGACTTTCTCTCAGTGCTTGCGAGGAAGAGCGTCCGTTCAACTGTAACTGTGCTTGCAGACGCGGTAAGACAGTCAACCCCGTCCATAGTCCCGGCCAGCGAGAGCACGGAGGCACGCACGGGGCAGATCCCATCACGATTCTTGCTCTCGCCTTGGGAAAACGTCCCAGGAAAGACGCCCTTGGAAAGATGCCCCGGGAACACGCCCTTTGGAGCACACATTTGGGGAGACGCCCTTGGGAAGATGCCCTGGGAAAACTCCCTTGGACACACATTTGGCGAGACGCCGTTGGGAAGACGCTGTAGGGAAGATGCCCTTGGTAAGACGCCCTTGGGAACACACCCTTGGAAAGACGCTCAGGGAAGACAGTTGTGCACACACGTGCTGGATGTGGGATGCCGTCGGAGCTTCTACGGTGGAGAGGATTTGGTCGCCATTCGGGTACGGTC
>NC_051412.1:21263414-21263503 GCF_015228065.2 Penaeus monodon
TCACAGGAAGTAGGGAGAGAAGGAGGAAAGGAGTAAGGCAGGGAGACAAGAAGAAAGGGAAGGAGGGAGGGAGACAAGAATGAAAGAAT
>NC_051412.1:21263628-21263718 GCF_015228065.2 Penaeus monodon
ATACGAAAACACGGGTTTAGATGGAGCTGTGTGATGGGACGGCCCCGGGTCACGCGGAGGAGGCAAGGTCGTTCACTTCCACTGCGAACG
>NC_051412.1:21263760-21264030 GCF_015228065.2 Penaeus monodon
GGGGAAAATAGGAATATCAGAAGGAAAGACCATACAAACATTAAAAAAAAAAACATATTACAAAATAGAGAAAAAGAGGGAAGACTATGGAGAGAGAACAAAGCCGCTGAGGTGAAATTCCCGCCGGCGCTGAGGGCGAGCGCGAACCCCTAAATCAACCTCGGGTATGCAAGATGCAACGCAGGCGGCGGGAGGGAGGAGAAACTCTCTCGTCTTCAGGAGAGCGAAGCCGCGCCGCCGGCCACGAGCCAGGACCGTCAGGAGGGGCGG
>NC_051412.1:21264255-21264341 GCF_015228065.2 Penaeus monodon
TGCTCATTTCGTCTCACGGGCACTACGACTGATAATTATCCCCAAACAGACAAATTGGATTCAGAGTATATTGGTGGTATGGTAGA
>NC_051412.1:21264417-21265571 GCF_015228065.2 Penaeus monodon
GAGACAGACAAACAAACAAACAGACATAGATCAGGCACAAGAAAGAGCTAGAAAGATCGAGGGAAGAGCGAAAGAGCCGAGAGGGGGGGAGGGGGCGAGGGACAGAGCCTCGGGCCGAGCAGTGTCTGCCATTAAATTCAAATTAAGTCCCAAACGGTGTCAACAAACTGCTCGGTTACTCACCTCACTCATCTACCTACCTGGACTACTGTTGCTGTTGGGAACGTGGATGGTAAGGGAAGCCGGAGGTCGTAGCTAGTGGGGTCGTACTTGGTGGGGGGGGGGAGCGTATTCAGTGGGGTCGTTTTGAGGGATTGCAAAGGAAGCCGGGGTCGTTGCCAGTGGGGTTGTGCCTGGCGGGGTCGTATCCAGGGATGGTAAGGCAAGTAGGGTCGTGGCTAGTTGGAGTTGTACCAGCTAGGGTCGTGCCCAGTGTGGTCGTTTTGAGGGATGGGAAGGGAAGCCGAGGTCGTTGCCAGTAGGGTCGTAGTCAGTGAAATCGTAATAAGTAGGGTCTTTTTCAGTGGGGTCTTGACTAATGTTAGTTTGTCTCTAGGAAATGCATATGATGGAACGAATATTAAATATAAAGAAAAGATTGTGGTGACTGTGATTTTGGTAATGATAATGATAACCACAATAATCACCATCATCTAATTAGTGGTATCAATTGGCGAATGATAGAAGTGTGCTATCATTACGATTATCCTTATCATTGTTATCACTGTGACGTTACACATTTTGATTAATAAGTCCGAACTCATATTGTAATTCGAGCGTATCAGAAATTAAGAAAAGGTGAAATGATCTGACGTCATAGCAACTCGATCAAGTCAGTTTTGTTTTCAATAATACCAGTTGTGACGTTCCGAGATACACTTAATTTATGATTTATCCTCCGCCTTGTGTTTTATGGTTCACTGTAATCGTTTCCGAACCGCCGTTGAACCAGTGAATTGGGCGGGACTGTAAATGCGGTTGTTTGCCGTAAGCATTTTCCGTGTAGGCGTAGGTAGGCCTACAAGCTCGTGCACCAGACCGACAACTGCTATCGCCATATACCCGGGGTGTACTTTATCTTATATTAGTTTCTTTGCCTAATTGCAGATTTCCCGTGTTGAAAACCACAACGAAGTGAGAACCCCCTTTGCTTA
>NC_051412.1:21265722-21266021 GCF_015228065.2 Penaeus monodon
CCAGGCTCTCCAAACACCTCCGCGACCGCAAAGACAAACACGGAATGATCTTGCGGGAGTCTTGGCAAGTCTTCCGCAAATTTCCGCACATGTACCTCCCCGGCCCACTCCCTGACGTCATCGGCTTGTCATTCGTCCATTGTCCTGCCGCGCCTTGCTTGTGTCGCTGGCTCTTGAAGGCTAAAAATGGGCGTGGCGATATTTGCCTTCTAAGTCACTTGTCTATTATTTATCATCAGGGTAAGATAGAAAATGAAAATGAAGTAATAATAAATATTAAGGATGATTATTTATAACGC
>NC_051412.1:21266048-21266692 GCF_015228065.2 Penaeus monodon
CTAATGATTATTTATAACGCGAACAGCATTTAAGAAAATGAAAAGGATCTAATAATGAATATCAGCTGTGATAATCATGTAAGACGCACACCATATTTATGTAACAAGATTATTATTAGTACGCTTAATCGACCCTCTTTGCCCTCTCCATCTCACTCATGCTGAAGACGGTACTTGTGAAGTGGGATGTGGTGTTGTCAGGCAGTGTCGTGTGGCCGGATTGGTGTAACGTGGTGGTGTACCGAAGTTATGTAACGTGAGAGACAGCCGTGTAGTGTAGGAGAGAGGCAGTATGGTACACCGCCTATCATTAAGGAGGTATACAGTTACTAGGAGGAGGTAGTGACGGACTATCCCACTCAAACGCTTTATTGTGCGACGAGGCCATATAGATTACAAGGGAATAGATAGGTATTGCTTATATTGGGTTTAATGAATGACATCTTTCCTAAACGTTTGCGGTTGAAGTCTGGGTAAAACACCGGCGTCTAAACGGGGTTGTCGGTGTACCTACGTCAGTGCTTAACATCCTTCTAAAAGACGTTTCGCGTTGGGTAAGTTAGGATACAGATAATGTCGGCTAACTATGATGGGCTTCAGTAATAAAAGCAATATTCCGGAGGAAGGGATTGGGAGGTCGAAGC
>NC_051412.1:21267327-21267817 GCF_015228065.2 Penaeus monodon
ATTTGTCACTTCAACCTGCGCAGGGTATCGCGTCTTAGCATCCTCGGTCGGCACAGGGAGATGCATCCTTGTCGCCGTGACAGGGAACAGCGTCCATCCTAAGGCGCTTATTACGGCCGTCCTTCTAAAGCGACCTTTTCTCGGAGATCCATCTTCGGCCAAGGTGTCCGCGTCCTGTTGTTTGGGACCGTGAATTTGTTTGTTTGCCCTTGATTGAGACTCGGTGCGTGTTTGTCTGTGCTTGTCTGTTTGCTGAGAACTGAAGTGCGTGTATGTATATATTTTTTGTTGTCTTGTAATTTGCGTGTTGTCTCTGTGTGGTTTATTTGTTTTGTTTATTTTCATTTATTTGTCTTTTGTATTTGCGTTGCTTTGTCCAACTTGCGTGTATTTTGTATTAGTTATTTCATATATATATTTCTTCACTGCCATTTAGTATTTAAATATACGCACATAAGTATCTACGTATATGGAAGTAAGTAAGTAGGCC
>NC_051412.1:21267880-21268109 GCF_015228065.2 Penaeus monodon
CGCACATGACCAAGAAACAGTGGGTGGCCTAGATACTCCGCAGGTGTTCTCTCGAGAGGAATTCATTAGAAAACCGTCGACAATATAGCCGCTTGTCGGAGATTTCACCGCCGCCCACATCGACGGAGGCCCTTACCTGCTTCCGCGCCCGACCTACCTGCTTGTCCGCGCCCGCACGCCCAGCCCCACGCCCAGCCGCACGTTCTGTTCTGCGTTTAATCATTTATTC
>NC_051412.1:21269477-21269681 GCF_015228065.2 Penaeus monodon
TTAACAGTCTGCGGCAAGATGTCCTTCTCGCGAGGCCTCTAACGGGACTGTTTAGCTGGACACGAGGAATTGAACCCTGCTGTGACCATGAGACGTGACCCGTGACCTTTGACTTCCTCGAGGGTCACGTCGCTGCCACTTGGCGGACGAGCGGAAGGTTCGTCCTCGAGGGTCTGCGCTCGTCTCGGGGTTCATCGTCCGTGT
>NC_051412.1:21269964-21270099 GCF_015228065.2 Penaeus monodon
ACTTTTCGTTCTTTCTTGTTTTATTTTTTTATTTATTTCTCCTCTATTCCTTCTTCGGTCTTCTTGCTGGATTTTCATGATTATTTTCTTCTTCTTTCTTCAGCCTGTTCCTTCGTTCTTGTTTCTGAGACGATG
>NC_051412.1:21270424-21270851 GCF_015228065.2 Penaeus monodon
GTGTTAATCATGCTTGTGGTTACGCAAGGCCCCCAAGATGTTGTTGCATGGTATGAGAAGTGGTATGCGGTATGCTATTTTAGGTGGTATATCGTTTCATGTATATTTCTTTAGTGGTATAGTATTTTAGGTGGTGTATTGTTCTAGGTGATGTTTTAGGTGATATATCATTTTAGGTGGTATGATAATTTAGGTGGTATGTTCTTTTAGGTGATATATTATTTTAGGTGATGTATTATTACGGGACGATTCACTTCAGCTTCACCTCAACTGCTGTGAATATTATGAATGTGTACTGGCAGGTAAATGTCTTTTTTATGCCGGCATATCGATAACGTAAAAGACCACTTTCTATAAAGTCTGTAAATACATCTATATACACAAACAATATTTATTTTTTTCATATCCTCTTTGTAGTTCTATGCAC
>NC_051412.1:21270943-21271304 GCF_015228065.2 Penaeus monodon
AGAAAGGAAAAATGCCCCCCCCCTTTTTTTTTTACACAAGACAGATACAACAGTTTATTGCGTGGGGGGGAGGGGGGGATTAGCGAACCGGCCCCTGTGCTCCCGGGATTCGCGCTCAGCCTCACCCCGGGCGCTGAACCCACGCTGCCCATGGGGGAGACATCGCCACTCGACCCACGCATTCCAGCCAGTGTCGCTACAAACGAGGGATTAATTGGTGCCCCGTTGGGAGAGAGGGCCACTGGGCCATTGTGGGGGAGGGGGAAGGGGGAGAAACGGGAGGGCTGGATTTGTTTACTTGCTTTTGCAGTTGAGGCATTGGCTGAGATTTGTCTGGAGGGAGGGGGAGAGTCGTAGCTGT
>NC_051412.1:21271742-21271938 GCF_015228065.2 Penaeus monodon
GCAATCAGACAGATTGTCTTCAGGGAAAGACGGCCATTTCAGAAAAAAAGATAGATTTGCTAAACAGCCAGAGATTCAAATACTATAGACAGACAAATAGGCAAAGTCACCATAGTAACGTGACAAAATATACATGAATAATAAATCAGAGAGAGAAAAAATCGCCAAATTGCGAATCGAACGAACGAGAGGACGG
>NC_051412.1:21272196-21272322 GCF_015228065.2 Penaeus monodon
CTGCAGCAGTAACCTTGGCCGGGAGGAACACTCGGTATGCTGGACAGCTTCTCCGCAGGAATGCCGAGCGGGGAGGAATGGGTGCCCTTGCAGGCGGGGTTTTTGTAGGGGCGCCCGGACCGTGGG
>NC_051412.1:21272552-21272705 GCF_015228065.2 Penaeus monodon
AAAGGAGAGGAGGCGAAGTTGCCATAGTGTGTTGGATGCGCATTTTGCAAATCTGTGGTGTAGCGTGTTTTTTTTTTTCTTCCGTTACTGTAGTATGTAGTAAAAATGATGATGTGCCTTTGTTTTATTTTAGTGCTGATGTTGATGATAAGG
>NC_051412.1:21272963-21273113 GCF_015228065.2 Penaeus monodon
ACATTCTCACAGCAACGCATACTATAATCCCTCTAACTTGAACTCCCTCTAGTGATTTATGCTCTTGACTCTCGAGCCACAGAAGGGCACGCTGTAGATGCTGTGGCCGGCGCTGCCTGTAGGACTTCTGGAATCATGTGTTGCAGGGGA
>NC_051412.1:21273610-21273846 GCF_015228065.2 Penaeus monodon
GTATGTAATTAATTCCTCTATTTTTTCCTTTTTTTCATTTTTTGTGAAAAAAAAACGTCTGCCAGCTATTCCACCGCCAGGGTCGAGCTGTTGAAATGCCAGACTCTACAAGAAAAGAATGCTTATCTCTCTTTTGCATCAATTTAACACGGTTTTTTCGGGGCGCTGTGACTTGGCTACTGTTCCCCCCATGCGACGTGAGAGTTTGTATTTGGCGAGGCTGTGGTAGCAGTGTT
>NC_051412.1:21273869-21273949 GCF_015228065.2 Penaeus monodon
TGTGGGAAAATTGTTGAATCTGAAGACTGCTTGTTTGGGTTGGCTGTGGTCGGTTACTTGCACGCTGTCACGCACGAACA
>NC_051412.1:21274216-21274344 GCF_015228065.2 Penaeus monodon
ATAAAAAGGCATCCCCATGGAAAGACTCAGGACGACTTGGCGGAACAAAGAGACAGCTTGACAACTCACCGCTACTCCTGGTCATA
This sequence comes from Penaeus monodon, assembly GCF_015228065.2. NCBI lineage: Eukaryota > Metazoa > Arthropoda > Malacostraca > Decapoda > Penaeidae > Penaeus > Penaeus monodon. Next base: position 21,274,303 of record NC_051412.1, read on the forward strand.
AGACCATTCTCGGCCCACGTTCCTTTCGTCACGCTTTGGCAC
>NC_051412.1:21274776-21274943 GCF_015228065.2 Penaeus monodon
ACCAATCCTCAACCAACACGAACACCTCACTGTAAACAAAAACAAACAGACGTAAACAAAACCACAGGGGCATTAAACTCCTGCCGAGGTGGACTTCCGGCAACTTCGCCGAGTGTCTTCGCCCGCCCAGGGATAATTGGCGCCTGTCTCACCTGCCGCGTGTGCCT
>NC_051412.1:21275324-21275497 GCF_015228065.2 Penaeus monodon
TAACCATAATCACCATGAAATAGAATAATTTAATGATTCAAAATAAGCTGTTTGTAAAGACACCTGAGCTTGGTATCGGCACCATCAGCATCAGAAATATCTACTTCTGCTATTGCCATGTACTGCAAATTGTTTAATTGTGCTATTGACACAGATTTTGTGCCGTGGCTATT
>NC_051412.1:21275819-21276186 GCF_015228065.2 Penaeus monodon
AAATTTACGTTTGCTCTCTTTCTCCTCATTTCCCCCCAAGAAAAAAGAAATACTGCTGTCTGAACGTCTCTAGAAATATTTCCTCGAAAGCTCATTATCACCGCTTAAATCGGCCGCAAAGCTCTAACCCAGTGACACGGAAAACGGTTCAGAAGGTATCCGAATGCACCCGAGCCCCTCCACGTGCATCAGGTTGCAAGCCCCGACCTGCAATCGGGTTCGTCATTGCAGCTTTGCAGAGGTTATGAGACCACGCCTTCTCCACTCCCTCCCCGCCTCGCCCCGCCCCCCCTCTTTGCCGCTCGTCTCCTACACGTTCGTCATTTCTCTCGTGGCAAGGATCACGGGATGGCAATACCGGAAGTCA
>NC_051412.1:21276226-21276544 GCF_015228065.2 Penaeus monodon
GTAAGGGAGGTGTGCAAGGCAGGGAGGTCTGAAAGAGAGGGAAGAAGAGAAGGAAGGAGAGAGGGAGAGGAGGAAAGAGAGTGGGAGGGAGGGAGAGGAGGAAAGTGAGAGGGAGGAAGGGGGAGAAGGAAAGAAATTGGGAGGGGGGAGGGGAGGAAGGAGAGAAGGAGGGAGGGAAGGAAGGAGAGAAGAGCAGAGAAAGGGAAAGGAGGAAAGAGAGTGGATTGAAGAGTTTGAATGAGATAGAGATAAATAGAAAGAATAAGAATAGGAGCAAAGGAAAGAGAAAAAGAAAAAGGGGTAACAGAAAAAGAAGGA
>NC_051412.1:21276761-21276989 GCF_015228065.2 Penaeus monodon
GAATAAATAAGAGTTTAAAAAAATTAATCACATTTAGGTCCGTACTCACCACGTGTTCTGACGGACGCCAATCGCATGTCGCTGCTCTTTTGACTTCGACTAATGTCAGGGTTGAGTAAGAGCGATTTCGAGGCTTAATTCCGGGTCGCTTAGCACGGCGTCAGGGGATTCTTGGGGTTGATCAGGGACCGCTTAGGGCGTGGATAGACCGACCTGACGATGGTGGAT
>NC_051412.1:21277033-21277492 GCF_015228065.2 Penaeus monodon
GAGATACTCGATTATGAAAGCCGTAGATAAACGATTTTCTGAAATGCGCTCGGGATGGGATGCGATTTTCTCTCTCCGGATTACTATCTATCTTTTCTTTTCTATTTGTTTTTGCTTCCATCGTTATTTATTTATTTATTGTTTTGTTTTGTTTTGTTTCAGTTACTGCTCTAGATACCTTTGTTATTTTTTAGAGTATTGATATATCTAAAAAGAATCATATTGTTATAATTCAAATACATTGTATGATCTATCTACTTCGGAACACTATTACCTTATATATAATCCCTTATATCAGGTATACCACGTTGTTCTGTGTATAATCAATCACCATCCTTTCGTTCTTGAGTAGTTTTCTCTTTCGATTTGCCATTATTCACCCGGAAGAGCGTGTGTGGCAAATAATGGACTCAAAATTGTTATTATCCGTGATTGTGATGATTAGCTGGTAAGCTACAA
>NC_051412.1:21278003-21278615 GCF_015228065.2 Penaeus monodon
ATCTGGACAGTCTTTTGTGCACTCTCGGGTTCTCGTGTTTACAACCCTTTGAAGGATAAAATTTAATTTTTTATTGCCCTCTTCGTCCCAACCTTGACAACCCACGCCCGGCAAAAAAAAAGCTTTTATCTCCCTCCAGGTAAAGTTTTCCCAAGAAGGCAGTACGGGCGTGGGATTCATGTACAGCGTGCCACGAAGGCCGAGCTCACATCCAAGTGCCAAGTCGTGCCCAGAGTGCCAACCTTGTGCTAGAGAAATACCCGTTGGCGTTTTACATTATTTAGGAACACCGAGGGATAATTTTCGTTGTTTTTTCGTTGTTCTCGTCACGGAATTTGACCCAGATGTGGTTCGGTTCACGTGAACAACCCCATAATTTTCGAAGGCAATTGAGGCGCTGTTCCTCCTGATGAGTTACAGATGGTTGCAAATCAGCGTTCGTTCCTTGAGTTGCAAATGCTCTTGTGATTTTTGCTCTTAATTTTTATGTTTTTTTTTCTTCTTTTTCTACGTGTTTCTTGGTACTTTTCCCGCTCATTTTGTATACATATTTTTTATTTGTGATTTTGTTTCGAATTTTCTTTTAAGATATGTAAAACTTTTTACTGCCGC
>NC_051412.1:21279258-21279532 GCF_015228065.2 Penaeus monodon
TCGGCTGCGCAGGGCGTCCCGCGTGCGCCTCCGCATACATCATGCGCGTGTGACATGTTTGTTGAGCGAAGACTATAATTGGGTTAAAGAGATCATGAATGTATGAAAGGCGAGCCAGCGAGGCCAGGACCCGCCCCTCGTGCATTTGGCCGCCTCTCCTCCCGTGGGCGTGGCCGATGAAGCTTTTAGGTCCCGGATGAGTGTTGGGTGCCTTTCTTTTTTTGGGGATGGACGGGCGTGCGGGCGTGCGGGTGGGTGCGCTGGGGACCGGGGC
>NC_051412.1:21280195-21280315 GCF_015228065.2 Penaeus monodon
CCTTGCAATGAAACACGTACTTGCAAGTGCATGCAGTCTTTCACACACAGTGCTACTGTGATTGGATGTGTGTTCGAATATGTCTTAATTTACAAAAATACACAAGAAATAACACATATC
>NC_051412.1:21280431-21280718 GCF_015228065.2 Penaeus monodon
GGTCTGCGCATGTTCATGTATATTCATGTGATTGCGTATATCTAAGTGCATGTATATACTTACATATGCATCCCCATATATAGGAAGTAGCGTGCGCCTCTTGGACACTTATTTGCAATCCCTCACCGCTGGTGTCATTCCTTATCTGTTATCTTTATCAGTTCGCGCTCATGATCAAAGGGCATCCCCCCCCCCTCCCGCCTGTGCCCGCTTAATGGAAGAGCCGACGTTTCCTGAATGTTAATCCCTTGTCCCTCGCAGGAGAGGGGCCTTATCTCCCAAGGCAC
>NC_051412.1:21281006-21281313 GCF_015228065.2 Penaeus monodon
CCTGCTGGTCATTTAATCCGCCACAAGAAGGGATGCTTAGGGCGTCTTAGATGGGTTGGGTTTCCTTATACTCAACTGACGCCGTTCCTTATACCTTGGAGTTATCGACGCCTTTATTCTCGGGGTGCGGTTCCTTAAGGAGAGCCTGTTCCTTTTACTTTTGGAGAGGCGTTCCTTATAATCTCGAGACATCCTTGCTTTGTTTATATCTGTCGAGGTGGTGGTTATAAGAATAACTGATACCAGCGATAACAGGTGTTTTTGAGTATGATAAGGTTTGATATGACAGTGATGGCGGTTATGACCA
>NC_051412.1:21281363-21281432 GCF_015228065.2 Penaeus monodon
GATCATGATCATTACTGATATATCCATATTATTGTTATATAATGTTATGAAATCAATATTAAAGCCGCC
>NC_051412.1:21281872-21282339 GCF_015228065.2 Penaeus monodon
TCCCAGATTTTCCTGAGTCGTTTCCCCGAGCGAGAAGGCGCCGTAAAAATAGAGGTTTCCCTTGCGAACGACCGATCGTATTACGCTGCGAATTACGAGTCAGGCCGGATTGAGGAGAGGCAGAGCCGTCGCCCAGGAAGCCTATGTGGAGGGGGGGAGGCCGTGGGCGTTTGTGGGCGTTTAGGAACATTATTGTTTGCTTATTTATGTACGTATATGATATATCAAGAAAATTAGAAAAAAAAAACAGGAAAGTAGATGGAGACAAAGCCATTACAGGTATAACTATTTATCGTTAAAAGAAGAAGAAGAAAAAAAATTGCACGCAAGGTTATTCCACTCAAGGCGATCGTGTTAAGGCTCTCCATCTGCGGCCCTTTTCCTGCTGGGATTTTCTTTTTTGTTTATATGTAGTAAAGAGAGAGCCTCTTTTGCTTATGATATTAACGTGGCATAGCAAAGTTGGT
>NC_051412.1:21282424-21282733 GCF_015228065.2 Penaeus monodon
CTTTGAAAACTCATGTCAACAGCATCCCATAAATCGACAGCTGTCTCGTCTCCCATGTCACGCGTTACACCGGCAAAGGATGGGATGGGTTGAACCCTCTTCCCTTCTTCCTCCCCCTTTCTCTCCTCTCTTACCCTTTCTTTCTACCATCTCCCCCTTTCTACCCTCCCCCCGCCCCCTCTCTCTGCCACTTTCTCTTCCCCTCTCCCTTTCTCCCTAACTCCCCTCTCGCCCCTTTCCCCCCTCTCCCCTCTCTCCTCCCCCCGTCCCCTCGAGACCCACCAACACGAACTGAAGGAAACACGACAT
>NC_051412.1:21282985-21283225 GCF_015228065.2 Penaeus monodon
CTTGACAATCCATTCCATGCCAAGTCACGAACTGCTTGTGTCACGTCAAGCTCGTAAACAATACTTTTTCTTTTTTTTCTTTTCTCCTTTTTCTTCAAGAGATTTGTTTTTCAAGCACCTATTTTGTCTCGCACTTGGCTTCTTACCCTGACATTTTAATGGCTGAATTGAGTTCATTTTGTCAGTATAAAACAGTCTAAGCACGTGATCTTACATAATAAAAAGTGGGGAAGGTTACAC
>NC_051412.1:21283329-21283797 GCF_015228065.2 Penaeus monodon
TCTGCAATAAAATGTCAGTCGTCTTGACTCGTAAATCTCTTTGTACAGACAAATATGGAAATCTTCGTTCAGTTTGTTTGTTTGTACTCTTTCTTCGCGGCTTTTGAAGAAAGAACATGTTACACGGTTAAGCAGATAAACGGTGAAATCCATAAGTTAATAGACGTTAATTATACCGAATGAAATACGAAACTCCACCCGTGTTTATTCCTCGCTCGCTAATTACCTCATTCCCAATCCATTTTTCCCGAACGCTAATCCATTAAACTAATTCCAGTTCTCCTCTTCTTCCCCAGATCCGGAAGTGACGTCAGAAGCTCACCTGCCGCTCCAGGTAAGTCGTTCCGGTCGCGTTTTTTGCATCACCAGTTTCTTCGGCGGGAGCAAAATTCTCCCTCAGCCGAGCATGTCGTCCGCTGACCTGCTAGTCGCACCTGCTCGCCTTGTCGTCCGGAGTCGTTGCGTCCG
>NC_051412.1:21284072-21284920 GCF_015228065.2 Penaeus monodon
GGCCACGTAGGATGAGTGGATTTAAACATCGTGTGAATCCGGAAAACTGCTTTCTTATTCGCATCTTCCATCCATCTATTCTCATTCGCTTCGAAGCACTTGCGTAACCAAACGTGCGTGAGATGATCGGCACTTAAAAGTCTGTCACCGTGCATGCAACATTTCATAACCGCTTGTAGACGGGGTTGTGTGCCATCTGGGTTTATTACTCACACATAAAAAAGTAACTAATTACATTCACCGGGGCATGGGACGAGGGTACGTTTGTTTGTCATTATACGAGAAAGTCTGTCAAGGTTACTTTCAACACAGGACGTCAGAGGGGGCAGTAAACACGAGGGTTGTGGAGGGGGTGAGTGGGAGGAGAGTGGGGGGATGTTAGGGGGATGCAAGGGGGAGGGAAGGGGAGGGAGGAGAGAGAGGGAGAAGGAAGGGAGGGGATGGAGGAGGAGGGAGTGGGAGAGAGGAGAGATGAAAGGGGAACGAAAAGGGAGGAGAGAAAGGGAGAAGAAGAGGAAGAAAGAGGAGATAGAAAGGAATAGAGGGTAAGAGAGTAGTGGAGAGAGGGAAAAGAGTGGGGGAGAGAGGGGGAAGAGAGTTGGGAGGGTAAAGGGGAGAGAGGGATAAGTAGAAGGAAACGGTGAGTTAAAAGAAAGGTTGTGACTAAAGTGATAATTATAAATAAGCAAAATGATATTTAGAAAAAATTAAGGAAAAAAAAAAAAGAAAAGAAAAGAAAAAAAACACACACACAAAAAGCCCAACAATCGCCAGACACGAAAGGAAATTAGATAAAGGTAACAAAATGAAATCCACAAAAATAACAAAATAACAGAAATCGAAATTAA
>NC_051412.1:21287328-21287440 GCF_015228065.2 Penaeus monodon
ATTTTCATCTCCGACTTCGCACGAAACCGGACTGACCGACTTAAGGGCAGGCGAAGTGAAGTCTTTCCGTCTTGCCTGAAAACTGCCTCATCTCTGTCTCTGAAATACCCCT
>NC_051412.1:21287514-21287589 GCF_015228065.2 Penaeus monodon
CCCTCACTTCCCCACCCTCCTCCCCTCTTCCCCAACCCCCTTCTTCTCTAAGTTGGCTGACGTCTGTGTTGCTGG
>NC_051412.1:21288372-21288518 GCF_015228065.2 Penaeus monodon
AGGGGGCCCCAAAAAATCCGATTTTTAAAGGGCACCCTCTCCATCCTTAGCCAAGTGATTTTTTTCCACTCGACGCCCTTTCACAGATAAACTTTTCCCCCGGTTCACTCCTCAGAGCCCTAAGTAAATTTTTAGTGTTTGACTAC
>NC_051412.1:21289278-21289443 GCF_015228065.2 Penaeus monodon
AACACAGATGCAACTTCGGGAGAGTTTCACCGCCGTAATCAAGGTCAGTTGATGAAAAGGTCTGCGGGAGGAGAGGCGCGCGCTCTCGTTCGCTCTCGTGGGGGGAGGAACGCAGGTGCGAAGAATCTCTTTCGGGGGGGGGTCTTTCCCGTTTGCCTTTTGGGC
>NC_051412.1:21290669-21290751 GCF_015228065.2 Penaeus monodon
TATCAGTTCCATCTTATCTTGTAACACATAACACGCTTGCAATCGCCAAGAATTCTTCTTCTACAGATCCATACACAAAACC
>NC_051412.1:21291114-21291359 GCF_015228065.2 Penaeus monodon
CCGCCTCAGCCCACATGGGCCTCCGTCGGCCGCCCTGCCCCGCCTCCCGGAAGGTCGCAAATCCCGAAGCTAAGTCATTGTGAACGAATGTGAACTTCCTTGGGTAAAAATGGGAATTTCTCTCATTAGACTTGCTTGATTTTTGCATTCCTTGCCCTCTGGAGTGCATGGCCATTACAACGAATGCCCAAATAGTTAGTGCCCGAGATGTGGGGCAGTGACACACTTCTAAGGTGCTGCGGGTA
>NC_051412.1:21291686-21291759 GCF_015228065.2 Penaeus monodon
GAGAATAGCATAGAGTAGGCACGATCGAATGGGTATAGCAGAGGAAGAGGAACACTGGTCAGTCTTGCGGTCC
>NC_051412.1:21291846-21292157 GCF_015228065.2 Penaeus monodon
TTCCTCTACAACAACCCTTTGCCGGCTAATTGTTCACCGCAACCTAAAATTATCCGGCCAAACCAGGTAGTCCGGGGAAGTAGTCGGGAGAAAAGATTTTATTCGTCTCCGGATTTATGTAAATGTGAGTTTAAATTTATTCATGTAACGTCGGCCATCTCTCCTTCCTCCCCCCCCCCCATCCGTTCCCCCGCTGCGCTTTTCTCTTGTCTTTTGTTCCCAAGGTTTACGTTTTCTGTTTTTTCTTGTATTCGTTTTCTGTCGTTTGCGCAAGAATCATTTGCTGTGTAAATATTAGAGAAGGTACACTT
>NC_051412.1:21292606-21292875 GCF_015228065.2 Penaeus monodon
GCCGTCCTCGTCATCATCGCGTTCATGAACGCCATTAATGGTGATTTATAATCGGCTCCCTTATCACGATGGGCCTGATTAATGACTTCACTACCGGTTTTCTTCACCATCGTGGTGATCAGCATCAGACGTCCCAGGTTAATGAAGTAACGATGGCAGCGTCCCCTAGCTCTTTATTTTCCTGGTTCTGTAGTTTTCCATTCCTCATTCCAACTCTTATTCTTTCTCCTTCACCTTTCTACTGAGAATCGGTTCTCTTTAGCAGTTCT
>NC_051412.1:21293456-21293737 GCF_015228065.2 Penaeus monodon
TTATGGGGGTGAAAGAGACGAAGATAAAGATAAAATAAAGAGGATAGATGGAGAGAGGGGGGCGTGGATATCATCGAATTAATTTCACCTTTAATATTCAACTGATCGGCTTCGATAAGGTCGATATACCCTTCCGAGTGATGGAATTCCCAGGGTGAGGGAGAGGGTGATAGATGACCCTGTGTCCGGCCCTTATCTCTCCCTCATTCACCCTTCCCTACCCCCCCCCCCTCCAAGTTCAGTTACTTTTTTCTGTCTCGCATACTGGAATGGGGTGTGTG
>NC_051412.1:21293994-21294109 GCF_015228065.2 Penaeus monodon
CCCCGCGAGTGCTTCGCTGCCGTTACCTTGATTGCGCGGCCGCCCATCCCGAGGCCCGAAGGGTGGGCGTGGTGGGCGGGGGTCCTGTTTCGGACTTTTGGCTGCTTAGTCCAGT
>NC_051412.1:21294462-21294551 GCF_015228065.2 Penaeus monodon
ATACTAATGAAACGAAACAAAAGATAACGCCCATTTTTTTGGCTCCTCGACCCCACAGCTAAGTGGACACGCGCACTTAAAGGCAGAAG
>NC_051412.1:21295270-21295524 GCF_015228065.2 Penaeus monodon
AAACCCCCTGTATACATGCGACCGGTACAACAGCACGATACAGGGTACGCATTTTTTGCAAGGTAACGTAATACTGGTATAAGGTAATTGTTTTTTTGCTCTCTGCTGTTTTCGCTTGTCTCCGGATACACGTCGTCTGCAGTAGGGGGAAATTGACAGCAATATCTCCGTGGAATCTTTCACTGGGATTTCGTGGGTGAGGGGCTCCGTGCGTGACCGAGCTGTGTGTCTGCGTGGGCGTGCGTTTGGGTTGC
>NC_051412.1:21296696-21296973 GCF_015228065.2 Penaeus monodon
ATCAACATTGTTCACAGTTATTCGCATACTGTCTGCAATTCTCACTTGCTGTGGGAATGCAAAGGAATTCTTTCTTTCTACGTTTTCATTCTCTGTTTCCGGAAATCTGATGAATCATATCGTCTATATTTAGCCCAAAACCGCAGCGCCGATATGGCCATGGGTACAAACACGCATTCACTCACTTACTCATTGAGGCGTAAGACGTTTGTTTTTCTTGGCGAATCTTTATGGTTCGGGAAACTTGCTGATTTAAAGGGATTTTTTTTTCTGATGA
>NC_051412.1:21297332-21298221 GCF_015228065.2 Penaeus monodon
ATTTCATCCCACTTTCTCCATACGCAAATAATCATAACAAAATCAGTTTACGAGAGAAAGTGATTTCTGCCTCAGCGTCTGCGTGTGATAGCGAGTGCATGCGATGTCTTATTTCCCATGGGTCGCCACCACCTCCTGTCATGCACTCACAGGCCATGACTCGGTTGGTGCCATTGCATTCTGATCGCATGAACCGCATGACAGATCGTGTCATTCGCCGTCGCACGAGATTTCGACACCGCAGCGCCGCATGACACGAAATCGGTGACGGTTTACGCTATGATTGCGAAAGCGAGTTTGCGATTTTTATATGTATATATATTTTTTTGTGTATTTTTGAGTGAAGACAGTTACGTGATCGGTTTATATGCTTGGTTTGTATTATTTTTTGAGATCTGATTTACTATACAACTTTCATCATTTTATATGACTATGCCCTACACAGGTTGGCTTTAAACTAGGTAGTAATAAAAGACAATATATATATTTTTTGTTCTAAGAGGACACTTAAACCCAAAATCTTGGTAATAACAGATAAATATTCTTGTTTGTTTGTTTTAAGAGGCCAATTAAAACCCGTATCCATCACCCTATATCACTCAACCTTGACTGTTTAATGAGAGTTCGATAAGTACCGCCATGCTTAAAGTTACGTCAGCGCCATCTTCAGTCAAGGTCGCGAGTTAATTACGCCTATTTTACCTTTTTGAGAAGATGGGGATGTACTCGCTGGCGTGACCTGCTCCGCGGGAGTTCATGACTGGTGATAATTAGGCCTTTTGTGTGGTGGTTGGGGTTTCATAAGCGTAAGGAATATATAGAGTATGCGAAGGTAAGTGGTCGTGTGTTCGGTTAGTCTGTTTGCTGTGAGGGACGGCTGGTAGGAGGG
>NC_051412.1:21298590-21299341 GCF_015228065.2 Penaeus monodon
TGCCTCCTGTAGTAAGTGTCCTACAAATCGAGGTGACATCGAGTTCAAGTTGTTGAACAAAACGCGTGACATTGTTCAGACGACAATAGAGCCAACGAAAAGGCAGCGAAAGCCATCTAGGGGCAGTCACGTTGGCACAAATCTCCCTCAGGTTGGGCAAATCTCCTTCTCGCTCATGGTACAAATCTGACTCATTTCGTAGTACATTTTTACCTCGTGATGCAAATCTCTCTCATGTCGTGGCGTAAATCTCGCTCGTGCTGTGGGACAAATGCACCTCGTGTCGGGTGCGAATCTTTCTCGTAGGACAAGTCCCCCTAATTTCGCGGTACAGGTCTCTCTCATGTCGGGGTATAAATCTCCCTTATGTTGGGGTACAAATCTCCTTCGTGTCGGGGTACAGATCTCCCTCGGGGTACAAATCTCCTTCATGTCGGGGTACAGATCTCCCTCGGGGTACAAATCTTCAAGTCGTGGTGCATTCTCCCTCAAATCATGGTACGAATCCCCCTCGTGGTACAGATTTCCCTCATAGCGTGGCACATACTCCGAATACTATTATGAACTCTCTCCAAACGCGGTGTTTTTCTTTCGCGATTATCATCTTCACGAGCACTCGTTCCCACGGCCATCTCTGGGGATCTGAATTTCCAGGCATTTTGTCACCCGATTCAATATGGTGAAAGTAATGTGAAAAATGAAATTGAAATCTTTTTCTTTCTTCTCACAGTGAGAGGTGTGACACGCGGTA
>NC_051412.1:21300122-21300279 GCF_015228065.2 Penaeus monodon
TAGACCAAGATGCCGTCGGGAAGGTCACATCTCATCGGTGATCTTAGCACATCTTCGAAGAGGCGCCGCTTGTTTGTTACGACACATCACGTGACTTCGTTTTTATTGGAGGAAGTCGTTAGAGGGACGTCACGAGAGGATTAGCTTAGCACGTCTT
>NC_051412.1:21300692-21300812 GCF_015228065.2 Penaeus monodon
GAAGGGTAAATAAAGAAATTAGAGAAATAAAGTAGAGTGAAGGTAGTAAGAATACAGTGAAGGTAGTAAGAATACACAAAATGTACCAACAATCCTCCGCAAATTAGAAGATCCCCCCCC
>NC_051412.1:21301063-21301322 GCF_015228065.2 Penaeus monodon
CGATACTCGATGCGTGATGACAGCGTGGGAGAATTTGTCAATTTACGTCTCCATTAACACTGCTCTCATTACCATACACTGAGGTCAAGACTGGTTTTGACTTCTCTGACCTTTGACCCAGCCTCTCCTGTCACTCGCGCTCGGGGGAGTTTTTCAATAAACATCTCAAGGTCTTTATCGTAAACACTGATGTTATGTAGACATAGTTTTGCCTCTGCGGGTGTGTTATTTAAGCTGGTCCTACATTTATGCAACACCG
>NC_051412.1:21302063-21302970 GCF_015228065.2 Penaeus monodon
ATGAAATGAGTATGTGGCAAAAGAAAAGCATGCGGAGAGAGTAGACGCAATGACCCCTTATCACTCATTTCCATTTATGTCCGAGGCTTTAATTGGGGACGTAACATCTGTTTTCCTTTCTCTTATTTGACATCATAGAACAGGTAAACCAAGCCTATTGCTTATTTTCTACTTACGTCTCCCTGGGGTCAGCGAGAGTATGCTGTAGGCAGTTCAGGCATTCAGTACGCCCTACTCTTTCAACAGAGAGAGTATGGAAAGTAAGGAAAGGAGCGCGGATGACCCATAAAAGTGATGATTGCCAGAACAGGTGGACAGCGCTTTGTATTTGAGATTAGGTAAGTCCCCCCTAGCGAACGCCGCATCGCTCCGTTTTCTCTTTTACCTGTTTTCACTACAGGGGGGACCATGACGCTTGTCAAGATTGCCAGATAATGCTACGTTATTTGCGTTTCATGTTAATCACTCGTTATTCATCACCGTTTAAAGCATTCAGTGAAGACTATCTGACATTTTATGTAATTTACATAAGAAATAAAACGGCTGATATGTTTTAAGGTTCCACGCAGTTCACCAAAATAGAGATAACTTTACACTTAACATTCCGCTACGCACTCACATAAACGCACTTTACCCAGCTGTAGGAAGTCACATGTCGCTGTTATAGAAACCCTACCATTCTTAGCATTATCGTGCATCTGGCCGCTCCCCCCCTTCCCCGTATCCCCTCCCCTATCAACCTAATTACCGTATGATAGACTAATTAGCGCCTTGACTGTCCTTATGAGTTCGTCACCACTAATGACGGAGATAATAGAGGTGTTTTTTAATTAGTAATTCGTTGGATGTGTTCTCATTTTGATTTTTTGTTTTGTTTTATTATTTTGTGATGAATTTGAATGATTTG
>NC_051412.1:21303017-21303124 GCF_015228065.2 Penaeus monodon
GTGAACTCAGGGTAAGCGAGCTCGTCGGTCCTATATTTCCTGAAGAAAACTACACAATAAAAGATAAAAACGTAAAAATGGAAGTTTTCGATCGCAAAGGTCCCGCC
>NC_051412.1:21303144-21303290 GCF_015228065.2 Penaeus monodon
TGGGAAATAATGAGAGATATTAATACGAGGTCCACCGAATATCAGGTTATCCGAGGTAATTACGTTGTCTGTTTTCATGGATGTCGTTGTGATGGACGTCCCTCCCCTCACCCCCCCCCCTCACCCGTCTATCTACCGCATGTCAG
>NC_051412.1:21303550-21304142 GCF_015228065.2 Penaeus monodon
TATAACATCCTCTTCCCCGGCCTTATTCCTTATTCTCCTTCTCTCTTTGTTTTGACATTTTTGTCTATCGATGAAGTTTTTATCCTATCCTCTTTTTATTTGTATCTCTTCCTTGTTCTCTTCATCTCCTTCATTATATTCGCATTTCTTTCAGTTCTCTCCATGTTCTTCTATTCGCATTTTTAAAATCATCTCCTTGCTCTCCATTTATTCATTTATTTCCTCTCAATTAGTTTTTATTCCTATTTTTTTGGTTCCTTCCATGTCTTCCTTTTATCCATACTTCCTTTCACTCCGCTTTCTTACGCATTTTATCATCTATAAATTCCTTTACTCCTCTTACTTTCCCACACTCCTCTCTCGCTCATTCCACTCTGATAAAGTACGTATTCATTCATCCCCATTCAAGAAACACATACAGGTACAGTTACAGGTACAGGTACAGTCCCTACGAGTACCTGTAAGCTTCCCGACTCGACCTTTCCTACCATTAAACGCAGTGGTTATCTTCGCTAACTACTTCCAGCGGACCGTTTTTGTGTGTTGGTGTGTCTGCGGTCGTGATCTTTTGTAGCGGACATTTTTAGCTTTC
>NC_051412.1:21304476-21304632 GCF_015228065.2 Penaeus monodon
AGAAGGGCACACGTATATTTGCATTCTTTTCAATAAAACTTAAAATCTCCTACATACAGTTAGTTACTGAGTCACGCATGCAAATTAAGAAGATCGTGAAGCTCGGTGTCTGCAACTCCCGGTGCAACGTTTATTTAAAGAAATGAACCCAAGGGT
>NC_051412.1:21304721-21305883 GCF_015228065.2 Penaeus monodon
ACATGTCGGCTGTGTCGTGTAGCAGAGACATCAGTTTTTGAGTCCTGGGAGTGATATAACGATAACTATTCCCCCGTCTCCCCATCACGCCCATTCTTCTTCCCCTTCCCCTGCTTTACATTATTTAACTCCCCCGCCTCTATCCCCTACCTCTCTCTTTTCCCTTATCTTCCACTCTCTCCTCTTCCCCATCTCCCCCTCTCTCTCCCCTTTGCTGTCTACTCACTATCTCCCCTCTCCCCCCATCTTCCCCTCTCTCTCCCCTTTGCTGTCTACTCACTATCTCCCCCCTCCCCTAATCTTTCCTTCTCCCTCCCCTTCCCGTTCCCCTCACTCTCCCCCTCTCCTTCCCCATCTCACTGTCCCCTTCCACACGCCCTTCTCTTCCTCTCTGTACACATGTCTTATTTCACTATCCCCTCCCCTATCTGTCTCCTCATCCCCTTCCCTTTTCCTTCAAGGTCCATATAGAGAAGACAACAATCAAACATCCGATGTGTTTGAACCCAGCTGAGGGGCTGCCAAGGCAATAGGAGTTTTTTTTTTACCATCGTGGAGGGCGAGATAGAATGCCATTGTTGTTAGAATAGCGAAAGAAAAATTACGGAATCATGTTTTTTTAAAGTGAAGATTTCCTGTTACGGTTTGCTTGCGGTGGCGCGTTTGAACTGCCATGTTAAGAAAAAAAATCATGAAATGTGAAATCTCAACAAGTAAAACAAATAAACATTTTTGATTCAGTTCTGAGAGGTCTTTTACTGAAGGAGGAACGTTAACCCAGATATCACATGTCACATCCTGGAACATCAGTAAACAACGCCACGCCCGCACGCCCACTGATCGCGTCGTTAGCACTGCACTTGCTCTAAGCCAACGAAATGTCTGCCAACGTTTTGTGCATTGTTTGAAATTCAGGCGATGGTTTAGTTTCATTTGATTTTCCTTAAATTTGCTTTGTTTTTTTTCTCAGTGTTAGAGAAGTGAAAAAAGGAAACTGAGATAATGATTGTCGAATAAATATTGTATAAAAAAACATGGTGTGGATTTTTTTTTTCATTATCTAACGCTCCACCCCTGAACTTCATCTGAGATAGGAAAGAGCATTGACTCCAGGCAATATTTGCTGCCATGAGGGTATATGTAAACTAAGCATTTGACGAGA
>NC_051412.1:21305951-21306218 GCF_015228065.2 Penaeus monodon
GCAGGCTCTCTGGCATCAGTTACCGTTCGCAACAAAAAGGCTGAGGTAATGTATACAATTTACTTGTAAGTTGATCCTTTTATATTATTTTATAGTATCTGTGACCCGCAAGTCTGCCTGTCTTCACGGGAAACCTCCATTTTATGTATTTTTTAAAGCTAGAGGATGCGGGCCGGACGAAAATTCTAGTTGAGTTTGATTTCTCGCAAGTGACAAGGGCTGTGTCAGGGCGAATAGATAGCATAATACATTAAATATAAGAAGGAA
>NC_051412.1:21306278-21306627 GCF_015228065.2 Penaeus monodon
GAACGAAGAGCGAGAGAGACAGTGGGAAGGAATATAACGAAAGGGAAGTGAAGAGGAAGGAAGCAAATGAGAGTGAGGAGGGGGAATGCGATAGAAATAAGAGGATTCTAGCGAGAAGCGGACAGAGCGAGTACCGGGGAGACAAAGAGCGACCATAGCACACAGTAGCCCGTGTAAGGTAGACGCGCGCCTGGCTCCTTGCCATGTCCCCTTTGCTGGCAGCTGTGTCCACCTTGTATCACCGACTTCGGCCCTGTCTTTGGCGACGAGCGATTAGCCTGTTGTCATGTCCCGACGTCCATAACTACACCCCTATGCCATAGATAGGCCTATGTGGGACTACTGAGCT
>NC_051412.1:21306655-21307412 GCF_015228065.2 Penaeus monodon
TAAGGAGGACTGCCGTGGCGTGAGTCGGACACAGGCGCCGGGGTATGTAGGGCATCGCCGCAACCCCAGCGCACTTTTTACCACTCGGTCCCAGTGCCCGGAGCTCACTGCCACACCGTACATGGCACGTGCGCGACCCTGACGTCCTAGTCGGGAAGATGTCAGATGTAGTTCGTTCCGCGTGACGTCGCGCGAAAGGCTGGGTTGTGTGGGGTCCCATTTCTGTAGGAATTTAGTAAAAGTACTATGGCATTTATTTTATACCTTGCAAGTAGGAAGTTGAGAAAAAAGATGATGAAAATATTATTGAAATAAATTTGAAGAGAATGTTTTGTTAACAGAAAAAAGAAACGTTTAGCAATATTTAGATTTGGTAAATTTCACGATATATATTTAAATATCACTGTAACAAAAACTTTGATCGTCATAGTCTCTGTAGTAGATAGTTCTGCCATATGGACTACATATGTGAATTATTCAGATGTACATCTAAAGACATTTCACTTTACTGCGCGTCATGACCCTTTCAAAACCCCTCGAGAAAGAATGAAAAGGCCATTATTGTGCTTTTCTTATAACGCAATGGGATCACGGTTTCTTTAACTGTAAGAGCAATTAGAAGATGAACCTTTGTGATAATTTCTTTTTAGTGACGGCGTGGTGATTTCGACGCCGGGAGAGATAATGAGCAAAGATTTTCGGAGACCCCGCCTTGCTCTTGCGGCTTCGGGAACTTTTACCGTTTTCTTTGCGTCGT
>NC_051412.1:21307590-21308023 GCF_015228065.2 Penaeus monodon
TCTACGAGGATTATTTTTATAAATTTAGATTAAGGGCTACTGTCTACATATCACTATGTATCTCCACACTGGCGTTTATAGTTAAAATGTAGATGACAATTTATATCTGAAGGTCTATTCCATTAATTGTGTAAGATTTTGGATATTCAAATTACCCGTATTTAATCCAAAGTGGATTTCTAAAGCCGACTCTTGAACCAAAATATCTGTATGTGTAATTAACCCTTGGCAGATAAGAATCTTCACCTTTCACATTCCGGGTGAATTGTAATTCTTCAGAAATGAGATAATGTCCATTTGTCTTCATGTTAAAAAAAAGAAAAAAAGTTATCGGATAGATTTCTGTGACTGTAATATTTTAAATGCAATTCGTGTAGCGTTTTCTGGTTGTCATTTTCTAGGATCGGTGCTTGGCTGAATGCAGACACGCATG
>NC_051412.1:21308722-21309569 GCF_015228065.2 Penaeus monodon
CCTACCATCCCAACTCAGTCATCACAACCAGGAAAAGATTATACGGCCATAGCGCTTGTAATCCTCACAGAACACCAAACTTGATTCACACTGATGGTTATTAATCATCGTGTTCCTTATGCAAGTCACGTCTGGCCAGATTTCTAGTATTCTAAATGAGGTTCCCGAAGCTGCCAACAGAGGGCAGGAGTCACATGGAAACGCCCACTTGTGTTGTTATGGCCGGTTAGTCCGTCAGAGCCAGTGACAGGAGATAAGGAGGCAGATAAAGTTTAATCTGGGAGGGTATACTGGCTAGAAAGTTGGTTTAACGTAAATGTGGAACGTCTAATTGTTGAATATTTCTAAATACGTTGTTATATTATAAGAAATTTGATGAATATGCAAGGCGTAGGTCTTGGAATGGTTCATATGGCGCCACCCAGTATGAAGGTTGTAAACAAATGACTGCTACCCGCCCTTTCCCTTGGCGTGTTGTGATATATGATGTTTTTGTCTTCGAACCGAGATAAGGATTTAGCACTGGACGCTCCCTGTGCATTTATAGCATTAATGCCACCATATTTCAGGCTGTGATATGATGAAACTCATTCGTTATAACGCCCATGCATGATTAAACGCAGCCAAATGGGGTCCGTAAAATTCTCAGGAGGAAAAAGTTATGGATAGAAAAGGATAGAGTTCCCCCATTTACTTCCTCTTTGGGTTTGGCGCTTATCCGGAATGGAAGAGGGAGGTCAAGTTACTTTCTTTTAATACTGCACTCGCGCTCGTGGTTTTAACGGGTTCGTATTATGGGCCAAGCGAGTGAAAGCTGTTTGGTTGGAGTGCGATCAGCTTTCGTCTA
>NC_051412.1:21309611-21309746 GCF_015228065.2 Penaeus monodon
CCTTTAGGGTTGAAAAAAGAAAGAAAAAACGAACAGATATCCACCTTGAGCTCTTTAAACATGCACTTGGCCAGTGGGTGTGTGAATGTACCATCACCGCACATCATAGATGGATGGTCAATGTCACGGTGTGTG
>NC_051412.1:21310124-21310414 GCF_015228065.2 Penaeus monodon
GGAGCAAAGGACGAGAGTGCCGTCTCCTGCTCCCCCTTCGGCCTTGAACCTCGTGACCTACATCTGGCGGCGTGTCCAGGCGGGGCCAGGGAGCCCCAGCGGGCCAGGGCAGGCCATCCCAGGGCGGGGCCAGTGTCCACGTCGCCGAACCTGTCCGCTGCATCCAGGGCCTGTTGCAAGGCCGAGGGGTCGCTCATGCAGAAGGGCCGCGTGGCGTTTGCTTCGCTTTGGTGGCAAGTCTTCGTCTCGAGGATATTTGCAATCTGAGATTTTTAGTATGATGGGAGGAT
>NC_051412.1:21310714-21311003 GCF_015228065.2 Penaeus monodon
ATAGATGCTAGAGAGAAACATTAGAAAAGAAATCAGAGAATTTGTGGAACAGTTCTAGAAAAGTTAGTCCTTTGAATTGGAAAAAGAAAACGGGTATAAGTGAGCGGAATCCCTCAAAGAAAACGGAAGCATATACTATTATGTTTGGACCAAAACGTTTCCTTTTCAAATAATAAACTTAAAAAAAAAACATCTAACTTTAACAAATTGTATGTAGCAGACATCAATCTGGATTATTCAAAGGATTTTCATTATCATTTATGTTATACATACGCGCAATTTGATTAAT
>NC_051412.1:21313232-21313383 GCF_015228065.2 Penaeus monodon
ATTATTTTTGCTCCATTGCTTACGATTGTATCTGGTTAAAGTGGACTCGACCCTCCCACGGGAAGGCGTCACACGGGAAACACGGATTAACACGGAGGCCCTCATCCTCATCCCGGTAAAACCTTGTGATGAAGGTCAATGCTCAAGTAGG
>NC_051412.1:21313421-21313601 GCF_015228065.2 Penaeus monodon
GGGTAAGGATTGTAAAGCATTGAAAATGTCGTATGCTCCGTGTTTATATATTAGGGAATTAGGGAGAGGAAATATGTTTAGGGAAATGAGAAGGAAATATAGGTATAGGTATAGGTATAGTTGAGTGATGCTGTGTATTTGGAAGTGCTGACTCAGAGTATATTGGTATCCTCCGTGAGT
>NC_051412.1:21314363-21315197 GCF_015228065.2 Penaeus monodon
GATTTGTAAGAT
The DNA here is from genome assembly GCF_015228065.2 of Penaeus monodon. Lineage (NCBI taxonomy): Eukaryota > Metazoa > Arthropoda > Malacostraca > Decapoda > Penaeidae > Penaeus > Penaeus monodon. Next base: position 21,314,376 of record NC_051412.1, read on the forward strand.
TCTTCCATGTAATTTTCAATCTCATAAGGTGCGTTCATTTCTCTTTAAAAAAAATGAGACCAAGTTGGAGCCTGGCAGTTGGCCTTCCTCTAGAAGAAATGATCCGCAGAGGAATTATCCAAAGACACATGATCGTAATGAAGTGATCCGCAGAGAAATTATCTACAAAAATATCATGTGCAGTAAAATGATCCGCAGACATATTATTCGCAGAGAAACCATCTACTCGTACGAAGAAATTATCCGCAGTAAAACGATCTGTAGAGAAATGATATGCAAAGAAGTGATCCTCAGAGAAATGATCCACCAGGTACGTATTCTTGAAGGCAGCCCCGACGGCGTTCTCTTCTCGTTCTCGGAGATGTGCCTTTGAGGAGGAATCATCTCGGGTGGGCGGGGGTAGGGGGGATGGGGGTTAGAGGTGCCGATGGGGGTAGAGGGAGGGTAAGGGGGAGGTAAAAGGGGAGGTGTTACGTCATTATTATCTTCATCATCTCAGGCAGTGAAATTGGAAAGGAGAGATTGCGTTGCAATTTCCCCTTTATCTCGTGTCTCCTTTATTTATTCGTGACTTCCTCTTCCTCCTCCTCTGGTCACACCCCCTTATCTTCTTCGTGGTTCTTCTTGTTCCCTGTCATCGTCCATTCTTCTCCGCTTCTTTGATTTCGTTGTCTGGCCTCTGTTTGTACCTAAGGATGCGTAGAGGGAATATAAAGCGTCTTTAAATGGCTGCTGAAAAGTGTCTAACGAAAGTAAAGCCAAATTAGAATATCAGATTTTGAAAGAGTTCTCGTGTCCTGATTTAGAGGGTAATTATTTCCT
>NC_051412.1:21315388-21315728 GCF_015228065.2 Penaeus monodon
GTCCTTCCCTCCTCGCCGAAAGCTGGAAGCAGACGTGGCGGTTTGACCCACGGCTCCGGCAAGGCAAATATCAGAAAGCACCGTACGCCCTTCGCAGCATCGCTTAAGGGTCCCGCTCATCAGCCCTCATTTCACTCTCAGCCCGCCCGTATTTCGCCCTCAGCCCGCCCATATTTCGGCCTCAGCCCGCCCTTATTTCGCCCTCAGCCCGCCCATATTTCGGCCTCAGCCCGCCCTTATTTCGCCCTCAGCCCGCCCATATTTCGCCCTCATCTCGCCCATATTTCGCCCTCAGCCCGTCCGGACCGGCCCGAAGGGCGTGCGAGGGATGGGCGGCGCA
>NC_051412.1:21316178-21316304 GCF_015228065.2 Penaeus monodon
GTGTGTTCTTGGTGTCGAGGTGAATTTCCGCGGTTATCATTTCTGTTACAAGGAAAACCGTTGGTACCATGGTAGTGATATTTCTTTGGAGGGCAGTGTAAAAAAAAATTAATAGTTTGTATGTGT
>NC_051412.1:21316336-21316695 GCF_015228065.2 Penaeus monodon
GGAATGTAGAATGTTGTTTTCACACCGAGATACTTGGTTACGCCGACCCAGTACTACGCCATAACAAGTCACCACGTTGGTACACCATAACATCACACTACACCACGCATCTTACGCTTTCCCTCAACACTACACCACTATACCACCCACTCTACGACGCTACCACACCGTACCACGCACCCTGAAACACCATAACTCCACTACACCAGTCTGTCTCATACCACCCCACCACACCACACCGCTGCACCACATCTCCCCATACCACCACATCACTACACCATCCCGTCTCATACCGCTATACCACCACCCGATACCACCTTGTTACCACACCTCGCACCCCGGAACCCTCCCACAGCAAT
>NC_051412.1:21316838-21317875 GCF_015228065.2 Penaeus monodon
CGACGGTGAAAGTAAATTCCGGAGTGCATCATGTCATCGCGAATCCTAACGACGTCCTGTGCTAAAGGTCCCCCCCCTTATTCCTTCACCTTCACCTCGCTATCGTATATCACCGGGGACCCCTATTTTTATGTGAGGCTTGATGAGGCACCTTGATGACCTCACCTGGCGGAATTCCTCGAGATACGATCAGCTGCCGCCTCGCCAAGGAGTGCCAGGGATGATCACGGTCATTGTTTTGGGTGGCGGAGGAACCTGGCGGGATAGAGTGGGCTCGGGTGGGTCTCCGGTGGGGCAGGGTGGGCTATTGGGAGATAGGGGGAGAGAGGGGGGTTAGAGATGGGTCAAAATGGGCTAGTGGGAGAGAGGGAGGTTAGAGGTGGGTTGGGAATGACTCGAGTGGGTTTCAATAGGCTGGGATTGCAGATGTTGTATGAAGGTGGGTCAGGGTGGGTTAGGGAGCCATAGGGAGGTTAGAAGGTGGATTGGGAATGACTTGGGTGGGCTACAGTAGGCTGGGATTGCAGCTGTTGATGTATGGGTGGGTGGGCGGGAAACTGCAGCGGCTGGGACAAATGAGATACACGAAAATGGTTCTTAAGGGAATTCTTCGCATTTTAAATGATCTTCCAAAATAGCCCATGTGTTACTATTCCCCATCTGTCGGGGTTAGTTATAACCCGCAAACACACGTACATTTATATCTTATTCGAAATGCATTTTCACACCACATCTATCACCTCAACCTCCGCACGTGCTTTCTGGCCCTGTCTCCGTGGCACAGCACCTCATACACCACATGACTCCGCACATTCACCGCACACTCAAAACACATAGGCCTGACTCCTATCTCCCACGCATCTCGCACGGCCGCCTCATTATTATACATCCCTCCTCTTCTTGATGTATTGCCTCACCCCGAGACAAATGGAGCCTTTTTTTTTTTGTCTCACACGCACGCAGAATTCCCACACTCCTGATGGCGGCCGCTGATGACGCAATACGGGCTGCTGGACCTTCCTTTCGTGGCGGACCTT
>NC_051412.1:21318046-21318111 GCF_015228065.2 Penaeus monodon
GTGCTTGCGAGATGCTTAGGAAAGGACGTCGTGGTTGGTGTGGGGATGCGAGGGGAAAGTTGGTG
>NC_051412.1:21318583-21318929 GCF_015228065.2 Penaeus monodon
CGCGTGTTGTGCCATATTTCTTAGACGTACGATAAATGAGTTCCAGTAAATACAAAATACTTAATGATAATAAACCTATCTTTAAATCTTCACGTCTGTTGGAAAACAGTTAGTTCCGGTGTCGTTAACAGGCTGAATAACTGTATTGATTCACGAAGACAATAGTGATGCTACGTTGCTCAACTTGTAATGTAGCAAAACATCCGGCCATGAGGGTCGGGAAAAAACTATTATGAAGACATAATTAACGGAGGTGGCGCCATTCCCTCTCTGGTGGCGAGGAAGGGAATTAGTCACGCTTCTCCCGTAAACGGGCCGGCGATGCGGCGCTTTTGGGACACTCTGG
>NC_051412.1:21319546-21319769 GCF_015228065.2 Penaeus monodon
ATCTCCATCTCCCTCTCCCTTTCCGTTTTTCCCCGTTTTCTTGTTCTTCCCTCCGCTCCGTGGGAACCAGCAGATCGCCAAGTCATGATGTATCAGCTTTTAGAAAAAAAGAGAAACAAGAAAAAGTTGACAAATGATAACAAAAGACACGCCATGATTAATTTTCATAAACAGATGTCGAAATTTTTATTAAGTTTCTCCTCTCGTCGGCTGACACGAGAGA
>NC_051412.1:21319826-21321227 GCF_015228065.2 Penaeus monodon
GAAGAGGTAGATCGCCCCGCTGATTACGATTATGCGATGGCGGGGAAAATGATTTTGATGTTGTGGTTAAGACGATGGTTAATTTTAAGCAGCGTGGCGAGGAACAAGAACGAAATGATAATGATGATAGCGATAGTAGTAAGAAATAATTAATGATGATGTGATATGACAACTGTGATAAAAAAAAATATTGTGAGAATAATTTTGGTTATAGTAATGATGTCTTTATTGATATGAATTAAAGTGATGCTTTACAACTAAGCTCCCTCACCATCCCAACTACTACCCTACCCAATTAACTAATGATGATTATGATAATGACGATGTTAATTACATATACCTTTAAACCTTTGTCATTATAGTAAATCGCAATACAGTGCTAAAAATGACGTAACTCCTAAAATTAGAACATTAAAAATAGAAAAGACTCACTGTGGTTAGACTATAACGATAAAAAAAACACTTTTTACAAACCTCAAAATATCTTACATCAAGGCTGGGCAATACCACTGTTATTTAGCAAGGGCATCGCCAGTACAAAACCAACCAGAAATGCCGACGAAAATCACAACCGACTAAAAATATAACCTACCGAATCAATCGGAACGGCGACCGACTTGAAATAAAACCAAATGAAACCATAGCCGATCGAAAATACGACGAACTAAAAACACAACCGACTTAAAACACAACCTACTTAAAACACAACCGACTTAAAACACAGCCGACCTAAAACACAGCCGACTCAAAAACAACCTACTTGAAAGACAGCCGACTTAAAACACAACCAACGTAGAATACAACCGACTAAAAATATAACCTACCGAATCAATCGGAACGGCGACCGACCGGAAATAAAACCAGAATGAAACCATAACCGACCAAAAATACAACGAACTAAAAACACAATTTACTTAAAACACAACCAACTTAAAACACGGCCTACTTAAGACAACCGACTTCAAACACAGCCAACTTAAAACAACCGACTTAAAACACAACCGACTTAACACACAACCGACTTAAAACACAACCGACATAAAACACAACCTATTTAAAACACAGCCGACCAGAGTCGCAGAAGAAATCTCAACCAGGCGAGAGCAAACCAACGCATCGCAGCATCAAGCAGGGCAGAGCACGCCCTTCGCGAGAGTCCGCATCCCTCGGGCAAGCAAGCACAGGCGGGACCAAGGGCTGCCTCCTTGCATATAGCTTTATCGAGTCATTGCTATCAATTCCTGAGACAGGCCAATGAGGTGGTTTGTTTGCGTGCCTAATTACCGTGTTATTTTGGCCGCGAAAGTTAATAGCGTAATTACGGGGTTCCTCAACTGCACTCTTCGTCTTCCATTGTGAGGCGGTTTGTCGGTGTATTTCCTAGTTCTTTTTTGTCTTAAT
>NC_051412.1:21321622-21321913 GCF_015228065.2 Penaeus monodon
CTTCCTATCCTCTCCCCTTTCTCCCTCCCTCCTTCCCTCTCCCTCCTCCCCCTTTCCCTCCCTTTCACCCTTTCTCCATCCTTCTCTCCCTCTCCCCCTCCTGTCTATCGTAATCTCTCGTCTCCCAGGGAGGAGCTATCAAGTAATAGCCAAGCCCACCTGTTGTTTGTGCCTTGCTCCTGTTGGGCTATGCAGCTAATTGGTGATAATGATCAAGAATTTGCATTTATATGAACGCTATTTGTAACCCAATGCCTTCTTCTCATTAGGTTTGGGCACTCGTGTGTCTAG
>NC_051412.1:21322355-21322446 GCF_015228065.2 Penaeus monodon
ATTTAAATATAAACCTGCAGATCTATTAAAGAAGGTGTAGCAAGGTCGTTCAGAAACAGCTTTTAAGTCAGGGTCGGCTGCCCTTTATATG
>NC_051412.1:21322683-21323009 GCF_015228065.2 Penaeus monodon
CCGGAAGAAGAAAAAATATATAATCATGACTTCTCTGTAAATATTACTTCCCTTCCCTTCATTTTTTTCTCCCGTTTTATTTTTCTATTTTGTTATTCCCAACTTCCAATCCTGATCCCCCTTTCTCACTCTCTGTCTTGCCCATTCTCACTCCTCTTACTCGTAACTTCATCAGACCACATGTATTTTTCCTGTAACTCGCTTGTCAGAAAGGAAATGGATTGGGTATGTGTGGGTATGTTGATTGTTTTTTTTTATTCATGTGTTTGTTTCTTTTCATATGTTGATATTTTAGTGTCTGTTGCTTTCGTGTGTTAATCTGCATA
>NC_051412.1:21323174-21323415 GCF_015228065.2 Penaeus monodon
TCATCCACACGTATCAGAACGTTTAAAAATCTCCCAATATTCCTTTACGAATTTAACTTCAAGAGCCATAATTTATGTCATCGCGGACAGTCGAAATCGAGCCGGTGATTAAGCAACGGACCAAAAACATTATCATCTTCGATATTAAGCACAGTTAATCAAATCCGCGATACGGGTGAGTGAAAGTACACATAAGTATCATGTCCGAGCTTTGAAGATAGATCACCAAGGTTGTGTGTGT
>NC_051412.1:21323452-21323521 GCF_015228065.2 Penaeus monodon
TTGTGTTTGTGTGTTTCTCTTTGTTTTTCTCCTTTTCTTTCTTCTCATCCCTCTTCTCATCTTCCTTCG
>NC_051412.1:21323939-21324058 GCF_015228065.2 Penaeus monodon
ACCTTTTGACTTGCTTTTCATTAATTCATTCATTCACATCGGAGGAAGAGGTCGTGGCCGGCGAGAGAAAGCGAACGCGGGTCATTGATCATCGTTTGTGAAAAAATTTATGTGTTGAC
>NC_051412.1:21324229-21324552 GCF_015228065.2 Penaeus monodon
TATGTGAAAGAGACAGGAAGGGTAATAGAGAGAAAGGGGGGGGGGGAGGAAGTGAAGGATAATAATAAAAAAACGTGGATAAACTGAAAAAAACGGAAGGGAGAAAGCCGGAGGGACATTGGCCAGGAAAAAAATACGAGGAAAATGAAGGGGGAAAATAACGAGGGACTGTGAAAAAAATAAGGAAAAAATACATGGAAGTAGGAAGGAATGGACCTGTTGATGAAAAGAGAGACAAAGAGAAAAACAATAAATCTAGGAAAATAAGATAATGATAAAGAGGGGCAAAGAAATAAATATAAATGAATATAGGAAATGACGCA
>NC_051412.1:21324712-21325813 GCF_015228065.2 Penaeus monodon
AATAACACGATAAAGCGGTTGGCGCGAGCGGAACTGATGAGCAGAAACCTTAAAGTAGACACGTTTATTTCTGCTTATTTTCTGCTCAAGATAATAGATAGCCGATGTGTTTTCATTCTGTTTATTTCCTCGACTAAAGTGATAGATACAGAGACGTTTTCTCCTACGTATGTTCTGCCCGAAATGATAAATAATATTTGTGTTTATGTGCTGCTCTTGGTAACAAATAGTGGATATATTTCAGTAGATTCATTTATTATGCTCAAGGTGATGAATGCACGGAGCTGGAGATGAAATAAGGAAGAAATGCAAGAGCTTCCACTCCCACTCTCACTCCCATCCACTCCCACTCTCACTCACATCCACTCCCACTCTCACTCCCATCCACTCCCACTCTCACTCCCATCCACTCCCACTCTCACTCACATCCACTCCCACTCTCACTCCCATCCACTCCCACTCTCACTCCCATCCACTCCCACTCTCACTCACATCCACTCTTGCTCACATCCACTCTCAGTCACGTCCTCTCCCTCTCTCACTCACATCCACTTTTGCTCACATGCACTCACTCATATCCACTCTCAGTCACGTCCTCTCCCTCTCTCACTCACATCCTCTTCCCCTTCACACTCATTTTTTCCGCCATTTGTGAAGCCAAGCAATCGTCGTGAACAACCCCGATTTGAGCACAGCCCCAAATGAAGGGGATTTACCCGGTCGATTTTTACTTCAGGGTGGGGTGCAGAGGGGGAAGGGGAGAGGGGGAAGGGAGGGGGTAAGGGGGGAGCGTGGGGGAGTTGAGGGAAGGGGTAGGGAAGGAGTGAAGGAGGGTAGGGAGACGGAGGGAGGGATAAAGGAGAAGGGGGGAAGAGGAGGGGGATAAGGGAAAGGAGAGGGGAAAGGGAAGGGGCCGAGAGGAAAGAGAGGGAGGTACGGAAAAGTGGAAGAAAGATAGGAGATGGAGGTATGGAGGAGAATAAAGGAGGTGTAAAGAGGAGTGGAGGGGGGTAGAGAATGGGGGATTGAAGAAAATGGAAGGAGGAAGGAGGAAGGGGGTGGCGGGAGTGGAGTGCGCAACACTTATCTCCGTTGATGTCC
>NC_051412.1:21326460-21326683 GCF_015228065.2 Penaeus monodon
TCACTAGCAGAGATGATTATATTTCTTCACTCCAAGAAGTTGCAAAAGGAGCAACAAACAAGAAGACTTGTGTAAATGACACGCTGGTTGGCTCTGATGCGCTTCGTCATGGTGCGTTATAGAGGCTTTAAAAAATACATATTTACTTTTAAAATGTTACTTCGTTCGGGTCATTAGGAGGAGATTAGTATATTAGTGAAGTTTGTAAACTGTGTAAGGACTC
>NC_051412.1:21327051-21327321 GCF_015228065.2 Penaeus monodon
CCTTTCCATTTATATATTTATCTATACACACATCCATAAGCTATCCTATACAGAAAATAGAGAAGGTGCACGAGTTTGTCTACCTATCTGAGCCGCTGACAGAACGCAATCGAGACGGGCCACCTTAGCAAGCAGAGCTGTCACTTTCTCATCTAGAGTGTCATAAGGGGAGCGACACGGGCGGTCACTTAGGGAAATGCATAATGGATGAGTCTCCCCTCGCCGCTCGGGGTCTTGTGGCCTGGGTTAGGGGGGTCGAGTACGGTAGGG
>NC_051412.1:21327513-21327581 GCF_015228065.2 Penaeus monodon
GATCAGGGCAAGAAACCAGATTGCTCTTTGGGGGTTTCTTTGCTTCTTATGATTGCTTTTGGGGCATT
>NC_051412.1:21327773-21328314 GCF_015228065.2 Penaeus monodon
ATGGCATGAGACTAAAACGGCCATTACGCCGAGTCCCAAAAGTCTAGTTGTCCAACACACTTTTCTACTTAAGGCTCGGCAGGTGTATATTCAAGGTGTGTGTCACGCGCCATCCTGAGAACTCCGTCTTAATGAGTGTTAAAGCGCGTCTTGTGTTTCTCTAAAGATCAGATCCATATATATTTACCTTTTCTTCCAATAGTTACTGTGGTATTTATAGACCTGCTAACAGCGTGATTGGCTATTCGTCTCCGTGGCAGACTAGGTTTTCTATCTCGCATGTTGACCTAGAAAGATCATTAGATATTTTTTCTCAGCCGTTTATTCTCCCGCACTCAGCCACGCCCGTATATATTAAGTCCCGAGAAGCGTTTGTCTGATATATTTCTCCATTGTTTTCGCACTTTCGTTTTTTTTTTCTTTTTATATATTTATATCGCATTGTAATTAGCTCTTCGTTAAGTTTCGTTAAGTTTGGAAGCTTTCTCGACCAGAGCCATATGCTGTGCTACGCGGGGATGATAACTGAGGCAAACCGCAA
>NC_051412.1:21329033-21329324 GCF_015228065.2 Penaeus monodon
CAGGTAAACAGAACCTCCTCTTTAATTGTGAAAATCAAGGTCATTGTTGAGAAGAGTGATTAGACAGGTGGAGGGGGAGGGGGGTAATATAGCAAGTAGGGAAAATTGGGGAAGAAAACTGATGGGTGAGAAAAATCGAGGAAGAGAATTGATGGGGGAAATTAGGGGAAGAAAATTGACGGAGAAAACGGGTGAGGAAAATTGATGGAGGAAATTGGGGGAAGAAAATTGATGGAGAAATGGGTGAGGAGTATTGATGGAGGAACTTGGAGGAATAAAAATGATGGAGAA
>NC_051412.1:21329359-21330096 GCF_015228065.2 Penaeus monodon
GAGACGCCATCGCACACGTGTCGATTTTTTCCCTTGCGGTGTTGGAGATTCGGAACCGGGATTTCATGGGATTTATGAGTCGTCCTCGGGGGTTTATGGCGGCTGTGCATGTGTGGAATTAACAGTCCCGCGGTGGGTTTAGAACGCACTAAACCTCAGGCCATTCAACTCTTAAAATAAGTGACCAGAAGCGTATGTCCCGCGAGATTTCGGACACGGCGCCTGAGTGAATGACGCGGAAATCTGGATACAGATTAGATAACGACGCCGCGCGGTTTGTTTTCGAGAAAGCTTTTAGACTAAAATGCATAGAAATTTTATTTTTATTTTATCTGACATCGGAATTTAGAAAATTATATACATGGCTCAAACTGTACTTAACAGTGGTATTCGTAAATGTTTTTTTAGGGGGGGGACTTTCGAATATTGAAATAACTTCATAAACTTCGATAGTCTCTACGTGTGTCTATCTTGATGTAGAAAAAAAAAAACATGTAGCGATCTGAACAAAATAAGCCTATGACAATAACCACCATCAATATGCTGTGGACCTGTCGAGATTATTGTAGGCCTACCAGAGCAATAACATAGGCCTACCACGCTCCTCTCACCCCTCCTGCGAGAATCACGTTGACTCGCAGACCACGCGAGGATTCCTAGGAGTGACTTTTTTTTACGATTTAAACCGATTTAAAGTTAATTTGTTTCTCCAGTGTTTTCCCACGGAGAATCTGTGA
>NC_051412.1:21330240-21330397 GCF_015228065.2 Penaeus monodon
AAGCACGCGGGCGCAGACAAAGATGACAATCACAAGGAAGTCTTGAGACGTGGAAGCTGAGGTTTATGGGCTGTCGCACGGAAGCTGGGCGGCGCCTCCCCGGTGGCTGGCCTAGGGGGGGGGGGGAGGAACCGAAAATAAGGAATACGTACACAAC
>NC_051412.1:21330423-21330513 GCF_015228065.2 Penaeus monodon
TAGACGTTAGTGCCCTAGGTAAGACGTTGAACTGCATCCGATCATGCCAAGGCCTAGAAGACAGGTTCCAGACTGTCCGATTGTATAGTA
>NC_051412.1:21330912-21331094 GCF_015228065.2 Penaeus monodon
CCCTTCACGTCTGGCGGAAGTTCGATGCAACTGAATAAACTGCAGACAAAGAAAGCGTTCTTGGGGCATTGTTCATGCCTTTCCCCTGGCCACTTTCCTCTCTCAGAGATAGTGCGAGCGAGATGGGCCAAGGAGGTTCGGTAAGATGAACTCTCCGTAATATGATGTTACTATATATATGA
>NC_051412.1:21331416-21332800 GCF_015228065.2 Penaeus monodon
TTTACATCCATCCATCACGATACCTCCATTATACTGCCAGGTCTTCCAGACACACCAAATATAAGGGAAAAAATCATATAATTGGAAACCAGATCTGCAGAGAGGGAGAGAGAGACACGAAGTCCGAGATTCGTCGTCGTCAAGGTAAAGGGACGAAGGGGCGGACGAGGCAGATTCCCGCCGCCATGAGCAAGGGCAGTCCATCACCAGCGCCGCCACTCAGGCCATCACTCTCACAGAATCGGTTGTTCTGTTGTTCACACTGCGGTCTGCTCGTCCACGTTCAACGGCCTTCTCGTTATTCCTTTTCCTTTTTCCTTTTACCCACTTTATTTTCTTCCTTTAATCTTCTCCCTCTCTCGTTCCGTTGTTTTTGTGTTCTGGGTCGCGTTTATCCTTTTAGTTTGTTATCGTCTATGCCTTTATTTCCAGTCCTCGTCGTGATTTATGTGATCGCACACTTTACACTTTAGCCTGTATCCTTTCCTCCTCTCTCTTCGCCCTTTTGTTTTCCTCCATCTTTTCTCTCCGTTTTTCTCTTCGCCCTTCTCTTGCTCCATCATTTCTCTCCGTCTCTCTCATCGCTCCTCTGTCTCCCCACACCAGCCGTTGATCCCATAGAAGCGTTGAGCGGCGGTAGGCCTCGGCTAGGCCTGCTAGGCTAATGGCCAGAGATGGATGTTTTCCTGTCCAGGCTGCGTGGTGGTCAGTCTGCTTTCTTTTTTTTGTTGTGTGAGGACGTCCTCTACCCCCCTCCCCCACCATTGTCTGGTCGTTATGACATCATATTGACCAGTGCGGGTTTTACGGGCAGAGGCATGTGTTTTTTCCTTCTTCCCTTTCTCCGGGAGGGTATAAAATGCTTAAATTTATATCCGTGGAGATGCGAGGAAACAAGCATAATTAGGGAATGGTTAGCAGCCTTGTCACGTCGAGGTTACAGTAGTAGACACACTTCCTTTCACGATCCGCCGAGCGTATCACTCTTTCCCCACTCGGTAACCTTAAGGCCGCGTTCGATTTTCGCGCCACAAACCCGCCGCGCGTACTATTAATACTTGCCATTATCCGATATGAATGAGTGATTTCCTTTCACCTTCCAGTTTCGCCGGGTTGGTCGACGTAGAAACCGCCCCTCGTGTAGAAAACGAAGCTCCTCGAGACTTGAGAAGAGTGCGAACTGGAAACCCCCTGAGTCTCGCCCAAATACCGAGCAATTTGCTATCGAATTATGTGACATTTCGAGCCGCTTTCTTGTTGGCAGGTAGTAACTCTCGAGGGATTTTGAGGTGGTCGGGTTTTCCACGTTTGTTAGACTGGTTTCACGTTTTGTTGTCTTTGTTATCGTCATGATGATTATCATTATCACTCCTGTTATTTCTGG
>NC_051412.1:21332952-21333385 GCF_015228065.2 Penaeus monodon
ACTGCTATGACAGTAATGATAAAGTAAAACCTTTCTAAAATGAAGGACCGAAACTTTAGAAACTTTATGCACTTAGAGCGTGAAGAATTATGTGAAGACGAAAGAGGCCAAAACAAAATTCACGCGAAGCAGGTGAAAAGTAGTTAGAGGATAATTATAGGCTGTTAAAGTGAAAACCATAGGCCAGTGTTGCTGTCTGGCGGTTCCTGGCGTGGAAAGCTACACTCGACCGCCACATAAAAACGCGCTCTGTTCTTGCTTTTATTTGGTTTTTATTTCGCTAACGACGACATTTGTTACAAGTTACATTTGTTACTTGAGCATTTCCGGAAATAGCTTACACTAATGTGGAAATGGCGAGCTGTGGGAAAAGGGGGAAGGATGTGTTTCGAGTAGCTTATATGTACACAAATCAGTTTTCTTTTTTAAATTG
>NC_051412.1:21334249-21334654 GCF_015228065.2 Penaeus monodon
CTTATAATGTATCTCCCTCACATGGCACCATACACACACAAAAAAAAATATTAATGGAAAAAAGACAAGCAACGCTAATCATTTCGCAAGGAATGTCCCGACCCTCAAGCCCCTTTCACAGAAGCCAAAAGCACACAACCTTAATTAAACGAAGAAGACAGCGTGCAGTTCCCCCGCAGGTCCTTCTCGAAGCATCGGAACGCGGCGCCGGCAGGAGATCGCCCTGAAGTTATGAATGACAGGCTTCGGTTCCCACGTGGATGTGCAGTGTGTACACGACCCACAGGAGAAAGCCCCGCGGCCGTATCACGAGCTGCCGTCGCCACACTCTGACGGGGTTTCTTTCGCCTGCAGCCAATTTTCCAATGGGCCTGGAAGCTTTTTTTTTAATGCCGAGGAGTTGCG
>NC_051412.1:21334818-21335461 GCF_015228065.2 Penaeus monodon
TTTGACGCCGAGGAGCCGCATAGAAGGACCTAAGCTTATTTTGGTATATTATTGGACAAAGGAGGGGAGGGGGGGGAGTTAAAATAAGCACTTGTTCCCTGACTGTGGTGGGGTTATGTATGAATAGGGCTTTTCATCCAACGTGTTAAAAAGGTTGGAGCTGTTTCCGAAGCGTCGGGAGAGACTGTACATTACCATTATTAATGTTTCCTTTTAGCATTGCTGTTTGCGTTATGTTTTTTAAGGTACGAGGGCGCTTTGTCATAGCTTTCTAAGCTTTTGACTGTGGTGTTTTATTTCGCAGATAACGCCATAAAAGATAAAGTAAAATAGGATAACACGCAGCAAACACGCACGATAACAAGCAGCAAATATAAAAAAAAAATGATATAAAGTTGATTTAAGCTCTAATACGATACGAATCATAAGCAAAAAGCCATGGAACTCGAACGTCAATAGATCAAGATAGGTATTTAGATTGTGAACTGCGGAATTATAGTCCACAATCTCTCGTCGCCGTCAGCCAGAATTCCCGATGAGGATCTTCAGACCCGCGAGAGAGCCGGTTATCTGGTCTCGTGAGGACAAAGACCTATAATTTCCATACTCTTATCGGTTCTGCCCTGTCATCGTGCTAATTTCT
>NC_051412.1:21335881-21336207 GCF_015228065.2 Penaeus monodon
GGCGACGAGACGAAATTAGCGCCTGGCGCCCAGGCTCGTCGCGGGCGCAGCATCCCCCTTAACCTGCCCATTGATCTGCGAGATGCATGAACACCTGATCTAATTGAGCGACAACAAACCGCCAAACGTACGACACTTGCATAACGATATCAACCGCTGGCTGCACCTGGGTTTGGCCAGATGTACGATGACGAACAGACGCGATTGAGAGAACGGGCGGTGGCGGCGACTGCGGCGATGGTGGCGGCGGCGGTGGCGGTCACGCTGGATGCGGTGGCGGTATCGATGACCACAGCGGCGGAAACCATACAATTCCGGCTATCAGA
>NC_051412.1:21336244-21336660 GCF_015228065.2 Penaeus monodon
CAAGGTGACTGGCTCGTGCGTGGGTTGATCGGTCGCTCGGCTTGTAACCCGAGATGGCTATTACTGTCGAATCTATATCAGGTCTCCGAGATGCAGGTCAGTTCTGGATGCCGATGTGGAGAGGAAGAAAAAAAAAAGGTTCGATGAAGGAGAAAGGGAGATAAAAACAGAGAATTTAAAAGGAAACCAAGAAAACTTTCGTATGTTTTTTATATGGAATCAAAGGGCGAGGGAGAGGGGAGGCAGCCATTGGAAAGTTTGTGCGTTTGGTTCCGAGAGAGGGACGTGTGCCTCTGTATCCCTTTCTATTATTTCTTTTATTGTCGTAATTCATCCATTTGTCATATCTGGATTTATTAGTCTTTTAATGTCATGCACTCTCTCAGTTTCGCTTGTTTATTTCTCGACTCGATATT
>NC_051412.1:21336787-21337363 GCF_015228065.2 Penaeus monodon
AGTCTGCTGTCAATGGCAGCCTCGGAACTCCGAGCAAAGACAGAGGAAAGGTTCGGAGAGAAGCAGACAGGTGCAGACACGTGTTTCCGAGCATCTGTCAAGTTCCTTAGCATATATTAAGTCTCCGAGTATCTGTCAAGTTCCCGGGAATCTATTAAGTCTCCGAGTGTCTGTCAAGTCGTATTTCTCCCGGATAATCTGGAGTGAAAACGCGACGCTGCCCCCCCTCCCCCAACACCCACCCCTCCCGCGGTCACCATACCCCATACTAACCCGTTATGTGAAGCCCTACCCCCCCCCCCTGCCTCCATACCACCTTTTGGGTAATTCCTCCTCCTCACCATAACCGAGAAATATGTATCTGCTGACCTTGACTGCTTCCCCCTTCGCCCCCCCCCCCCGTCTCCCCTTCGACGCGACATATGTAACGGCAAAACGTTGTTTGATATTCCTTTTTTTATTATTATTATTTTTTTCGTTCCCCCCCCCCCCCGGCAGTATGTGAATGATATCGATGTTGATCTTTCGTATTCGGCTTTGTCACGGCTTTGGTGAGAGTCATCGCGCAGCTGTTTC
>NC_051412.1:21337425-21337541 GCF_015228065.2 Penaeus monodon
TGCCGTTGCTGGTGTTGAATGGTTCAACGGGCAGTCGTTCCTGTGCAGGGTGGTTTTCCTGTTGTTTATGTTTGTTTATTTGTCTCCTTTGTTACTATTGCTATTGCTAGTGTTAG
>NC_051412.1:21337760-21337981 GCF_015228065.2 Penaeus monodon
CATTAGATATGTCACCCGCTCTAACCTGTATTCTTTTCCTCTTTCCATTTCCTCAGAATCGCCCCCGGAGCAAGAAGGACACGAAGGGGAAGGACACCTCCCGAGGGACTCCTGCAGAAGAAGTCCCCAGAAGTCCGCTGCGTGAAACATGGTGGCTCCTCCGCCGCCGAGAACCGCAAGGACGAACTAGGCCGAGACGGATAAGTGAGGGTGAGTTTGCG
>NC_051412.1:21338552-21338869 GCF_015228065.2 Penaeus monodon
CACCCCCCCCTCTCCATGAACCCTTGTTTAGGGGTCAAATTCTTTTACGTTTTCCTCAGTGGTTCAGTTCCCGAATGACTGCTTTCCGGGGGCGGGTGAATGGCGGGTGTGCGGGCGTAAGAGCTGCCATGTGGGCGTAGGTGATGAGGTGAGAATGGCCACCTTTACGTCAGGGTGATGTTGTGCCCCCGTGTATTCCTCGCTGTTGACACCATAACGACTGTGCTTATGGTGATTTGGGGCCTTCGTTGGCTTGTTATGGGTATTTCTGGCTTGTTATGTGTTACGGTTGATTTTTGCTCGAGGATTGATATTTT
>NC_051412.1:21339207-21339869 GCF_015228065.2 Penaeus monodon
TGTATAGCGATGGAAAGTCAGGAAAGTTTATTTAGTTTCCGAATTATCATTTTACATCTTCCTCTACGGAAATGAATTTTGTTTCCTGTATCTTTTCTGACTGGTTTCTCTTCTGTGCAAAGAGAAATTCGACAGCATTTTCGTGATCCAGCGAAGTGTTGTAAAGATACTGATGACTATCTAATTAAACCTGTGTAGAGGAAATTATTCTGCACTTGTGTGAAGGAATATAATATTTTAGTTGTTGCAGGTATACATTACTGTTAAAATAATTGAAATTAGTTCATATGTTGCTGTTAGCATTACCGTTACTGTGCTGCTGTCAAGATTATTAAAAAGTATTTTACATGTAGAAATATATTAGTTTTGCTGTTACCATTACCATCCTGCGATCAAATAATTCAAATTATTTATACGCATAACCATCTGGTTATTATTATCAGTACCACTACTACACCACATCCAAAATTATTAAAAATAAAACATCATTACTTCCCGTCTCTCCCCCGCGCCGCAGCTGGGGTCCCCGTGGCAGAATGCGCCTGTTCAAGCGACGTAGCAGCGACCCCGCCCCCCGCCTCGTGTCCCTCTCCCCTCTCACCTCCGAGTACGCCCACATCCCCGCCCACGCTCCTGGGGATGCCTTCGTGGACGCCTGTGTG
>NC_051412.1:21339901-21339999 GCF_015228065.2 Penaeus monodon
TCAGGTAAGGTCGTGGGAAGTGTCCTTGTTGGGGGATTACTGATTGCTTGCATTTCTGTTTTCATAAATGTTTCTATTATAATCACATTTCAATAGCT
>NC_051412.1:21340100-21340687 GCF_015228065.2 Penaeus monodon
CATTCAGCACCTGTTAACGCAGGCTGGGAATATAAAAATGAAATAAAGCCCGAGATGTAGCCGTCTCGGCAATGGAAAAAAATGTATTTTATAGCGAATTTAATGGGCGACTCGCACGCGTCTGGCAGCCAGGCTTTCTTCCGCTTCAGGATATATTACACATGTTTCTCTCCTCCCCCCTTCCCCCCACCCCGCCCCTCGCCAGCAGGAGGAAGGCGAGGAGATCTACGCGACCGTGGACGGCGACGAAGGCGATGACGACGGCGAGGAGGCCATCTACTCCACGGTGGACGAGGTGCGCGGCTGCTCTGCCACGCCCTCCATCATCTACTCGAGCGGCAGCATCTCCAGCGCGGGCGTGGTGAGCAGCTACTACACAGCGGTGCCGGCGCTGGTCGTGGAGGAGGTCGTGGGCGGACGCGTTCCTGACGACGCCGCGGGAGGGGCCGGCGGAGGCGTCAAGAAGGGTAAGTCACGCCTGCCTCTGGTTTGTTTACCCGGGGGCCTCCAGCGCCTCCGTCCTCTGCCTTGGGATTTCTCTCGGAAATTAGAGTTTAGTTCGGTCGGATCGCATTCGATTGCTGTGA
>NC_051412.1:21340718-21341110 GCF_015228065.2 Penaeus monodon
AAAAAGCGGTTGGGAAAGAAGGCATGCAGACTGTAGGCCTAATAATAAAAAAAAAATCTTATTCATCTGCTGGGAACTGAAAGGTTCTCGTTAGATCGGCGAACCAAAACCAAAATCGGATCAGCCATTTTCCCGCTCTCGCTCGCGTGCTAATTGGATAATAAGAGCAGTTCGCTGATTTCATCCGTATTTGCTGTCCCCGAAGTGAGTGTTGGGCGGAGCCAGGCCGGCGATATGTGTTCCCGCTCCGCCGATACGACTCCGTGCTTTCCAAAAGAGAAAACTTGGAGCGGAGTTTGGCCAAGCGCGCGCGGGCTGGTCGTAACAAGGGCCATTTACGATCCGATTCCACGAACTAATTACTCTTGAACTTCGACCACTTAGCGAATTCC
>NC_051412.1:21341513-21341815 GCF_015228065.2 Penaeus monodon
CTCCCACCCGCGCACACATGCCCTCTGCCGGCGGTTTACCTTCCTCTCCGAAATTTGTTTGCATACTTCGAACGGCTTCACTCGTGCGCGGTTTTCTCCCGTGCTCGGAACGGCTTGGTACGTTAACTATCCAAGAGTACGTACATACGCCGGATGACTGGCAGGATTCGAGGAGGGAAGCGAAGGAAGACAAAATGACGAAGAAAATGCGAACGGTTACGGTCGATTGTCGGGGTAGATTGGACATTTTTTAGTCCCCCCCCTTTCCCCCTTTTTTTTATCCTTGATTGGGTGGAGTAAGA
>NC_051412.1:21341918-21341987 GCF_015228065.2 Penaeus monodon
AAATGACCTTGCGAAAAATACGGCCTGTGAAGCGTCTATTACGGTGCGTATCTTCCCGCGATGGAGGGG
>NC_051412.1:21342014-21342193 GCF_015228065.2 Penaeus monodon
GGTTACAAAAACGCGAGAAAATGGCGGGAAATTTTGGCGTCGCTGGGAGAGGAAACTAGTTCACGAGAGGCATGTGGGTCACTCACGGGAAGACGTAGTTCCTGCATGCACGCAGACGCTCCTCTCTTCCTGCCCTTTTGTAAAGGGGTAATGGTAAACCACTCCTCTTCTTCCTTCTT
>NC_051412.1:21342373-21342658 GCF_015228065.2 Penaeus monodon
TTTTTTCCCACAGGAAGGACGGAAGTACTTAGTCATATACGTCTCTTCAGGAAAGCATTATGTCGTTTAGTGATTGCAGTTGTTAGCGTTTCGAAACTACACTTCTTGAATTTCCCAACCGAGGCTTTTGTCTCCGTAATGAATACGAAGGGCGTTGGATTCCGTTTCATTTATTGTGTTTACGAGAAGGGGAGGGAAGAGCAAAACAGTGATCGAGTTCTGTTCATTGAAGACAAGTGCGGGTCTTTTTCCCGAATTAATTTTCACAACAAGGACGAAACCGCA
>NC_051412.1:21343154-21343497 GCF_015228065.2 Penaeus monodon
ACACTGTTACTACAACAGCTATCGACCCACAAGCTCTTCCTCTATCTCCTCCTCTTCCATTTCCTCCTTCCCCATTCGTATCTCCTCCCCTCATTTCCCTTTCCTATTACTTTCCTATTTACTCTGCCTCCCCTCACCTTCTTATTCCCTCACTTCCTCCTCATTTTCCCTCGTCATCATTATCTTCTCTGCTCTTCGTCATCGTGTTTTTTTTCCTTACCCATTTCCCAGGTTGTTTCTTCTTAAGCCGAAAGAAAAGCGAAACGAAAAAGATTATCAGAAGAAAAAATAGTGAATCAAGAGAGTTTATTATTATTTTTTTTCAAAAACATAATGAAAGTGG
>NC_051412.1:21343615-21343811 GCF_015228065.2 Penaeus monodon
TTAGGCAATAGATTTAGATGAATTAAGAACACGGAGCCAAGACGGAGCGAAAGATCAGCTGTCTCTTCGTCAGCATCCGTCAAGTCGTCACTGAAATGCTCCTTTGCTCGCGGCGGCAGAGAGGGACCGGTGCGCGATGCTAACTCCTTTTTTCTAACTTCCTTCCAATGCGCATTTTCTAGTTCTTTTCGCTCGC
>NC_051412.1:21344000-21344170 GCF_015228065.2 Penaeus monodon
TTTCTTTTTAACTGGTGTCGAATGCCATTTTGCGGGCACACGTGGCACCCTCTGCGGTGTTCGGGGAATGTAACTGCCGGAGTAATGACGAGCTGGGTTTTTATATTCCCAATTGTGTTTGTTTACGATGATTTATATGGCTTCGTAATTATGTATGTACGACAGGTGCA
>NC_051412.1:21344291-21344467 GCF_015228065.2 Penaeus monodon
CTTCGTGTGAGCGCGTGTGTCTCTTAGACAGAGGATCACGCACACGTATAGTGTGTGTGAGTATGACTGTGTCTCTATGCTTGTTATTGAGTTAAGAGTGAGATTACGCACGTCTCCAGAAGCGTTACTTACCGCGTTACGAAGCTATTAGTGGAAGGGAAGATGAGTCGGAAGAG
>NC_051412.1:21344500-21344927 GCF_015228065.2 Penaeus monodon
GCGCAAAGTCATCGGCGGAAGCTGCGACGCCTCACGCCTTTCTCTCGCGTTCCGGACTCCCTGCCGAGCGCTGAGTGCTGTCGGGAGCTTTGGTCGAGAGCTTTGGTCGTGAGCTTTGGTCCGGAGCTTCGGCCGGAGCTTTGGTCGTGTGCTTTGGCCGGAGTTTTGGTCGTGAGCTTTGGTCGGGAGCTTTGGTCGGAGCTTTGGCCGGAGTTTTAGTCGTGAGCTTTGGTCGGGAGCTTTTATTCGAGAGCGCGTTGGGACTAGGAAGAGAGCGCGTCGGGATCTCTGATCGAGAGTTTTGGTCGGGCATTTTGGTCGGGAGCGCGTCGGGACCAGGAAGGGCGAGAGGGAGGAAGTCGAGCGGGCCGTCGAGGGAGGGAAGCTGTCCAGATGTCGATCATCGCTATTGATCCTTCGCGTCGTT
>NC_051412.1:21345465-21345620 GCF_015228065.2 Penaeus monodon
GTGAATGTAAATAAGAAAACACATACCTTTTTCTCCTGCGAGTGTTTCCCCTCTCCCGTGTTTACGCAGGTCCCGTCGCACAACAGCAAACAAGGCATCTCACAGGAGGCGCGCCCGGGGGAGGAGGAGAAGACCGACCTGTAGGGGGCGCACGG
>NC_051412.1:21345811-21346430 GCF_015228065.2 Penaeus monodon
GGCGGCGTCGGTGGCCTTGTAACACTCGAGTCGGCGAGTAATGGCCACCTCACGCAAGGAGCTCGCCAACGTGTGCCCCGGGCGCTGTTTATTTTGCCCACCTGCCGATTGCGGGCGGTAGCGGTAGCGGCAGCGGCAGGTGCTAGTCTCGGGGTCGCCGCTACGTACTCATCCGCCGCTACTTATTCATCTGCTGACTCATCTGCCGCTGTCTATTCATTTGCCGCTACATACTCCTCCGCTACTTACTCATTCGCCTCTACCCACTCACCCATTGCTACTTAGTCACCCGTCAGTAGTTACTCATCAGCCTCTGCCATCTACTGCCATTTCCTCATCCGTGACACCTGACTCGTAGCTGCAGGTGAGGAAGGGTCGCGGGCGGTTCTTGTGGGCGGGTGGGACTGCCTGAGAGGGGTGAGGGTGTGTCATGGGGTAATACATAAGACTAAATCAGGCATGCTATTCGGGAAGACCGAACCGCATTCATTAATCTACATGAATTTATCTCCCTCATTAACTACGTAAACGATGAAGTAACGATCCCTTCTGCGTGAGGATTCGGGGGAGGACTCCATGAATAAAATCAGAGCGGCGATTCGGGACGCCAAGGTTGCAA
>NC_051412.1:21346602-21346929 GCF_015228065.2 Penaeus monodon
TCCTCCGTCCCCCCCTCAGGTAGACCCTTCACTCCCCCCTTCCTCCTCCCCCTCTCCTTCGAGTGTCAACGAGGAAACGACTCGGAGGGAGGGTTGTCGCCGCGGGTCGTGCGTCGTGCGTCTCTCGTTGTCACTTATTACGTCGTGTTGGCGTTCATTTCGCGAGATTATTTGCTTTTTTCATGACGCGTTTCCTCCGCCGTTTGCTTTTATTCTGTTGTTTTATTCCGCTGTTATCGGGGATATGCTATCTTGGGAGAAAGACTTGCTGTTCTTTTTTTCCTTTTTTTCTTTCTTACTCTTTTTACGTCCTCTTGTGGCTGTGGG
>NC_051412.1:21346984-21347152 GCF_015228065.2 Penaeus monodon
GGAATGTGGTGGAAGAATGAGGGGGATGGAGGGGAGGGGAGAAATGAGGGGGAGAGGGTTATGCAAAGAGAGAAATGAGACGAAGGAAGAATGCCAGGGGAGAAACGAAGAAGAGAAGGGTATGCAGGGGAAAGGACAGAGAGGAATGAAGGGGGAGAAAGCGAGAAG
>NC_051412.1:21347215-21347883 GCF_015228065.2 Penaeus monodon
AGGGCCGATGCGCCGGGTCAGCAGGTGCAGTTGAGCAGGAACCGGTCTGCTGGTGCCTTGTGGTCCTCGCAGCGCTCTCCGCCGGCCAGCAGGGCCAGCGGTCAGTCGCCGCTGCCCCGCCCCTTCGCGGCCTTCGGGTTCCATCTTGCACCAAACCTGACCGTGGATTCCTGCCCCCCCCCCGCCCTATCCTAACTCTATCCCCGTCCCGTTCGTCTCTATACCCTATAATACTCCGTTCCATTCCTCTTCTCTATCCCCTATCTCATCCCCCATTCCTCGCCCGTCCCTATGCCCATCCCCATTCCCCAACCCCATCTCCACTCTCACCCCAACTCCCAACTCACCCCAGCTCCCCATTCCCGCCCCTGTCCCATCCCACGCCCCTGTCCCATCCCCCACTCCTATCCCATCCCCTATCCCATCCCCCACCCCTATCCCATCCCCTACCCCTATCCGTACCCTCACTCCGGTTTCACCTCGCAAGACTCGCGGATCCTAACAACTGACGAAAAAGGGAAGAGGGAAGATAGTACCAATAAGGCTATGAACTGCAACAAGAGATCAAGGGGTTCCTTTCGAGCGCTCACGAACAACTTCGCTCGTGGCTTCTGTGTGACGTTTCGCGTCGTCTGCCGCGGGGACACTGGGGGCGCGCGGGCGGGAGT
>NC_051412.1:21348221-21349852 GCF_015228065.2 Penaeus monodon
GAGTCTTCAGCAGCTTGCCGTGAACCCATGATTTCGCCGCTTAACATGATTAAGTTATCATTAGAAGTAATCGCATTTATACCACAATAATCGCTTGTTTCCTCGCTAAATCGCTTAATATCAAGCAGATAAAAAGATAAGAATTAAACTAGTGATTAACGGCGTGATAAGATCTCGCTCCGCCTGACTGCACGTTATCATATTTTATCAAGTCTTCTTAATATTTATGAATGCCAGTTTCCAATCAGACATACCTGTAAATCACAAAAGAAGACACCTGATAATTAATGTCAAGGCTGACAGGCCATCTAGATCACTGGGAGCCTTGATGATGGTATATTTATATTAATTAGTCGGGTATCGCGTTCATTATCTTTCGAATTATTTATAACAGATGTAGCGAATCGTGTGTTTACTTTCTTATTATCTTCACAAAGGTTAAGCTGGGTTAAGTTTCTGAGATGCCGCATGCGAGTGTTCTGACAAGCACTGAGGTGTGTTTAATCACCCTGTCTGCTTCCTTGACTGCTTGCCTCTTTGCCTGTCTGATGGTCGCTGCTTTTTAGCGGCTGTCTGCTTTTTTGTTGTTGTTGCATTCGTAAGTTCACGGGTTCCGCGTCTTGTAAACCGGCGGGGAGGTAGGGGAGTGTTAACCGAAAGATGTGAAATATGTAGGTGTATCGGCTATTATTAGTTTTATCGTTTTTCATTGCCGTAAATAGTGCCTTATCATATCGGTTGGGTTTGGTCGCCGTGTTGATGTTGCTGTTATTCGTATTTTATGTTCGGGCCTTTCATCACATCGGTTTATACAGGTTGATAAACTTGGGTTAGGGGAGGGAAACCGTGTAGACACAAAAAATCCTAAACAATGGAATGCAGCATTACTACCACCTCACAGGATGTTCATTCAGCATTCAGACTCCGACCTTGGCAGCGAGGGGCGGCCCACGAGTACATACTGGGGAGTTTGTGAGTTCAAGTTCATTGCCCCGACAGCCTCGGTGGGCGTTGGGTGGCTTCGTGGGCGGCCTTAGGGTGGCAGGTGAGGTTGTAGGTTGGGGGAAGGAAGGTGGGGGTAAAGTGGGATAGGGAGAGAGAGGAAGGGGCCGCATAATACTTTTCTCGACTTTATTCCCATTTATGCATCATTGTTCACCGAATCCAGAAAGTGGTTTGCCGTGAAGGACACAAGGGGAGCTAGACAATAGGTTTTTTCCTCGCCCTCCCCCCCTCGACCTTCTACGGCATAACGATGGTGATTCCGTACCCTCTGCGTTTTCTATGCCTTCCGCTTTCTTTGCCAGAGTCCACGATTGGAGCGAAACGTAAAACGTAAGAAATAGGTTGAGTGAACATGGTTGTTAGTGACACCCTGCTTCCATTGTCTTGCCGGGAGATGCTGCCACGGATTTTCAGGCGGTCTGTATTTTAGTAATTCTTGCAATTCTTACCCCCACGGAAATGCTGAGATCGTGAGAAGACTTTCGTTGTTAAAACAATTTATAACCCGCTCGTCTGCTTACGGCTAGGGTGGGAGAGAATGGATGCTGAATCTCTTGTCTTTCAAAGGAGAAGTTTCCACCTACATTACACATCCAGACTGCTTTTAAAATTCATAAAAACTAAGA
>NC_051412.1:21349991-21350234 GCF_015228065.2 Penaeus monodon
CACTCCAACATTAAGTATCTCGCGGTTAAGAACACAACTCGGGTGACATGGACATTCGTAATAATACATTTCAGCGGCTATTAGAAAACGTCACGCAGGCAAACCGGTGTTTAGTGGCGCTACCGGTGACTTATTGCTTCTAACTGGGGGGTAATTAACGAGTCATAATTAGGCCATTAATGCGTATCAGCTGCTCCGGGTTTCACATGTTAATGACGGTTCGCGGGATCTCCATCTCCTCGT
>NC_051412.1:21351051-21351321 GCF_015228065.2 Penaeus monodon
AGAATAATAAAAACAACAACAGAGATGGGGATAAACAAAAAACAGCTGTTTTTGGGATGCACTCGGCCAGGTTTTCTCCGTATTGCAAATGTCATCTGTGTAATGAGTCAGAGTTTCCATTTCATTGGGGGAGGGGGGAACTCCGCCCACACTGAACAACTCGTTTTATGGGCGTGACTTGATTGTTCTTCAGTCGATGTTATTTTTTTATGCCCCATTATGGTACGTTGTGTATATTCTTGGTATATTATTGTAAGTCTTGGGGTAACT
>NC_051412.1:21351515-21352005 GCF_015228065.2 Penaeus monodon
TATCAACAACAAAACGACAATAAAAGTAATAATGATAATAATGTATATAATACAAATAGTATGTTACTCCTCAGTTGACCCCTCCCCCAGCGTCACATCGCGTCACCCGGAAGCTTAGCGGACGCGTCACGGCTGCATCCGGCGGGAGAACTTCCACGAATTAAAAAAATCAAATTGAAAATCACTAACGAATCTAATATTTCTTTCTAATTCTATCTGATCGGTCTTGGGAGAGCGGACTGCCACGGGAACTTAATTCAGCCGTTTAATGACCCTCCCTCGGGCCCTCGATCTCATTATCGGGTTTGTTAATGATTATCGAACATCCAGTCCTGTGCATAGCTTGTCTCTGTTTGTTTAGATCGATTTATTTGTTTGTTTTGATATATTCATCTGTGTCTGTATTATTTGAATATTTGCCTGACTCTTTTTGCCTATGTGTATAAGGGTGCACACTTCTTATTTATATGGATTTGTTTATCTATTTCAG
>NC_051412.1:21352127-21353132 GCF_015228065.2 Penaeus monodon
CATTCTTTGTTTTTGTTAGTTTGTTTATCTTCATTTGCTGCATTTATCTAGTTCTCTGGATGCAAATGTGTTCTCTAAAATAATTTCCTTTTCATTTTATGTTTCATTCGATATTCAGGAGCAGAAGCGTTTGAACCATTATGTAACTATTTACCATTTATTTTGCAAAACTTCTATTACCTCCGTATCCCTTTTCGATATTTGTTTAAGTCCTAATAATTCCCCGAATGTTACCTCGTTCAAAACATATTGCACGCGGGGAAATATGAGAAAGAAATTTATGTTAGAGGATCTCCAGTGTTTATATTTCCAATGAATCTCGCCGATGTCCATTTCGCCCCCACGCCCACGCGTACCAAACGAGCTTGTTTTCCTTCATGGGCGCGAGAAGGAAGATTGCGAGTGACCTCAACCACCGGTGCTGGCGGACAAAAGAGCATCGTGGATCATGTTGTTTACAGGATTCGAACCTCTACGTGCAATAGATCACTGGATGACCCCAACCTAGCGGGCAAAAGACTATCGTGAATCATGCTGTTTATAGGATTGGAACCTTTATCTGCCAGAAGCGTCAATGATTCATTGGGATTCGGTCGCCTTTACGTCACATCTGGCGCGAGCGTGTGCGTTTTTCCCTTCCGCCAACATGCGGTGTTATTGGCGCGGTGGCAATACAATCCGTATGAATCGTTTCCCGATAAGAGTTCTCTGTAGGTGTGAGCTTTTATGGGAAATGATAAAAAAAAAAAAATCGTAGCTTTTCCTGCATCTTTACCAAGGCGGTATCGCGGGTGCTGGATGCCCGTCGCCTATATTGCCGCTCGTAATTCTGGCGGTTGTTTTTCCCGCCTCGATCGCTGTGTCGATGCAGTCGCCCTGACACGCCAACGCCATTCTCCCCGAAGCGATGGCGGGAAGGCATGTTTTATTGTCAATGGTGTCACTAAATGACTTTTTTTATTTGTATCTCTATTGCCTCCTACTATCCCTTTCCCCTTCTCGCTT
>NC_051412.1:21353248-21353336 GCF_015228065.2 Penaeus monodon
CGTCTGTACGTCTTAGTATGTACTGTATATTTCTCCATGTGTATATCTATTACTTGAATACAAATAGTATAACACACATACACATACA
>NC_051412.1:21353417-21353911 GCF_015228065.2 Penaeus monodon
TCTCCCTCCTCCCCTCCCCCTCCCTTCCACGTCTCTGTCTGTAAAGAATGGCGTAATGCCCATAGCACCCCATCCCCCCTTCCCCATGACAGTAAGCAGGAGATGAGAGAGTGAAAGCGCTCATGCGGTCTCGCTTGTCATTCTTGTCATACGTTATCGCGTTAGGGTGAAATCCCTCCCCCCCCCTTTCCACCATTCCCCCTTCTTCGTTGTTTCTCTTGTTCTTTATTCTTTTCCTTTCCTTCCCTTCCCTTCCATTGACATCGTCCTTCCTCCCTTTCTCCCTTTTTTCCCCTCATCTCTCCTTTTCCTTCCCTCTTCCCTTTCTCTCCTCTTCTTTCCCTTTCCTTCCCCTTCTCATCCTTCTTCTCTTCTTTCCCTTCCTTCTTCCCTTTCTCTCCTCTTATCTTCCTTCCTCCTCCTTCTTGTCTTCCTTCTTCTTCCTCCTCCTTCTCGTCTTCCCTCCCTCCCTTCCCCCCCTCCTCAGTTTCCAT
>NC_051412.1:21353970-21354064 GCF_015228065.2 Penaeus monodon
TGCAGCGTTTCCCATAGTTAAACTTTGGCTTATTTTCGTCAAAGGTGACAAGATGATTGCGATCTTGAAAGACGTTTACGAATGTTACAAAGAT
>NC_051412.1:21354410-21354600 GCF_015228065.2 Penaeus monodon
CCCCAAGACAAATGTACATTTCCCACTTTTTTTTCTCTCTCTCCCTTCGCCAGCAAAGAAAATGGCTTGATATTACGCAAAGCTGTTTATCTACAGCGAAATTGCCGTTCCAACTGTCACAGCGAAGCATGCAAACCGCCTCGAAATCTTCCATTTTGGCGCAATCGCAATGGCTGTGATCTTATTGGCA
>NC_051412.1:21354623-21355624 GCF_015228065.2 Penaeus monodon
CAGTCTCGTTACTCGAAAACAATAGAGGTCGAGTTGCCAGTCTTCCCGAGTTGATGTAGATAATGGCGCCGGTAATGACGATGTCCGCCTTCCTGACCTCCGGAATTTTCGCCTCCTTTCCCTCTGAAATTTTCGGCTTCATGACCTCTGAAAATTTCGCCTTTATTCCCTCAGAAAATTTCGGCTTCATGACCTCTGAAAATTTCGCCTCCATTCCCTCTGAAAATTTCGGCTATATTCCCTCTGAAATTTTCGCCTTTATTCCCTCAGAAAATTTCGGCTTCATGACCTCTGAAGATTTCGCCTTTATTCCCTCTGAAATTTTCGGCTTCGCAACCTCTGAAATTTCTCTCCTCCGCGGAAGTGTTAGTCCTGTGAATTAGAACCAACGAGCTGCTTTAAAACAGCAAGCAAGGGGCGTAGAGCGAGCGAGATGAGGAGCAGGACGCGACCCTGGAGGAGGCGGCTAGGCCCCAGGAAGGCGACGACGCCCACCGCGGGCGTGACGGCCATGAAGGGTTTGAATGGGAATAGTTAACTGAATCTAAATGTGCATCTTTCTGCTTATCCGTCCATCGGCGGGCGAGCGGATTAGTGGCCAGGCGCAGGGACTCTTGCAATGGATAGATGAATTATGCGCTATGTTTTATGGCGGCGAATATGAGGAATATAAGGCGCGGCGAACATAAAGGTGTGTAGTAGATAGATTCTAGAAAGTCTGTGGAAAATATCATAATGAAGGTATAGTTATTCGTATAGATTTTAGAATATCTGGAAAACATCTTGATAAATGGAATTCGAACTCATAGTGATCATAGGAAAAGACTGGTATAATTAATTAAAGGGTTAGATAGATGCAAATGACTTTATGTGCATCTCCCGTACATCTATCTACCTACGTGTTGCGCGAAATGTAGCTGACCTAAACTGAAGTGACGGGCGGACTGATGGCCAGGGCGGAGGGCCAGGTAACCCCACCTGCAGTGTGACCAGCCCTGTAT
>NC_051412.1:21355645-21355783 GCF_015228065.2 Penaeus monodon
GCCCCGGAAATACGGCTCTCGGATACCACAACCATTATTATATTGTCCTTTTTTTTTTTTTTTTGAGGGCAAGCCTCTCGAATTTCCCAATTTGCCTTTCGCTTTGTTTCTTATTCACGCCTTCCTCTGTGTTCGGGA
>NC_051412.1:21356109-21356283 GCF_015228065.2 Penaeus monodon
CTTGGCCTTTCCTTTGATGGGGATTAAGGGGTTATTTACGATCCGAGAGCGGCGGTTTCAAGACGGTTTCATTCTCTCGCGGTGCTTGAGTTACGCCTCGTGGAGGAGGCCGGCTCTGGGGCCTCTGTCGCTGCCCTTCCTGCGGGCGGCGCTCCTTTGATGTCCCCTCGGCGC
>NC_051412.1:21356518-21356668 GCF_015228065.2 Penaeus monodon
TACTCCCTTTCTCCATTTCTCCCTTATTCTCTCTTTGTCCCTTCCTATCATACTTGTTGCCTTTCCTTACGAATATTTACAGATATTTAACATCTGAATACATTGATTAGTGAACAAGACATCCATAAACCAAAGCCACCTAAAAAAGCG
>NC_051412.1:21356705-21356835 GCF_015228065.2 Penaeus monodon
TATTGGCAAAATTTTCCCGCCCATAAATAAACACGGGGTCCCTTTGTTCCGCCAGCCCGAGCCGCCCGACTTAAATCGCGCCGACTTTTTCCCCCTTCCTCGGCGGGTGCCTTCCTGTCCTGGTCTTTCT
>NC_051412.1:21357067-21357218 GCF_015228065.2 Penaeus monodon
TCGCCGTACTCCAGTTTCTCTCGCTTTACTGCATTTCCTCCCATGTTCCTTTCGTTAATTGTCTTGGTTTTCCTCCCTTCCCCCCACCCCCCTCCCCCGCCGCGAAGTACAGATGTCTGGGTCTCCTTGTTTCGTGTTTTATGGGAAGGTG
>NC_051412.1:21357346-21357572 GCF_015228065.2 Penaeus monodon
GTTTTATTTTGGGGTTGGGCATTCGGTTATGGCCTCTATTTGAAAGGCGTTGGTATTTTTTATGATGTGTGGGCGTGTGCGTATATTTCTAGCATGGAGGCCAGAAATCTCTTTCTTTGTTCTGTAAAGAAGGATGGTCTTATATATGTTTCCCTTATAACAAACGCCAAGCGAAGGACCTCGATGCTCCCTTGGTTTCCGTAAGATTTTTTCCACGGAAATTAAA
>NC_051412.1:21357799-21357975 GCF_015228065.2 Penaeus monodon
GCGATTTCTGTTTCTTCACCTTTCACCCGCGAGCGACCAAGGGCTAAAAGGTGGCGTTTATCACCTCTGCTTTTCCCCGACGGAGTTTCGCCGCGCTGATATCTCGCCGGCCTTCCCGCCCCATCCACCTATCCGCCCACCAATCCACCCATCCACTCATCCACTCAGCAGAAGGA
>NC_051412.1:21358341-21358597 GCF_015228065.2 Penaeus monodon
ACTGCTATATTTTTTCTATCAATGCTCGATCTGGAATAACGGAAGTCTGCGGAGGAATAAAGTGGGAATTTAGCGTCACGGAGCGGCCTGACGTCGACGAGATGTGCGAACGGCGGACTG
The DNA here is from genome assembly GCF_015228065.2 of Penaeus monodon. Classification (NCBI taxonomy): domain Eukaryota; kingdom Metazoa; phylum Arthropoda; class Malacostraca; order Decapoda; family Penaeidae; genus Penaeus; species Penaeus monodon. The sequence goes on from NC_051412.1 coordinate 21,358,462, forward strand.
GAGAACGGAGCTTGTGCTGGATTGCGTCCGTCTGTCTGCCTGCAGTGCGAGTGAGTTTGCGGGACTTTGCACAATGGCAGACGCAACGGTGAGGGGTGGAAAGAGGGGGGCGGGCGATAGAAATGTTCTTTTTTAT
>NC_051412.1:21358825-21359187 GCF_015228065.2 Penaeus monodon
ACGCACTTAATATAACAAAACCACTCAATTCGTCTCATTTCGCCTTACCCTTGCCCTCCTGAACTGTTCCTTTAGCTGTTCCATCGGCTGTTCCATCGGCTGTTCCTTCGGCTGTTCCATCGGCTGTTCCTTCGGCTGTTCCATCGGCTGTTCCTTTGGCTGTTCCATCGGCTGTTCCATCGGCTGTTCCTTCGGCTGTTCCTTCGACTATTCCGAGTGCGTCGGCTGAGGAAAGTCCTGGCGGCGACCGAACATGAGATGGCATCGCGAGCGGAACTGCCCCGTGCAAGTCCGCCTTTGACGCTCTCTGTGATCGGGTGCGCGGGGTCGCCGGTCGTGTGCCTCGTCGGGATCGCAGCCGC
>NC_051412.1:21359502-21359706 GCF_015228065.2 Penaeus monodon
AACACGACCCCGGCACTGTTAGTCTCCGGTCATGCAGGGGCGATGAAGAAGAGATTAGCATGCACGGGCGAAGGATTCGTGCATGGCTCTGCGAGAACGCGGATCTGCGCGAGAGAAAGTTTCGGGGCAAAGCTATGACATTTGTTTTCACGTCCATTAAGCCGGTGCTTTTTTTTTTCTCTCTCGCGGATGAAAGCTGGTGGA
>NC_051412.1:21359925-21360286 GCF_015228065.2 Penaeus monodon
GTGTTATTTTTTTTCCTTCTCCTACAAAAGAAGGGTAAAAGAAGAAGATAAAGGGAAGATAATTCAAATGATAATTCAAGGGCACAAAAATGTCGACGGTTTACTTGTCTTTCTCATACACCTCACTGGCTTTTGCTTCTGGCCTTCGCGGACGCCCGCAGCAGATCAAAACTCATTTCCGTTTTTATTATATCAAAACGAGATCGCTTTCGCACGCCTGAGATTTCAACTGTGTGATTTCGTAAAGGAATTTATCCTGGACGTGAGAATTCCGATAGAATTGTAATTTTAGGATTAATGAGGTTTGGGATTACTTGACTCCGGGATATTAGTGAATGTGTTGACGACTTCCTGGATATGC
>NC_051412.1:21360311-21360397 GCF_015228065.2 Penaeus monodon
TCGTTGATCTGAAATTTCTTATTAGATCGATAGGAATTCCAAGGTTCAAGATTGAAAAGCTGGTTTGACCTTTTTGATTTTTCACA
>NC_051412.1:21360468-21360662 GCF_015228065.2 Penaeus monodon
GATAAGAGGAAAGCGTTGTGTGAATGATACATTTAGAAAAATAATAATTGTCGAGTAGATATGAAAAAAGAAAAGGCTAGCTGAGTGTTTCCTTAATGTTTCGATCGGCAAGAGAACGAAAGGCAACGAAACACGTTAATATTTATGTAACAGATTTGACGGAATAGATACATCAACGATTCATATACCTCGCG
>NC_051412.1:21360688-21361849 GCF_015228065.2 Penaeus monodon
CCCAAGATGGTTCGTGAACCTTGGAAGGTCGCCGTAGCTGTTTTTAGGAAGTAAAAATCTTAGTGTTGATCTTATTGACGTGTGCTCGTTTTTATAAGTAAAAATGTATACTGATTTTATTAGCGTGTTGGAAAATGTTTTTGTTTATCTTAGTTACGTGTGCTCTTTCATAATCATGTCTCTTTTATATAAGTAAAAATACCCGTTTGTCTTATGTACGTGTACCCTTTTTATAAGCATTTTTCATAAATAAAAAAATAGATTTATCTTATTCACGTTTTTTAAATAGAAATAAAGTTAATATTATTCAAGTTTCCGCGTTTTTTTTCCTAACGAAGGGCAGGGGGAGCGGCCGAATGCCCCGCGGTCAGGGTATCAAATACCAAGCGCCCCATTTTGGTATCGTCAAGTTGACAGATGTCGGACGAGCTGCATACCGGCGGCGTTCGCTTCCTGAGACGAGGCGAATGAATGCAACGGATAAAAAAAAAAAACGAAGAGAGAGAGAGAGGGAGGGAGAGGGAGGGAGGGAAGGAGAGGGAGGGAGGGAAGGAGGAAGGAGGAAGGGGGAGAGGGAGAGGGAGGAAGGGAAGGAGCAAAGGGAGGGAGGGAGGGAAAGCAGAAGGGGGAGAGGGAGAGGGAGAGGGAAGAAGGGAAGGAGCAAAGGGAGGGAGGGAGGGAAAGAGGGAAGGGAGGAGAGGGAGGGGATGGGAAGAGGGAAGAGGGAGGAAGGGAAGGAGCAAAGGAGGGAGGAGGGAAGAGAAGGGGGAGAGGGAGAGGGAAGGGAGGAAGGGAAGGAGCAAGGGAGGGAGGGAGGGAAAGCAGAAGGGGGAGAGGGAGAGGGAGAGGGAGGAAGGGAAGGAGCAGGAGGGAGAGGGAGAATGGGAAAGGCAAAAGGGAAGGAAGAGTGGGAGAGAAAAAGAGAAGAGAAAGAGAGAGAGAGAGGGAGAGGGGGAGGGAAAGGCGGAAGCGAGAGCGGGAGAGAACCAAGAGAAGAAAGGATGGGAGAGGATTAGTCTGAGTGGAAACGGGGAAGGACGTAATAAGTGATCTGATGACCGGGGCGTTATAATGTCCCGGCAACCGACGATTTGTCTCGATTTATCTCTCTCGCGGGTGAGCCGATATCCGAAAATAAATCGGGTATCGACAGACAGGCAC
>NC_051412.1:21362082-21362556 GCF_015228065.2 Penaeus monodon
AACACCAGACCGCGAACACGACCTCACTTCCGCCTCGAAAATTCAAGATGGCCCTTAAAGAAATTTGATTCCGAAACCGAGGAGGCGCTTCGATGATCCTCCCCCCCCCCACTCCCACACTGATTTATCGAGCTCCCCCACTCCCTCACTCTCCCATGCTAATCTCCCACTCTCCCTCACACTTCCATACTGATCTCCAACACTCCCTCACACTCCTTCTCAAACCCACCCTGATCTCCCGCCCTCCCACACTCCCGCACACTCCACACTGATTTCTCCATCTCCCTGATCTCTAGAACTCCCTGATTTCTCGACCCCCCTGATCCCTGACACTCCTACACCCTTTGGCGCGTGGGGCCCGGGGGGGTGGGGGTGTATCCGGGGAGGGGGGGACTTCTGATTGACAAAAGACGATCGGTTTGCGTGTCGCCGGAACCGCGTTGTTCGGATGCGACGGTTAATTGCTGGGAATCA
>NC_051412.1:21362922-21363052 GCF_015228065.2 Penaeus monodon
ACCCGAGGATCAAACATTGGTAAACTATTCCGTATGCCCGAGACACATCAACATTCTTTTGATTCGTCTCGCGATGCCATAAATCAAAAGGAGAAATGAAATGCAAATAGCCGATAGCTCGTGAGGGTAT
>NC_051412.1:21363924-21364006 GCF_015228065.2 Penaeus monodon
TCGCTCTAAAAAACAATTACAAGAAAATTGCTTCCAGTCAGTGCTGTCAGATCACCCTCATTGCTTCGCTCTCATTCTGCGA
>NC_051412.1:21364032-21364111 GCF_015228065.2 Penaeus monodon
CCTTTGCCTTTGAGCATAAGGAAGTAATTCTGTCTGAAAGAAGTGCGAGAGTTCTCTACGTGCCAAAATACGAAAATGC
>NC_051412.1:21364161-21364699 GCF_015228065.2 Penaeus monodon
CTGCAACCATGCTTAAGAAGTAGTAGAAAATACTAATTATAACCATAAGAAAATGTAAATAAACTAGATTTCTTGGAATACTCTTCAGTAAATTTATATCGTGTATAGTGATTTTTTCAAACCCTTGCTTAACACGAAGGAAAGATTCATCTTAAAACACACGTATACATAAGCCCAGATAAGAAAGTATGCCCGAGATAGGCCTGCTACCAAAGCACCAAAAAGAATCGAAAACTTTCCCTAAGCAATGTGCGTCTTGTGCGATACGATCGAAGACAAATCAAAGTTAATACTGACACCATTACCTCTTATCCCCGCGGCCTCCATGACCAAGACCCGTGGTTCACGAGTGGGTGGTACCGAACGCCTTGCTTTTTGGCGGGAAAAGTTTTTCTCATTACGATCGGTCGATACGGGGTTTTGTAATACAGGAATTAACCCTCGTAAATTTTCTATTCCGTGGGCAATTAGCATACGTAATATAGAGAGCGCGTCTATGTATATTGATAAGTTTTCACCTTTGAATATGTTTATACTA
>NC_051412.1:21364979-21365197 GCF_015228065.2 Penaeus monodon
ATAATTAAAGCAGAGAAAGAGAGAAAATGACTTCCCGTTCCCTAACCCGACGTAGGTGGCGCAGAGAGTGTCGGCTTAATCGCTTCTTCTCCGTCTTATCGCGTTGTTATTATCACCGCAGCGTACCCAGGCTTTAATTGTAGGTACACAAATTATGCAAAGTAGATCGTTAGTCATCCGGGTATTTGCATAGTGTTGGTGTTTGTCACAGGATTCGC
>NC_051412.1:21365236-21365877 GCF_015228065.2 Penaeus monodon
GGCGCTAAAGGGGGTAGGGGTATGGGGTGGGTAAAGGGTAGGGAACTGGGGGGAGGTCAAGGGGTTGGGAGCAAGGGAGGGTAAGGGAGAGAGGGTATGGAGAGGGCAAGGGGTAGTAGAGGTAGTAGGGCATCATTGCGGCGATCTATCATTGTCGGGCGGCCGCGTGCCCACCTGTGGTGCCAGTTGTCCTCCTCGAAGCTACCTTGTTGTAATGAGGTCCCTCGAGATGCACCTCCTGATAAGATAGCGAAGGATCTGCACGAAAAGGATTCTGCGTATTCGAAAGCTCTCCGGGAATGCCACAGGCTCTCTCCAGAATCCGCGAGAGAAAAGGGGAGGATTGTGCGGATGTATAAACGCCGGGGATCGGATCCCATCTCCGGAGCAAAAGCCGATCACATATCAGCCTCGAATGCGTATCAGAACTCGAACGAGAGGAAATCTAATTACTCTGTACGGTCGGCGGACCATGTAGAGTAACCCACGACGGCGCTTCCATTTCTGCGATTAATTCTCGCGATCACTCCGTCGCCAGAGGGGGGAGGGGGGAAGGGAGAAGGGGCTACAGCGGCCGGTGATTAATGAGGAGCATGCTTAGTAACCCTCGAGGCTTGGTGGCTGGGGGGTATTTACGCTAA
>NC_051412.1:21366190-21366374 GCF_015228065.2 Penaeus monodon
ATAATGTTGAATAGATGTAGTTCTTCCGATTAAGTACATACGCCTGTTTGACTGATGAGAAGTAATTCCACACTGGCATGCTGGAGGAAAACCTACAATTCAACTCTGGCTTGATTACTGAGTTGCAATTTAATCCCGAAAGTGTATCGCGTTTTTACATTATATTCTGGTGCGGTAATACTGT
>NC_051412.1:21366511-21367604 GCF_015228065.2 Penaeus monodon
GTCGGCAATTGTAAGAGCGAATTGTGTGCGCTTTTATCCAATTATTTTTTTTTTATGGATTATGTAATCTCAAATTTAGAAGAAAAAACATTGGAAGAAAGATGGGACGAGACAGGAGTGGAGTAAGGTAATATTAGATTATTTACCTGGACTTGAAATGAGATAATTTACCTGAGCCGCACGATGGCCAGACAGCGCGAGGCACCTGGGATCCACACAGAAGCAGCTTCCCCTAATCAATAGAATGATCCACAACGCAACCCGGATAAAGCCCAGCCTCCAATCCACACGGAAGCAGCATCACCAAATCGATATAATTATTTGTAATGCAACCCGGATAAAAAAAAGCAAATGTCCCGGACGACGTAGTTCGGGCGCAGCAGTAGAATGGCGAGGCTGCGGACGAAAGAGCCATCGGTTTGTATTGACTTATGACTTCCTTTTCCATTTGCGCCAGGGGGGATTGTGCGGTGATTTGTGTTCTGTTTGTGGCGACGCGGCGGCGCTCCAGACCTGATGTTGCCATGGGGTTCAAGGATGGTGCGTTTTGTCATCTTCTATGGCAACCTTCTGCCGCTTCCTCCGGGCTGTGGGAGTCTATTGTTGATGGCAAAGTGGCACGCGTGCCTCCATTTATTATTTACTACGTCGGTTCGGGGAAGGTTGAGGGTCGCTTTTTGCCTTTTTTTGCGTCTAGTTTCAGTGGTTCAGAAAATAGTCCCAATTATTCGAAAGCTTCAATGTAATTTGAGTAAAAGTTTTTATTTTTTTTCTTTCTCTTCTTTGAATTGTAAGGTCTATAGGGACTTATTGGACTGTGACACCTTTTCCCTCTCTTAATGTGCCCAGGCCCCAAGGGTGGTTTCCCTATAGGCGACGTATATGACGAACGACTCTATAAGCGCCAGAGGGGGGTTTTATATATATCTATCTGCCCGGCGTCATAAGTTTTAGTGTTATTAATACACCCATGTCCATTACATAGCAACCAGAGGCCCGTAATCATAGCTAGACTGCCAGGTGTTTAAATGGGACACAGAAGCTTTGGACACGCACGCACACACACGTGCAAAATGCGGTCCAGATAATACAC
>NC_051412.1:21367684-21368199 GCF_015228065.2 Penaeus monodon
CTTCTTTTTCTAGTTTTTTTCGATGGATCTGCCTCGATCGAATGACCCAAATGAAGTTTTTTTTAAAATTTCCTCTGCTCTAAGTATAGTGACCGGATTCAGGGCGGTTTCACAGACAGCTGATGTATATAATTTTTGGAGGTGATAAGACAAAGAAAACCAGTGAGTCGCTTGGAACAGAATTGTAGGGGGGTATGAAGTTCACAGACAGCTGGTGTGTGTAAATATCTTTCAATAGCCAATAAGGCTAAGAAAACTGGGGAATTGCTTGAAACAGAGTTAGAGAAGGTCCGATATAAAGAGAAAATAATGCTTTAAAAAAGATACAGACAAGGTATAGTCAGCGTTCACAGTAACCTTTGTGGTCGAGCCCCTGTGTCTCTCCTGGACGCCACCGGGACCGTCATGGGCCTCCTAATTCTCCCCCCTCCTCCGCCCACGCCCCTGCTCCCCCATCACGCCCATTCCCTTTAGCACGCCTACGCCCTGTGCCAGATAAACCGGAAGCAGAATTG
>NC_051412.1:21368612-21368691 GCF_015228065.2 Penaeus monodon
GCATTAAGAAGAGAGAACAGAAAAAAAGGCAACTTAACTTTCTATAATAATTATTGGAGCCTGTACGGATTAATAACAA
>NC_051412.1:21368725-21368858 GCF_015228065.2 Penaeus monodon
TTGGGCGGAGTTGATTAATCATCCGGCGATTAAAGGGATTGCGTGACCCACTTCAGCGCGGCAAAATGGAGTGGAAAGTTTTAGCAAGTTAAATCAGGTGCAAATGGCGCGCTTGGCTGTCTCCTCCCCGTGA
>NC_051412.1:21369524-21369610 GCF_015228065.2 Penaeus monodon
CTCCGTGTGACGTGCGTGAGGGGGGATGCAAGAGCTGTGCTAACACATGTTGGGGAAAAAATCGCTTCGTTGCTATTCTTGGTTGG
>NC_051412.1:21369676-21370557 GCF_015228065.2 Penaeus monodon
TCTTTCTCTATTCATCCTTCTCCCTTTATTCTTCTCCATCTCCCCTTCCTTTCCTCCTTCCTCCCTCCCTCCTTCCCTCTCTCCTCCCCTCCTCTCCCACTCTCTTCCCCTCCTTCCCTCCTCCCATCCTTCCTTCCCCCCCTCTCCCTCTCCCTGCAGTCCCTCCAATCCTTTCGCAAAAATCCACACATTCCCCCCGTTCGCCCCCCCCCCCCTCCGATGCTCCGCGAAAGGGTTAAAATCCCGACAACTCTCCATGACGCAACGGACGAGGAAGGTCAAAGGTCACGACCCAGCCGCGGCGAGGGAAAAACTGAAATCGCCCGCCAGCGCAGCCTACCGACGAAATTCCGAGTTACAGACCGCCAAGCGTAAACACGTGAACTACGTCTGTCCTGATGTGCGTTTATATCATCTGTGTTTTTTTCTTCATTGTGATTTCATGAGGTACTAATTGTCATTGGCTGCACCTCCTCTTGTCCTGACTATGTTTGCTATTCATCGTAATTTCATGAGGTAGCAATGCCACGAGGTAGTAATGTCAGGCAGGAGTAATTCCATGCAGCGGCTGCTCTTGCCCTCGCCATGTTTGCTTTTCATCGTAATTCCCTGAGACAGTAATGTAATGCAGTAGTTATGCCATACAGTAATAGCATCACGCAGTATTAACGTCATGCACTGTCTGCTCATGCTCTCCGCCATGTTTGTTTCAGAGAGCTGTTTACGCCACACGCGGTCACTGGTTATGGAAATTCCGGTGTTGTTTTCCCCTCAACTTTCTGCTCGCTATTTTGAACGAGTCTTTTTTCCCGAGAGCAGACGGGGGGGAAATATTAATGAGCGTCACGTCTTTCTTGATTAATGAGATGTCCGATTTTGGA
>NC_051412.1:21371115-21371566 GCF_015228065.2 Penaeus monodon
ACGCACCTCATTACGATGTTCATTCAGAAGAGCAAAAGGACTTACATAACAAAGAAGCTCCTACAATGAACCGCAGAGCATAAACGAATTCATGTACTAATTCGGGATGTTCAACCACGCCTCAGGGAAGCATTAAAACAGCCATTAAAGCATTGAACGCACCGGAGAACGACAGCATAGAACCACGGTGCCGAGAACCAGAGAGAGAACCACTCCGAAAATAAACCCTCGAACATAACCACTGTACAAGACTATACGGCATGAGAGCGCATTATAGAACCACTGCAGGCACTAGACAACAGAACCATATCATACAGAGCCACATAGTAGAACCAGTAAGAGGGTACAGTACCACGTTACCACACTCGGAGATTGTACCGTAATAAACGGTTTTGTTGTTTGAAATCCTTGTTTGGGTTCAGTGTCCCCCTTCCCCCCCCCCCTTTGATTT
>NC_051412.1:21371732-21371931 GCF_015228065.2 Penaeus monodon
GGTTTAATGGGATGAAAGGAGAAGAAGGGGAACAGAGGTAGAGGAAGAAAGAAGGTAGAGTAATGGGAGTGGATGGGGTGGATAGAAGGGTAATAAGGATGGAGAGGGAAGAGGGATAGAAGGGGGAGGTAAAGGACGATCGTGAAGGGGATGATGAAGATAAGTAGAAAGGGAGAGAAGCGATAACATTCACCGAGGA
>NC_051412.1:21372064-21372237 GCF_015228065.2 Penaeus monodon
TAACTTCCTTCTCACACCTGGCTTCACCCAACTGCCTCGTTTAATTACACAGAAATGAAAGTACAGGTGTAGGGGAGTGCACGCGGGTGAGCGAGGCAGGTGAACGGGAGAAGTACGGGGCAGTCAGTTGTTTATTTTTGTTTCTTTGTCTTTCGTTTTTTTGTGTAATTCTT
>NC_051412.1:21372327-21373115 GCF_015228065.2 Penaeus monodon
CCGGTGTGTGCGCCTGCGTGTGTGCGCGCCCATACGTATCCACCACGTATGTTTGAGCGTGTGAACGCATATACACATCCATATTCATGTTTACACAGGTGCGCTAGAATAAGTGTAATCGACCATAAGTACAATATTTGCGAACAGTTTTCCTCAAGAATCATTTTTTTCTTCCTTAACATTAAGATATCAAAGTTCGCGATTACGCCACGGTGACGAATAGGAAAAACCATGGGAAAAGCGTCCCATTACGGATAAATATCGTGTCCACTTCGTCATGGGCGTTGACGTGCCTGGCCTGCGTTGTGTGATTGGCTAATCAACACATGTCGCTTAAACCTAAGGATTAGGGCTACTGAGAAGTGAGATTTGTAATTAGATAATTAAATTCAACATCGGCATTTATCAAAAATCAACCAATCTAATCATAGATTCCGTGTCTAGATAACGGCATTCAAAATTATCGCTTGCCTAGATTAGCCAATCTAATAATTTAAAAATAGATTTCCGAAGACCTCCGGGGGGTATCTTGCTTTACGACTGACCAAGCTGTCTCTTCGTTTTCTTGAAGATCATGTTCAACGTTCAAATGACGTGAGGGAATGTCTGTCTCTCCTTTTACATGTCAGAGCGGTCCATCTTGCTGTCACAGAATTATGGGAACTTGAGGATGTCGCTGTTGTCATCTTTCTGTTTGTATTGTTCGTTTATTTTCTTAGATTTCACTTTCCCTGTTGTTGTTTTCTGATGTTGGGTGTCTTGGTAGTTTTTTTTTGGGGGGGGTTATT
>NC_051412.1:21373222-21374029 GCF_015228065.2 Penaeus monodon
ATACGCGCGCGTATGCGAGTGAGACACTGAGTGAGTGTGTGTGTACTAACGCCGACGTTTTCACATACGCACAAACACCATACATCTCCCACTCTGCACACACGCCAGGCACCATGATATTGTTATTTACCTCGCAATTCCACCTCGGCCGTCGGTCACGCCCGGGAGGATTTCTGTCTCACCAGCCTGGCGGAGAAAATTTTGGAGTGGTGGGCGTGTCTTCTGGGGGTGGCAGACGCCTTCGTCCTGCTTCCTCTCTTACGTCGAGGATATTTTGAAGGATGTAAGATTTTTCCTTTCGAAAGATGTGCTAGTGATTCTGTGATGTGGTGTGGTGGGTATTTAAGAGCTGCTGTAAGGCGTGGGGGATTTGAGGTATGGTGAGTGTAAGGTATGGTGAATTTAAGGAACGGTGAACTTAAGGTATAGTTAGCTCAAGGTGTGGTGACTTTAAGCTACTGTGAGCTTAAGGTATAATGAACTTAACGTATAGTGTGGTGAGCTTAAGATACGGTAAGCCTCAGGGATAATGAGCTTGAGGTGTGGTGTGCTCCAGGTATGGTGAGTCTAAAGTATGGTGAGTCAGCCGCGAGTGTTTCCCCGCAGGCGAAGCTCAGCAGATGTTGCGACGGCGGCGGTTTCATGGCGGTTCCCCGATGAAAAACATCCCGGCGTCATTTTGTAATTTGCTGCATTCCGCTCGTTTCAGAGGAAAACGAAAGGCGAACGGGAGTGAGGTTGGCTCTCCTGCTCTCGCTTCCGTTGGCGCCGGCGTCGCCCTCGCCTCGTCTCTCGTGCATGACATCG
>NC_051412.1:21375225-21375690 GCF_015228065.2 Penaeus monodon
CCCTCTCCTCTCCTCCCCACCTCCTCCCGTTATCAGCTGTCTCTCACCTCCCTTTTCCCATCCATCTTAACCTTCCTTTCTTCTCCCCCCTTCCCCCTCTCCCCCCCTCTCTCATTCCTTCTTCTTCCTCATATCACCTCTTTCCCTCATCTTCCCTTTCTTCCCCCCCACCTTACCCCCCATTACCCCCATTACCCCCTTTACCCCCCCCCCTCTCCTCCCGTGGGCATCGATCCCACACTGTTCAGGAAAAGTGACAGAGCGTCTTGCTGTTGTTAGTCGTTATTGTGTAAGTGAAAACTAACACGTTGCCATCTCACTCCCGGTCACGTTGTAATAACCAGGCAGCGTGAGTAAGTATGCAGATTAACCGCTGAATTTTCCCGCGATATGTATATTATTGTCTGATGTATAACGCATTGACGGAAAGTTGGTGTTTGAATTCGTGGTGGGGGAATGTGGCAC
>NC_051412.1:21376140-21376521 GCF_015228065.2 Penaeus monodon
GCGTTGATTCAAAATAGATTGTGTGTGCGTTATTAATTTCATTGTATTTATTGATATTGGTACCGGATATTATTTTTGTGAATTGTGTTGTTGGATCTATTGTTATGCTTATGAATTGTTTTGTTACTACGTCTGTCGTGATGATAATAGTAATCAATGTTATCACTATTGTTTCTATTGTTATTTGATGTTGTTCTTATGATTATTATGTTTGATTCGGAATTGCTACCGTGACTTTTTCTGATTTTGATTATTTTTATTACTGTTATTATTTTGCTGTTATTTCTCTTGTTGTTGTTTTTGTTCGTATATTCTGATGAGGGAGTGCTCTTGCTTTTTTTTTTTTTGAGAATTGTTGTTGTTATTATGTTCGTCAGAATG
>NC_051412.1:21376622-21376771 GCF_015228065.2 Penaeus monodon
TAAAATGTTGCCACCATTGCGATCACCGATATAATTAGCCTCATTATCAGCGTGGCGATGATCGTAATATCGGTATCGGCAATAAAAATACGCTTATCTAACGTTATCAACGGATTATGCAATTCGCCAACTAAAATAAACCTTCGTGG
>NC_051412.1:21376953-21377179 GCF_015228065.2 Penaeus monodon
AACACACTTCCTTTTCCCTCCTTGCCTCCCTCTACCCCTCCCCTCCCCCTCTTACCCTATTCTCAATTCCCAAACACATCTATGGGAATCGACTGGAATGTAGCCTTTTTTTTATGATAACTCAAATGCTGAATCCTGTCGAGCGCCCGTGTTAGGCCTCGCATAAAGCTACAGCGTATTGGCTATTACTCCTCTCCATCCCCAGCTCGGCGAACGGGAACGATGC
>NC_051412.1:21377544-21378530 GCF_015228065.2 Penaeus monodon
AATGAGCATGTAGATAACCTTATGAGTCAGCCAGGGTGTAGACATCGAGTGTAAACAAGTGTAAACCACAAGTACCTGATGTTAACCCTTGCATGACACAGAGGTGGGTCTCATGCCCGGTGCTGCCCCGCACCTGCACTAATAAACACGAAAACATCATCACTGCATCACCTCGGAGAAGGAGATCGGAGGGGAGATAAAGTCAGGCATTTCCCCTTCATCCCCCTCTCATTTTCCCTTGATCTGCCCCTCATTTCCCTCTCATTGTCCGTTGACTCGTCCCCTCATTTCTCCTACCGCTTGGGGTAGATAAGGCCAGGCATTTCCTCTTCATTTCGCCTTAATTTGTCCTCTTATTTTCCCTCTCGCAGAATGGGAGAAATGAGGTCAGATATTTCCCCTTCGCCTCCCTCTCATTTTCTCTTTATGTGTCCTCTTATTTTCCCTCTCACAGCATGGGGGAGATGACCCAGGGCATTTCCCCTTATTTTCCCTTAATTTGCCCCCTCACTTTCCATTCATTTCCTTCAAACAGCATGGTGGAGGCAAGGCATTTCCCCTCATTTTCCCTCTTTTTTCCCTTAATTTGCCCTCCCATTTCCCTTCATTTTCCCTCTCACAGCATGAGTCAATTTTCCCCTCGATTCTGTCGAATGTTCTGGAACTTTTACCATCCGTGCTGATGTCAGTGGCACCATTGGCTGGGGGACATGAGGAGTGCCAGACTCCACGCCCCGCACAGTGCCAGACGAGGGGGGGGAGAGTACACAAAGGCTTCCCTCATGGGTGCCAGCCAATTGGCCCTCGTCCCTGGGGTCCGCTGGCCCGTCTTTGTCGTAACTGTTGTTCTAAGGTCCTGTTGAAACGGCGAGAGCCAACGGCGGCTCAGGTGTGGCAATACAGGAGGCCTTCAGTCGGGGTCGGAAGCTGGCGAAGGAACAAGGCTGCCTTCGTCAGTATCCCTGCTCTTTACAGGGCGAGGGGAT
>NC_051412.1:21378914-21379063 GCF_015228065.2 Penaeus monodon
ATTATCCTCACGTAGGCTACTTTCGTTCTTGAGGGCGTGTTTTCCTTTGATTAAAAAAGACGGGTGTGAATGAGGAGAGAGAGAGAGAAAAGGAAACACTATAGACAACAATAAACAGAAACATTTAGTTTCAACACACGCCGCGCCCG
>NC_051412.1:21379213-21380469 GCF_015228065.2 Penaeus monodon
GTTCCGGTTCGCGGCAGCATGAGGCGCGAGGACGGCGCTGGTCAGCTTTCTAGAGGTGCCCCCCCCCTCCCCATCACCCCCACCTCTTTCACCTTGGCTGAAGAATATGAAGAAGCGTTTATTACTTTTTTCGGGTATCTGTTTCCTGCGGTGATCTTAAGAATGGTAAGCACCAATAGATTATATATTCGAAGTGTGTCAGCAAATTGAACATTTCTGTGTTCATAAAAACGGCTTTCAAATCGGCGGATATTCCGCAGGTGTCGCGAGTGGCGCGTGCCGCGTGCTCCGCTTGTCAACTTTCCCGTCCTGGCGATGGGAAGTTGTCACTGCCCTGATTTCGGGATCTTTAATTATCATTCGTATCGCTCCATTATATGTTTGCACTTTACATATCAATTTAATTTTAAAAAATGTTAATTCAATGTGCATCGGGGGGGTTCCTTGCCTCGGTTGATTCCCTCCCTCGCGGATCTCACGCCGAGAGCGGAGGAGGAGAGCGGGTCGACGCGCGAGGCCGCTCTCAGTTGTCTGGTTAACGTGATGGTGAGAGGACGTGTGCTGGAGCTCCGTCCGGCTCCCCCTGTGTGAACTTGGAAGTGACGTTACGATTTATATGTTGTTAGCTAGCGAGGACGTGCTATGTTGGTGCTCTTGGAGTTTTCGCAAGTCATAATGGATGTACCAATTTCCTCTTGAATGGGCAACATGTCATTATTCGGTGAGTACTTGATGATTATGGGAGAAGGTATTTTGGTGATGTAGGCTAAAAATCCCTCCCCCCGCCTTTTGAACCCAGATGTTCAATAAGCTACTGATGAAATGGACCAATATTTCAATGAACAAAAATAATTGCAAACTTTATCCTCTAATTAGCGCGTATCTATTAGTTGGAAATGCCAATAAATTCGCGTTTTTATGAACGTCATTTTTACGCAACAGTGCTTCATACTCTCCACAGGTAAATAACAATCATGTATACAGTGAATACAGGATCAATACAGATTAGACAAAATTATTAGATTTAGATAATGAACATAGGATAAAATTAATATATGATAGTTAACATAGGCTGGAATAGATAAATATATCCACTTGTTAAATTGTCGTCAGAGAGGTCACACGCCACCATTATTCACGTATAGATAATTGTATTAGAAACAATACCGGGGAAGTGAAGTGGGGAATGTTTAATTGTAATTTGAGGTCATTAATTGTGATAATAATAGACACGTGCGGGGCGGGTGGGTAGAATA
>NC_051412.1:21380680-21380948 GCF_015228065.2 Penaeus monodon
GGCTGGCGGGCAAGAGTCGAGCCGCTGACCTGAAACCAGAGCCCCAGCCGGAAAGGTCATCTCGGGTTATCCGCACTAGAGGTCATCATAAAGGAAACAGTGCGGACCAAAGGGGGGGGGGGGTGGAGGCGGGGTCATGTCAACTGCCTTCGCGTGCCGGAAGCAACCTGAAGATCCGATGAAAAGGCGGCGCTGTTGCTCTGAAGTGTCATGAGCGAAGGCTTCAGGAAATCCGCTCAAGGAAAACGAGGAAGGGGTCTTGGTTCAC
>NC_051412.1:21383140-21383281 GCF_015228065.2 Penaeus monodon
ATTTTCCATTTCACTTTTCCTGCCTCTCATGCTAAGCTAATTGCATCTCGTTACGGAGGAACAAAGCGAGAAGAGGCTGCGGGAGGCGGGCGGGCAGCGGTGAATATGTAGACTCGGGTAAAGCGGCTTTCCTAACATATA
>NC_051412.1:21383438-21383626 GCF_015228065.2 Penaeus monodon
ATTTGGTGAAGTTAGCATGCAGGAAGATTGAATGTATTTCCAACGTTCCTAGGGATCGAAGGGGTGAAATGAACCCCTCCGTTGATTAAGAACCTTTCAGGGTTCTCAGGGGTTCACCGATTGGGGAGCCAAGACCCCCCCCCCCCCCTTGGGAGTGCGAGGCGAGGCTGTCACATCGCTCAGGCCGA
>NC_051412.1:21383650-21384231 GCF_015228065.2 Penaeus monodon
AACAGGTGGCGCACTCACGACATTGGCGAGGTGTGGTGACCAGGCGGGTCGGAGGTGACCTGTGCCGGGAATGGGTGGAGGTGGAGAGGAGGGGATGGGGGGGGGGTGGAGGTGGAGAAGAGGGGATGGAGATGAGGGTGGAGGGGAGGGGATGGAGGTGGGGGTGGAAGAGGGAGAGGAGGGGGTGGAGATGAGGGTGGAGGGGAGGGGATGGAGGTGGGGGTGGAAGAGGGAGAGGAGGGGATGAAAGTGGGGGTGGAAGGGAGAGAGGAGGGGATGGAGGTGGAGGTGAGTGGATAGGAGGTGGTGGAGGGGTTGAGCGGATAGGTGTGGGAAAGGAGGTGGAGAGGATGGGTGGTGAGGAGGGGATGGAGGGAGTGGGGAATCCCGTTAAAAGTGTCCGAGAGAGGATCTTCGCGCGGGGAAGAGCAGAGCGCAGCGGAGGCAGATCGCACATGAGAGCGCCTTTCACCACCGCCCACCGTTCTCCTGTTCCTCTTCTTTCTTCTCTTTGCAAATGCCCACCATAAATCTGCATGAGGGCGAGGAAGACACTCCGAGGGCACGACCGCCGTGACTAC
>NC_051412.1:21384443-21384551 GCF_015228065.2 Penaeus monodon
TGGAGCTGCTGAAGCCCTCCGATGGACACACAGCCTCACGCCTCTTCCGTCAGAACAGGCCTCCCTTGGTCACGTTATTGATCTCGTCTCGAACTGTCGTCTTATTGG
>NC_051412.1:21385036-21385237 GCF_015228065.2 Penaeus monodon
ACTTACCGACGCACACCATTTTTCATAAACAAATCTCACTTTATCGACCGACAGAATCTACGCACTCTCCCCCCCCACACACACACTTTCCTTAGCGAGAAGGAAGCACTGCGTATTCCTCTCTCGCCTCTCCATCTTTTTTCCCCTCTCTCCCCTCCCTCATGTTGCCTTGACAACTACGTCATTTTCTTACGCTTACGC
>NC_051412.1:21385344-21385583 GCF_015228065.2 Penaeus monodon
ACGGCGTGTAGTTATCCCATCTCCCGTGTCATTTCCCCACGTAGTTTGGTGTTATTCCTGCCATGTCATTTCCCCCGTGCTATTGCATCCCCGCGGCAGAAGGACCTCTGGCGCGCAGCATCATGCCACGCTGAGTCCAAGTGCTCGCTCGTTAGCATGCTGCGCTCTGCATCGCGTTTTCGAGACGCTACAAAAAAGAAGAAATAATGGCTCCCTCCTTCCCCTCGCTGCTTCTGTTG
>NC_051412.1:21385766-21385898 GCF_015228065.2 Penaeus monodon
CATTATCGGGTAAGAATCTCGGAAATCAGGAAAACAGAAACACCAAAAGCTAATTTGCATAAACAGCGTTCAAAGTACTTCGAGAAGCCGAAGCCGCGTCACCTTTTCGATGTTGTGGAAGACTAAGGAGCT
>NC_051412.1:21386099-21386358 GCF_015228065.2 Penaeus monodon
AGTAAGTTCAATCGGGGCGTGTGCATGAATGGCGTCATGGCTTTGAACAGTGAGTCCTTTGTTTATTGATTGAACAACTATCAAAAGAAACTTTTATATCAGTGTTCGTCTTCATTATGATTGGTTGTCTAGCATGCTTTTAAAATTTGTTCAAAACTCTCTCCAAACACGATAGCAACTCATACAGATTTCTCTTCTATTTGTATAAATGATCAACACGTTCCGCCTCAGCAATGGACCGAAATTTTCAAAACATTTC
>NC_051412.1:21386494-21386675 GCF_015228065.2 Penaeus monodon
TAATACCACACTCCTAACCAACAAACAACAAGGACACGAAACAGAAAATCATAAAAAAGCGCAGGTTTTCGCAAAGCTTATTATTCCCCGCAAACAAAGCTTGAGCGAGGCGCTCGTGTCGCTTTGTCTAACGCTGCGTCGGATTAGCATAATCATGGCTGCTGCTGACCTCTCGGGCCGC
>NC_051412.1:21386707-21386794 GCF_015228065.2 Penaeus monodon
CAGGGGCTTCGAGTTATTCAATTATGTTGTTGTCATTTCGTTTTCGGTTTATTTCTGGTGTATTTGTTTGTTTTGTTTGGGTTCTGG
>NC_051412.1:21387107-21387626 GCF_015228065.2 Penaeus monodon
ATGGCATTCCTTGTTAATTATTATAACAATACCATTCTTGTTATTATATTGATCTGATATGATTTTTTTTACGACTACCGACTATTGACTTTTTTTTGCGGAAGAAAAAAAACGAAAAAAACCCTGAAAATTCCTCTAACCTTGTTATGGCCGACAGTGTTGCCAACGGGTGGGTTCTGTTGTTGATTCAGTTTATATCCATGGCGCACAATGACGTCCTTTCTCCTCCGGTTATTGGTTTTGTAGCGGCTTCCAACGGTAGCGCAGGATACTTACGCCCTCCCGACATCCCTTCCTCCCCACTCTACTCCCCTTCCCCCCTCCCACACCCTCCCTCGCCCTCCCTATTCCCCTTCCCCCGTCCCCCACCCCCCTACTCCCCTTCCTCTCCACTCCACCCTCCCCCTCCCACCCTACTCCCCTTCCTCCCCTCCCCCTAGTTGTATGAATCCTGTAGGACAGTAGGACCTTCAGTGGGCCGCGGGATTTGAAAACGCCGCCGCACTTGGTCATGAATGG
>NC_051412.1:21387688-21387762 GCF_015228065.2 Penaeus monodon
GCGTTGGAGGGGGAAAGGGAAATGGGAGGGGGGGCGGGAGAGGGAGGGTGTTAGGCGGAGTGGGGGAGGTGGAG
>NC_051412.1:21387896-21387975 GCF_015228065.2 Penaeus monodon
AGGGTCGGCTGTGAGTAACGTTCAAAAGCTCCCGAGGTTGTGACACGGGCGCTAAGCTCCGAGCAAGGTCGCCAATCGC
>NC_051412.1:21388546-21389225 GCF_015228065.2 Penaeus monodon
CCGCTCGTAGTTGTTATCGTTGTTATCGGAGCATAGACATGAGAAACAAAGATAATATAGGAAAGAGTAAGCAAATCAAAGTAAGGCGAGAGGAGATAAGACGGAATATGGAAAAGAGATAATAAAAATCAGAGAAACAAGAAAAGAGAGAGAATTTGATTAAAGAATAAATCAGATAAAATGTGAAATGTACATAGAGAGAATAGGGTTGAAAAATTATCAACTAACAATAGGGAGAAAGAGAAAAGTATTTAAAGACCCGAACCCACTTAAAAAAGGAAATAAAAAAGGGGAAAAATCGTCAGAGGATGATTTCGGTCGACGAAGTAGAATCGCAGAATGGTAACCGCAATCACCAACCACAACTACCAACAACCGCATTCACCAACAACCGCAATCACCACAGTCACCAACAGCCACAACCACCAACAACAATCACTAACAACCACAACCACCAACAAGGCAAGCATTAGCAACCGCAATCACCAAGAACCACAACCACCAACAAGCGCAACCACCAACGACCACAGTCACCAACAGCCACAACCAACAACAACCGCAACCACCAGCAACCGGCGAGGACGTGCGTGGCCTGACAAGAGACGGGCGCATCTGCCACATCCATTTTTCTTAAGAGAGTTTATGCAATTTGAAATTAAAGTGTTGTCAAGGGTCCTGG
>NC_051412.1:21389259-21389393 GCF_015228065.2 Penaeus monodon
GCCAGAGGCATTTTTTTTTTTGCCAGGTTTTTTTTTTGATGGGGGACGGGGTTGGGACGTTGAAAAGGGGGGGGGGGTCTGTTTAGGAATTACACTTGAGGTTTACTTTTACTGGAGGAAAAAAGATATCTTAT
>NC_051412.1:21389424-21389505 GCF_015228065.2 Penaeus monodon
TTTCTTCTGTATATTTGAAGGTGTGTATATTTTTTCAGTTGAGAAATTCAGCTTTCTTTTCCACATACCTCTCTGTTCCCT
>NC_051412.1:21389667-21390231 GCF_015228065.2 Penaeus monodon
CCTCTGTCCCCATCCTCCATCCTTTCCACTATCTCCCGTCGCCTCTCATCCTTTCCCCTATTTCCCTCGCCTCTCTCTCTTCCTCCATCTTTCCTTCCCAGATGGAAAACCGATGCAAAAAGCACCCGCGGTTTCCTTCCCCTCTCTCCCCCCTTCCATGTCTCCCCTCCCTCTCCCCTTCCCTGTCTCCCCTCCCTCTCCCCTTCCCTATCTCCCCTCCCTCTCCCCTTCCATATCTCCCCTCCCTCTCCCCTTCCCTATCTCCCCTCCCTCTCCCCTTCCCTATCTCCCCTCCCTCTCCCCTTCCCTATCTCCCCTCCCTCTCCCCTTCCATATCTCCCCTCCCTCTCCCCTTCCCTATCTCCCCTCCCTCTCCCCTTCCCTGTCTCCCCTCTCTCCCCCCTTCCATATCTCCCCTCCCTCTCCCCTTCCCTATCTCCCCTCCCTCTCCCCTCCCTCTCTCTCCGCCAAGGACGTGGACCTTTTAAGGGAGAGATTTTCCCTCTTTTTTTCCCTTTTGCCCCTTTTTTATATGCTGTATTTATAACTTGGCTTTTAATATCT
>NC_051412.1:21390680-21390878 GCF_015228065.2 Penaeus monodon
GGCTTAAACATTAGGTTCTTTTCCCCCAAAAGAAGGCGTATTCGACGTTATATTAGTTTTCTTTCTCGTATCGCTGTGTCAAAAAAAATCATAAAGATAAATAAAAAAAATGCGGGGGGGGGGAGCTAAAGGCTGTTCGAAAATCTTTTGAATGGTAATTAAGAAATATTGAAAAAGGGAGATGAAAGAATTTGATTT
>NC_051412.1:21390953-21391069 GCF_015228065.2 Penaeus monodon
GTAAGTATCTGGTCTCAGCTGTAGCTCTTTTATGTCTTCGGCCTCGGTGCAAAAACACCTACGGTAAAAAAAAAGAAAGCAAAAAAATGCCAGGCCGTCGACCTCAGCGATCGCAC
>NC_051412.1:21391342-21391441 GCF_015228065.2 Penaeus monodon
CAAAAATATCGTAAGGAGGAAACCGCCTTATGAAACCTCGTGTTCATAAAGTTTAGTCAGGGTAACTTTTCAGCTTCCACGTTGTTCACGCAAACGCCG
>NC_051412.1:21392041-21392196 GCF_015228065.2 Penaeus monodon
CAGACCCAACCCTCAAGATCCCCTACGAGAGGCTAGGGCACTCACCGCCTCACCGAGAGAAGGGCTTTTGGCGACGGTTTCCAGGACTCTCCAAACACCATTACTTGGATGTCGTAAGGATGTCAGGTGAAGGATCCTCGTCACGCGGGGCTTGG
>NC_051412.1:21392407-21393157 GCF_015228065.2 Penaeus monodon
GAAGGAAAGATGAGAGATAAAAAAGGGGAAATGGGTCGAGGGAGAGGAGGGGAGATAGGGAGGGAGACGAGGAGCGGGACCCACCGTAAGGGCCGCGATGGCGAGACGAAAGAGCGAAAGGGTTAACGCGAGGCAGAAGAGGGGAAAAGATGGGTGTTCGGAAGGGGAATGAGAATAACACGGCGTAGGGGAAGGGAGGAATAAGCAGGAGGGGAGAGAGCATAACACGAGGGGAATGAAATAGATATTGTCTTCTTTTTATATCGAAGAAGGAAAATCCATGCTAAGGCTGACGCTGCCATGACACTCCCCAACACTGCTGACGCGGCCCTGACCCTCCTGTCGTTATAGCGTCAGTCAGAAGCCAGATGAATCGTTCTTTGTACTGCGGTAGTACTAAACGTGTGAACTACTGGTGGAAAATTACTTTTTAATATCTGAGATTGTGTGCACTTCGCGTGTTCGGTGCCCGCGTTAAACAGCAGAAAATAACCTCGAAAGATATCAAGGATGCACGTGCTTTAGATATTTTTGTAATTGGTAAATAACTGTATTCGTATTTGATCGTATACGGACTTCTAACCATATTGATTTATTTTTTTTAGAAATGCGTGGAATCCGTGTGCGCGATTTTTTGTTGGGGATCATCGTACTGCCGTTGATGTTTTCTCCCGAAGATAATAGCCGAACATTATAGTCGTTTTGAGGACCTGCGGTGACGTGCGAACAAGGGTCGTCCTCACCTCTTCC
>NC_051412.1:21393196-21394544 GCF_015228065.2 Penaeus monodon
TGAATTCCGCGCTTGTTTTTCGATTCGCGAGCGAAGGGTGGGTGTGCGATGAAGGGATGACCTTGTTGCTAAGGGTAGTGGTTATCCCTCGCTTATTTCACGCCTTGCTCTCTGCCGCCAAGGACGCCGTGGATATCCATTTTGCGGGAAGTATGTTATCTCCGTCGCCCCCCCCCCCTTTCGTCTCTTCTTGCTCCGCTTCCTTCATCTATATCGCCCGCGGCCCCATTTCGCGATATCGCCCTCGATGGATTCTTGGAGGATGAAGCGCCGAGATAAGGCCGAGGTGAGGCTGAGATGTGGAGATTCACTTGCCAGACTTGCAGTGCCGGGAGTTTTAAAGACACGACCGGAGGCAGTGACTTGGGACGAAACACAACAAGAGGGGGAGCTGCTCTACCGTGTTTCCTGGGTTGCTCTGCTTGCCTCCCTACGTCTCTCGCTGTGCGTTGTGGGTCGCCTTGAAGTTTCGCGTATAAATCTTTGAGAAAAGAAAAATACCAGCTAGGTACAGATACTTTTAACATTCATGCAATCATCTCCCTGGTACATTACATATCTTCGATTTAAAAAGTTCACTGGTGATGTCTATGACTGTGTATTATTCCACAATGGAGACTAATCGTGGTTGTAGACTAAACAGCTAACGGTGTGAAATCCGCACACCGGCGACACATAAACCTCGAATCACGAATCACTTTGATCACGAAACAATCAACAGAGCCTGGAGTGACGTGCCGGCCAGCCGCGTTCCTCTGCGCCAGGCACCAGATGGCCCCCTCCCCCTCCCCCTCTACACACACCACACCTCTCGTGGGGCGGGGGAGGAAGGGGCGGCACAGGCGAGAGACCTGGGTCGCTTTGGACTCGTTACTACGAGGCTGAGATCCACTCAAGCTGGGGCCGAGACCTGTTTTCATAGACGTTGAAACTGGTCCCCTGGTACTCTGAGCTACGGGTGCATATGCGGCGACGTGGAGGGTGAGGGAGGGTGGGGAGACGACCTGTGAATTGATAAAAAGTAGTTAAGGCATTTAAATGTGATAAGAATTGGGGGATTCTAGGCTGGTTAGATGTACGTGATTCTAAGTGAATGTTCCACTCTCTACGCGATTCTTGGTAAACGTCCTCTACGTGATTCTTTACGAACTCTCCACACTCTACGTGACTGTTAGGGAACGTAGAGGCCGCCTTCTGTTTGCGTGGCCTCGTCCTGGGCTCGTAACTAGGACTAGAGCCCAAGAAGAGCCTGATAAAGAGGGTTCCCGATGACGGTGGCGACGATCACGGCGGCGGTTAGTCACTCTTATCGATAATGACGAAGCCCGCGGGGTCACTACGACCCTGC
>NC_051412.1:21394614-21395095 GCF_015228065.2 Penaeus monodon
TGAGTGAGAGGATGTTTGTTGTGCCAAGAGATGTGTCGCTGATAGCGGTATTGATGAGTGCCTCCAGCGGTGCGAAACCTCCGTCCCTGAAGGTAGGGAGGGATATCTTCCGAAGCCAGGACTCCTTTCTTCCCCTCCCCCATTCTACCCCCCTCGTCTCTCCTCCCTCTTTCCTCCCCCGTCCTTTGGACGCGCATACCCTCATTTGTCCGTGCCCCTGTGATACACACAACATTCCCATACCCTGTAACACGCACTTGGTCCAGCACGAAAACGGGGCGAGCGCTGGAATCTCGGAGTTTCGAAGACGCGGGGGTGGGGGTTAGAGGGGGGTAGGTGTAAGCCATCCTCGACATCTGCTGCAGGAGAGCGAGAAGTCTGTGGCCGCCCCATAGTTTCTAATAACGACCGTAATGGACAGCCACACCCTCACTCGCCCGCAGAAAGTAACTTGTTAGGGAATGCTGGTAATGGGGATCGT
>NC_051412.1:21395469-21395864 GCF_015228065.2 Penaeus monodon
TCGAACACGACAACAGAAGTCCTTGCGTTCGATTTCCTCCTCACCTCGATCCCTCACAACCACCTTTGACGCGCACGCCACTAAACAAGCAATCAAGCACCCCTACCAAGCATCCCCGTCCCCCCCTATCTCCCCCCCTCGTCTCCCCATCGACAGCAGACGTCAGGCGCCTCTCACACTCTTCGGCAGCGTCGTGTTAAGCACCAACAGGAGGCGCAGCGTGACGCAGACCGCAGACATACAAGAAGAACATTTGACAGAAGATTTTTTCCCCTTTCTCTGCGGTACCCCGTTAGTGAGCCATTATTTAGAGGACAGAAAGCTCGCTCGTAATTAATGGCTGCGAGAGAGTAGCGGCTAACTCCCCCCCCCCCCCGGGCGAAGACAAACACTGC
>NC_051412.1:21395922-21396603 GCF_015228065.2 Penaeus monodon
GAAGGAAAAGGAGTTGGGAAAAGGGTAGTAGAAGGAGAAGTAGGGAAAGGAAGGGAGGGGAGGAGGAGAATAAGAGGGGAAAGGAAATAAGGAAAAGCAGTAAGTGAAGAAGGGAAAGGAGATGATTAGGAATTAGGAAAAAAAAGGATTAGAATGGAGAAGAAGAAGGGAAAAAGAGAGGAGGAATGTGACAAGAGGAATAGATGAAAGGAACGATTATGATATGGACAAAGAGTAACTAAAAAAAAGGGAGAAAGAGGAAACAGAATATAGATAGAAAAAAATACTTAGAGGATTTTACACCACGAATGCAAAGCGATTAAAGCTGAACGAAAAGCACGGAAAGTTAACGAGGCGTAAAATAAGAGGAAAAATTCCGCACGCTATTAACAGACGCGCGTTGGAAAGGTAGACGAAATTTAGATAAACGACGAATACATAGAATAAACGACTCGGTATTTGTTTTATTCATGTTTCTATTCATAAGCTCCCACTGTCACAGTTAGCGGAGGTAAATATATGCAAATTTCCCCCACGGGACGCCGCCTGAATAGACTTGTTAAGCGCCTAATACAGCCTGTTTTATTTCAGGCTTCGTTTAACTTTCTAGGAAAACATTTTACCGAGGGAGTCATGGCCGTTGCCTCCGTGGGCCGAGCGAGGTTGGCAGCTGCTCTTTAC
>NC_051412.1:21396652-21396991 GCF_015228065.2 Penaeus monodon
GGACGGGTCATGACCTGCTGCAAAGGACAGTGGGTCGCGCCCTTTTGGACGAGGAGACGAGAGGGCGAGGACCCTAGGAGACTCAGAAGCTAGCGCATGCCTCGTCCTCGCTGGCGGTAATGTTTAATAAGTCACCGCTTGTCATTGCCCACTGCTGAAGTAAGCTTTGTTTACCTCCTCGCGAAAGACAATGGGGATGTTGACCGCTGAGAGAAACGCTTTGAAAACGGGCGGGTGATGAAACCGCTGGAAGGCTGCTGCTCTGACACTGTATTTTATAAACACGATTGGGTGTGTTTCTAAATAAAACTGGAGAGGGAATGGGGGTCGTTGCTGACG
>NC_051412.1:21397246-21397323 GCF_015228065.2 Penaeus monodon
CCCGAACCAGAGTCAGGCGTCTTTCCCAGCGACTCGAACCACCGGGCTTTCCCAGGACCCGCGCCCATCCGCGAACA
>NC_051412.1:21397711-21398807 GCF_015228065.2 Penaeus monodon
TTTCCGTTTCGCAAGCCCACGAGGCAGCGATAGGATAATTCGTGTAGGATCTGCGCGGAAACTATGAGAACTGGCGATGCTTTGCCTTGAGCTTTGGTGCCGCCTCGATGACCCAGATTAAGGGTGGAGGGAAGTCAGCTGAGAGGTGAAAAACGGCGGATATTATTTTTCCTTCTCTCTTGGGTGAATTATGATGACTCGCTTGTTTTATGTTATTTTTCCCCTCTTTTTGTTGATGAGTTATGATGACTCGCTATTTTGTTACTTTTTTTTTCCTTTTTTATTGATGAATTATAATGGGAATTGCATGTTTATGTGTCCATTGTGCTGTATATTTATTGATCATTGCTAATTATACTTACATTTGCATGAATACTCGCCTGTGTGTAGGAATGTAGGAGTGCATTGGATGCACTTAGATGCTTACCTGAGAAAAAAAATACGAATATTATTTTTCTCCCTTTCTTTGATAATAATTAACCTATCCTTGTGTGTATACATTTCTGTTTATTTAAATGTGTTTATGATTATGTGTTGATTCATTTTCGTATTTATTGACCATTGCTGTTCATACCTTCATTTGCATATACATGTCCGAGCCCCCGTCACCTGTGTGTAGTAATGCAGTAATGTGTAAAGGATGTATTTATAAACTCACTTACCTATTCAGCGGAGAAGCCACGGCGTTAATTGCAAAAGTTGCATAAATGTTGTTGTTTACGTTTTATTGCAATGTCGATAATGAATGTTTTATTAAATTTCTGCAGAAACTAATTAGTAAGCCAGTTATAGTTCTACGAAACTCATTATAATTACGACTGTGTTCGTTTCCCTCCAAATTTAACGTTGTGGGATAACGAATTTCCCTTTGTTTTCACTTGACATTTTTCGCGTATTTTATGGTCTATAATTGTATATCGATGTGACTAGTGAGAAGGTTTCAATTTCTGTTAATTTCTGGCGTCTGTGTCATCCGATTTTCATCTTGGGAATCGACGCCGAGAAAATGATAATTATTTGGGTTCAGTTGCCGGTTTTGTTATTAATGGGATGCCGCGAAATATCATTAGCGGGTTGTCATGTCTTGCTAATTTTG
>NC_051412.1:21399350-21399497 GCF_015228065.2 Penaeus monodon
GTAAATAACAGGTTAGCTTACCTTGGCGGCGAGATTCCTAGTGAGGCTTCGGGCCCAGTCGCAGGTCCCCGAAGGAATGTGGACGAAGATACAAACAGACGCAGCAAAACCCGCTCTTTCGATTATGCAATTGCCACACGTGTTTTT
>NC_051412.1:21399556-21399691 GCF_015228065.2 Penaeus monodon
TTTCCCCACACCTTCCATTCCCCACTACTTCTCCAGATAAACAACAGAACCGTAATATCTTCTTTACCCTTCACCTCCCGTAAGATTTATATCCTATTTTCGCGTTTTTTTTTATATAAAGTCGCGCCGTTGTTG
>NC_051412.1:21399860-21400265 GCF_015228065.2 Penaeus monodon
TACTTTCCGATAAGGTCATGTAAAAGGTCTTCGCATGCCGCTGGCGACGTCGAAGGCCAGAAACAGCTGAGCGCGAGACAGACATGTCCTGGGCGGCGAGGGGGGGGGGGGGATGGGGGTGGAGGGAGGAGGGGGTTGGGGGATGGGGGTGGAGGGAGGAGGGGGTTGGGGGATGGGGGTGGAGGGAGGAGGGGGTTGGGGGATGGGGGTGGAGGGAGGAGGGGGTTGGGGGATGAGGGTGGAGGGAGGAGGGGGTTGGGGGATGGGGGTGGAGGGAGGAGGGGGTTGGGGGATGGGGGTGGAGGTGGATAGGGGTGGATGGGGATGGGGGTGAGGGAGGAGGAGGGGTAAGTGCCACAGGGGAGGAAGGGTGGAGGTGGATGAGGCATAGGCACATAGGCTCAT
>NC_051412.1:21400400-21400516 GCF_015228065.2 Penaeus monodon
GCGTTAGAGAATACGTTGTCACTCAAGATAACGGCGGCGTCACTCACACGCCCCTCCCCCTTTCCTTCCTCTCCCCATCCTCTCTTCCCCATTTCTGCGTCTTCCCTTCATTTCAT
>NC_051412.1:21400642-21400726 GCF_015228065.2 Penaeus monodon
AAGTACGACAGAACACATAACATTCACCTGCATTTGTTAAATAGATAAATAGATAAACACAAATATTTAAGTCTCTCAAAACTT
>NC_051412.1:21400894-21401047 GCF_015228065.2 Penaeus monodon
ATATGACTCACACAAGCACAAGCTGAATCCCGTGTGCCTTCGAGCCCCGTATAAGGAGAAGCTAAACAAGTAAAAATGCTTTGGCGGATCCGACGCTTAAGCCTTGCATAGCGGTGGATTTGCGATGCCGTTTACTAGGTCGTGGCACTGGGA
>NC_051412.1:21401392-21401589 GCF_015228065.2 Penaeus monodon
GTTCACACTCCATTCCTTTCCTGTTTTCTCCTCAATCCTTCATTTACTATACGATCTTTACTTTCCCTTTTCCCTGTGTCCCCTTTTCTTGATTTTTCTCTCCGTGTTTTCCTCTCTCTCCTAATACGTTTTCTATTTTCTGTTTTACTCCTCTTTCCGTCTATTCTAGCGTTCCTCTTTTTCCGTTGCCTCTTCCT
>NC_051412.1:21401649-21401827 GCF_015228065.2 Penaeus monodon
TCAGTGCGAACGTGAAAACGGTAAAGAGAGAAAGATAAGAAAAAAGAATAAAAGATAGAAAAAAAAAAAAAAACTCCTTAGACTCTCAACCGATTCCCTTTTGCCGAACTTCTGAACTTCGCGCGTCGTTTGTAACTTCACAACTTCCCTCGGCCTCTTCAACGTGTTCCGTGTCTGT
>NC_051412.1:21402171-21402497 GCF_015228065.2 Penaeus monodon
TAGGGATATAGGGGCAGAGGGAAGGATGAGTAATAGATATACTGGAAGCGCGATTCTTGCAATATTTACACTTGCACATGCACACCGGATGCACGTCTGTCGTCAGGTGGAGCGGAGGTGGTGGAGCGAAAATTCCACTCAGGATTTCCATTACGATGATGTCTGTTAATAATGTCTGATATCATCATATTTGATTGCGTTATTTCCTTTTGATTATTTTGATTATGTTAATCCCGTGTGCTTATGCATTGCTGTTCGTCGGCTCGATGCTACTGGATTTTTTTTTGTTTGAAACTTTCACTTATATATTTGAAAAAAGAAATACA
>NC_051412.1:21402540-21402746 GCF_015228065.2 Penaeus monodon
CTGTTCACTCGTCACCAGAGAATCATTTTCACATTTGGTATTCAGGGAGATGTCCTTCCCACGAATTCCTTCTTCAGTATTGCCAATCTCTCCCAACAGCAGATTTTTTTCTGAGTTGGGAACAAACAGAAGGAGAGACTGTACAGTAAGGGGATTTATCAGCTTCCGTGGCGTCTTGATGTAAGACTGGAGGTGTTGAGACACGC
>NC_051412.1:21402909-21403044 GCF_015228065.2 Penaeus monodon
TATTTCATTTTCCGCCGCGCGTGCTTGCTTACAGGCATTTTCTCACGAAGATTGGTTGTGACGCGTTCGAGTTTCGGAGTATGCTTTCAGGCGCACTCGAGAGCACATGTATCGATGTTCATGGAGATGGGCTCG
>NC_051412.1:21403382-21403481 GCF_015228065.2 Penaeus monodon
GCCCCAGGCCTCACACAACCACAGTGATAACATCATCATCCAAAATCAATTAGCTCTTGTGATTCAAAACGATTAATCAAAAGTGAAACGCGTAGGCTT
>NC_051412.1:21403651-21403792 GCF_015228065.2 Penaeus monodon
CCGTGGCGGTATTCTTACACGTTAGGGGTATTTAAGGGGGGGGGGGGACTTAAGGGGGGTGTTATACACCTCTCCCCCCTTCTTCCCCCTTCCCCCCTCCCCCTGTGACGTCATCCCCTGCGGTTGTTCATGGGCGAGGAA
>NC_051412.1:21404028-21404201 GCF_015228065.2 Penaeus monodon
GCGTTGCGTTGCGGGGCGGCTGGGTGTGGTCGTCTGGCATCCCCGCTTGAATCGCGTTGCTTCATCCACCGGGCCTATCGCTGTGCTTCATCCTCCTCCCGAATTATTATTTTGAATTCGATTTTGACTTCCCGCTGGTGTTCTTTTGAGGTCCGAAATGTTCAAGCTGCCAG
>NC_051412.1:21404233-21404564 GCF_015228065.2 Penaeus monodon
AGCTCCGTTCTCTTGGCGAACAGCTGGTCACGCTATCCTCATCATCACTATTTTCTCTCCTCACTACGCTGTCACCATATTCGCGCGCTCGCCCTACCATCCTCCTCGCTACCATTCTGTGACTCGAAGCGATGGTAGGAGCGCCAGGTGGCCGAGGTACCCCGGGGGCGAAAATCACAAGGTATCCCCGCTACCACTTCGACCGGGCATGGTTGACACGCGGCCGCCCTCTCCCTCTCACCTTGCAATTGCAGGCGAGGTCACTTGAGCAGTCCGAGTTGGTGACCCGAGATTTCTTTTCGCGTCTCGTTACTAGGGTGGCGGGGTTGAA
>NC_051412.1:21404720-21406021 GCF_015228065.2 Penaeus monodon
TACTGCGTGTATTTAAGCGATACACTTTGCGGTTTGCAGTTCCCCGAGGCAAGTCGTCTACGCGAAGAGGTATTTTGCGGTTGTATCTGCACACGTTACAAGATTCCTCGAGTCAAGTATTCGAGTACGGCACGGGGAGTTACTTATCGCTTCTTACTTCGTTACAATACACTTGCTTCTACTCCGCGTATCCAAAACCAAGCATACGGTGCGTGTACGTTACGCGAAGACGGCCCTGCTACAATAAACCTGTTTCACGGCCTGATGTAATCGTGGCCCGAGGCCGCTCTTGACCATGGTGATACCGGCTTGGTACTCCTAGCGGGACCCTCAGTATTTTATACACACGGCGCGTTCGGGAGTGGGATTGCGCGCTCGGCCCTTCTGTTTGTTTCTTTGGTATTGATTCTGCAATCTCTCAGTCGATGTGCAGCCTGTGTTCATTTCGTGCTTCTTCTTTGTCCTCAGGGTTCTCAACATGGGGGAAGAAGATGGGCAAGAAGCTGGAGCAGCTGACCCGCGGGGAGAGCAAGGAGCACATCCACTTCCCCCTGGGCTCCACACGCACCCGCCGGAGGAACTGGCGGCCCAACAAAGAAGCGGAGACGCCGACGTCGGGCGCTAAGGACGCCGCCCCCACCGGCGCCCGCCAGCCCCGCCGAGCCAAGGTGGACCGCGTGGAGAGCATCCGAAACCTGTTCCGGCGATCCCGCAGCTGGGACTCGGCGAAGGACCTGGAGGACCTCCCGCCGGCGCCGAGGGTCGCCAAGGCGGCGCCCGAAGCGAGCTCCGCCGGCGGCAGCCCGAAGACCGCCGCGGCGGACGACCCGGACAATGTGTACGAGTCGCTCAAGGACATGGACCGCGAGCCAGTGAGTGCGAAGGGGACGGTGCTGTTCAGGAGCGCCTCCACGTCCCACCTGCCGGCGCTGGAGGCGGGCATGGACGTCCTGGGCAGAGGGGAGGCGAGGGAGGGCGCGGGAGGGGACGGCGGGGCGGAGGCGGGGGACCTGGGCGAAGGCGAGTGTGAACTCAAGGCGAATGACGGTGATAAGACGACCAAGAAAGGGCAGTTTCCGTATGCGTTTCTCAGATCCAGACTTACCTCGGTCGCGGAGGAACAAGCGACCGCCAGGGAAGAGTGTGGTGACAGCGGGCGTGGCACCGGCAGCCACTGCGGCAGCATATCCGACGTCAGAACCTCCTACTCGGAGACGTCTGACTCCAAATCGTCCTTTTCGGAAAACTCGGACACGAAGTCGTCTTGCTCCGATTCGTCGGAAAACACGAAGTGGACTCGC
>NC_051412.1:21406091-21406757 GCF_015228065.2 Penaeus monodon
GCGACGCCGTCCCCAGGGACATCATCTCGCCCATCCCGGCGCCCACAGGCTTCGGCGACGGGGACTTCGTGGTGACCGTGCGGGTGAAGGGCTCGGCCGCCGACGAGGGGAGGTCCTCGGTGTACATCAAGCCCGAGGGAGGTCGCGCCGCGAGGAAGCTCAGCTCGGACCCCGGCGCGGCGCAGCAGGGCTCGGAGAAGAAGGTCGGCGCCAGCAAGGGCGGCGGAGGACGACCTCTGCTGACGGACGAGGAGAAGCTTCGGGCACGGACTGGCGAGTGTTGCCAGCACTGCCACTGCGGCGACGGGCCGCACCCGCCCATCAGACGCCGCCCGCGCTCGCAGCCGCGCCTCTACGCCCGCATGAGCTACCCGGCCTCCTCCACCTCGTCCGACGGCCTCTACGAGGCCATCTACCCCGAGGACGCTTACTCGAAGCGCTCCTCGCTTGACCTGGAGCGCCTCGACCGCCTCGAGAGGCTCAACCGCATCGACCGTTTCGAGCGCGACGACCGCGGCCTCGAGCTCGCCTACGACCAGCGGCGCCGCTACTCGCGCTCGGCCTCGCTAGACCGCGCCGAGTCGTGGCGGTGGCGGGACGCGATGGCGGCCGAGGACGTCGACGCCGACTCCCTGTACGGCGACGCGCCAGGATACAGGCGGCGAG
>NC_051412.1:21406811-21407027 GCF_015228065.2 Penaeus monodon
TCACCAACAAAACCTTCCGCCTGATCCGCCTCGTCAAGGACGACGGCGACGAGGGCCTCGGACTCTACATCTCCGGACAGCGCGCCCTCGGCTACGTCATCGCCCACATCCTCCCCGGCGGACTCACCGACAGGTACGTGGCTCTCGGGAAAGTTTTCGGTAGGGATTTCAGATAAGGGGCTCTAGGGATACATGGCGGGTCCTTTTGTTTACAAC
>NC_051412.1:21407326-21407561 GCF_015228065.2 Penaeus monodon
AAGTCGAGCTGCAGAGACCCCTGGCGCTATTTATGATCGTAATAATTGCGGAGACACACTTTGCTTCACGCCGCCGCAGCGTCCGCGGAGGCGCTAATTTGGCCGCTCTGCTGCAACTCTTGATTTAGAGACGCCGTGGTGTGCGCGGCCTTCTTGGTGTCGCCGGAATCGTAATGATCTCGAGGGAGAACGACTTGTCTCCTTGATTTGGTTGTCTCTTGCTGTTCATCTGTCG
>NC_051412.1:21407844-21408305 GCF_015228065.2 Penaeus monodon
CTCTTCCTCCCCCTTCTCTCTCCCCGCCCCGCCGATGTCTCTACAACCGTATTAATAGCGGCGATGATTCACGTATTGCGAGGTTCAGACGCTACGAGACGAGAGATCATTTTCTCCCCCAACCCCCACCCATCCCCACCCCATTTTCCCCACGACAGCCAGAAGCTAAAAGCCCCTTTTTTGTGTTCGCTTCCTTCCCCATCCTCACCCCCTACTTCCTTCCCCGCCCCATACTTACATCTCCCCCACTTCCTCCCCACTCCCCGCCATCCCCAACCTCCTACACCCCCGCCCTCCTCCCCATCCTCAGCCTCCTTCCTACGCCCCTCTTTCGCTCCGCCCCCTCCCCCCTCCCCCCTCCCTCGCCAAACCCTTTCATAAAGTCATCATTGCAACGATTGCTAAGATGATGGCGATCGTATTTTACGTTCGCGCACAAAGGGGCCGCGATGGCTGTGCGC
>NC_051412.1:21409191-21409832 GCF_015228065.2 Penaeus monodon
ATCCCAGATAGCTATTATTACCAGCTTCCTCCAATGTATATAGTTTGCGACACAGGCAGCACTTGTGTCCCGTTTTAGCACGAGGAAGAGAGCGATGAAAGGAAGAGAAGGAAAGACGGAAAGGAAAGAGGCGGGGAATAACGGATGGGATGAGAAGAAAGAGGAGGAAGATGAGTGGAGGAAGATGCGCGGGAAATGAGGTGGACAAGGAGAAAGATATATTAGAATAATGAGCTGGAGAATTGAGGAGAGAATGAGATGAATAGAAGGAGAATGAAATAACTGGAGGAAGAATGAGGGAGAGAGATGAGGGGGGAAGCAAATGGAAGAGAAGAAAGAAAGAATGAAGGAAGAATAAGAAGAGGGTATATGAGTAAGAGGAGATAAAGGAGGATGATAACTGAAAGGATAATGAGGAGGAGAGATGAATAAGATGAAAACGAAGAAAGGGAGAATGGAGGAGGAATGAGGAGAGATGAGGTAGATCAGGGTAGAGAATGGTGGAAGAATAAGGAGAGATGAGGTAGATCAAGGTAGAGAATGGAGGAGGAATGAGGTAGATCGGGTTGAGGGAGAGAGCACAGCTGTCTTTCCACGGTGCCTTGATTGTTCTCAAGGGAAGCTTATTAGTTCTCTTCCGA
>NC_051412.1:21410711-21411560 GCF_015228065.2 Penaeus monodon
TTGTCTCCTGAGAACGGACTCGATTCCTGGAAACGGGATTCGGGAATGGCACTCCGAGCCGCTACAATCTCGGAATCTTTCTTCATTTCCTTTTCTTTCGCCCTTTTTTACCCCTCACCTTCGTCGGTTCGGGCACACGACCTTCATCGCACCCTTATTCAGACCCTGCGGATTACTGACCGGATAACGCACGGATATCTGCTCCCTAATCCACTGAATATCCACCTTGCACAAAACCCACAGGATGTTCACCCCGAAAACCCAACTGTACCACGAAAACCCACAAATACCCACCCCTCCCACCCTCAGCATACCCCCTCCCCCTCTCACCCACAGAATACCCTCTCCCCCTCTCACCCACAGAATACCCTCTCCCCCTCTCACCCACAGAATACCCACCCACAGCCCCCCCCCCAGACATACATAGAATAGCCTCCCAGAACAGCAGGAAAGCAGGAAAAGCGGCCATGGAGGTGCTTGCGCTCCGAGTCTCGCGTAATTCCCGCCCAACCGGATCAAGGGGAACGCAAATCGAGTTGTCCGGCGCGAGGAAAACCTAATTGGCGACAGCTAAACCGATCTCGTGGTGCGCGGGGGGCAAGAGGGCCGGGGGAGGGGGGGGGGTAAGAGGCCGAGGGGGGGTGAAGGGAGGGAAGGGGGGGAGGGGGAAGAGGCGGGCTCTCGGGGGACGCTGGTGGGTGTGGGTAAGGGGGTGGGGTGGGGAGGAGAGGGGAAAGGAGGAGGGGAGGGGATGTATGGACGTACCTTTCGTGTTTTTTTTTTGTTTTTTTAGGTACGTTTATTTGTTATTTCCCTTTCTCTATCTCTTAATCTTCATCTTTCTTTCTC
>NC_051412.1:21411830-21412000 GCF_015228065.2 Penaeus monodon
CCACATTACCGATCTATCAGTCCGTTATTTTCCTTTTTCCTGCTTCATTTCGCTCTATCGAAACGAACGCAGTTGGCTCTCGGCTGTGCTCATCTGGCGCGTCGGTGGCAATGTTGCAAGGTATGGTTGGACGCCTTGCTCTGTTGCTCTGGTTGCCATTTCGTTGCGTA
>NC_051412.1:21412430-21413231 GCF_015228065.2 Penaeus monodon
CCGGCAAACACACAAATCAGCGCTTGGAGAGAGCTTCATAACTCAACAATTAAATTATTAAAATGAATTATAATTTAGCTGTTACTCCCCTCATCCTAGTTTCTAACCTACAGAGCAAATATCCGCTAGCTTTTCCCTCGCAAATTGAACGTGATTATGGCCATCGTCGGTAATAACATAAATATTCGTTCATTAAATTCAAAATATACAGCTCTGCATTTATGAAGTCAAATATATGCAATTGAACAGCAGACATTTGAGCGAGAAAGAAAATAATTGAACATTTTAATAGCCTAAAATTTAAATAGCTACATTCGAACACGCTAACCTCCTTGTTCCCGCTCGACGGAAGCAAAAGAATATCTTTCGTTTTTGTTTCTGTTGATGTGGCTTTTTTCTATTTTTTATGTAGGCCACTCGATCAACTTGATACTTGAGTTTTTTCTGTTTACTTTTTTGTCGTTTACTTGTTAACTTTAGCGAAAAAAAATTAATGTCACTGAAAGTTCGGTGATTGTTTTGCATTTCTTAACAAAGCTCTTTTCTTGACGACGTGTGAATATGTTGTTTTCATCTCGCGTGGCTTTTGTCTTATCGTCTGTTTGTCTCTTTACGTGAATGCTATCTGTGATGTAAGAACAAATTTCCTGTTTCGTGTATTTTATGGCGATACAGAACGGCAGCCAAGGCGAACAAAACAAGAGTTCCGAATCGTGAGGTATTTAGTGCGGTCAGCGAGGCGACGGCGAGGGGAGAGGGGGGGGGGATTGGAACAAGCCACCCCTTCTCTCCTCCTCCATC
>NC_051412.1:21413267-21413543 GCF_015228065.2 Penaeus monodon
GCACGTGACGCTGAAGGGCAGACCCGAGTAATCCTCTGCACTCTCTCACCTGGCCGCCCCGCGATCGACTTTCACGATAGGAGAGTCGAAGAGAGTGCAGCGAGAGATAAGAGAGAAGCCACGGGGGATTTGTAAGGGAAGAATGGTGATCGTGCGTGCCGGTTGGGTAACAGGTGACGGCGAGGGGATAGGGAGGGAACGGGATAGGATGACGGTGACGCGGAGAAGGAGAGAAGCCCCAAGGAGTGTGGCGTGGGAGGGACGGCAGGAGAGGGC
>NC_051412.1:21413564-21413899 GCF_015228065.2 Penaeus monodon
AGGATGGCTTCTGTCTGTCCTTAGAGATTAGGAACTTAGGATCATCTCCGCTACCTCCTGTATAAGATCTCCATCCAACTTCAATCTTTCACGAGCTTTCTCTTCCTCCGCGGCACATCAACATAACTTCCACAACCAACCACACGCCTCAACATGACTCACAAAAAAAAACGTCAAACTTGCGTAAAAAGAGATGTTAATCAGCAGATGTCACCCGAGCGTCTCAGGTCCCGCCGCGTGTCAGGTCAGCCAAATGCTAAGGAGATCGCGCGCGTGCCGTCCAGGTGTCGCCGGAGCTCAGATTTCGGGAGGAGATAGCGTACAAATGTTTTCCA
>NC_051412.1:21414246-21415054 GCF_015228065.2 Penaeus monodon
TGGTCCAAGCGCCTCCCTTAGGCGTCGATATGACAAGGAAACTAGATTTTTTACCCCATTTCCCATCAAATTCTGGCGGCTACTTTACACTGAGTTAAAGACCGCTGGTTTCCCGTTTGCTTTCTTTTTCTTTATTTTCTTCCTGTTTGATATATGTCTCTTTTCTGCTTAGAAATAACCATTTTATTATGTAATTCCTGTCTTTATATACCGGAATTCTGCACGGTTGTCGATACTCAAGACCGTATCTCTTATTGGATTAACTAAAGCAATCTAACTTTTATGGACTACCCAGCTTGAAGGGGTTTTGTAAGGTCATTTACGAGGTCATTATAGGTCACTCAGATGCAGCTGACCTCTCGACCTGATGCGAGACATTAATTGCTAATTGGCCGACGAATCGAAGGAGGTGAAGCTTTTCTTAATGGGATCTATGTCCTTAACAATATTTAAATCTAATTTTGCTATTTTATTCCTCGTCTGCGATTGTAGAAGGTATAATGGATGGCATTATATCTCGGAGATATACGTTCTGTAGTATATCTTGAGTGTAAATACAGGAACACTACAAAGAAGGAAGGTTCCTGATAAAATTTTGAGGCCTAGATTACACAAAAATTCGTAAAGTGATTCCCCGTCGCCGCTGACCTGCTGGAGGGCATCTCGATAACATCACCGTTATCTTTATCAGCTGTATATTTATCCTCTGATTTTTTTTGTGTCAAAGAGTCACTGTTCATGTAAATGAGACAAGGAGACAGTGACCGAGTGAAGGATTTGACTTGCTAGAGGGATGAGGGGATGGATA
>NC_051412.1:21415078-21415246 GCF_015228065.2 Penaeus monodon
AGAAAGCCACGAGTCCTCACGTGGAGACGATGCGTCAGGGGATGTACGGGAAGGACGCCCCGCCAGACAATGGAGATTTGTGTGATAATCCTGTGATAGATATCCTAGAGATGAAGATCTGAGATGCCTCCTTTGGGTTCGTAGCGGCGCTGTACACTTACGCTGGTT
>NC_051412.1:21415605-21415761 GCF_015228065.2 Penaeus monodon
CTAACATCAGCCCAGACGACCTATGAAGGTACTTACTCAACCGCCATCTTGGTATCCTGTGAGAAGTCGTTACTTTCGGCGCGCAGACGTTCATATCCAAGACGGCGGGAGAAAACTGCGCGTGTGATCTGTGGCAGTTGGAGGAAGATGCGCCCG
>NC_051412.1:21415929-21416093 GCF_015228065.2 Penaeus monodon
GCAATCGTCTGGTGCCTGAAGGCTAACACGAGGGGAAGGAGAGAGAAGAGGGGAATGAGATTCAGGGGGAAAAGGGAGCGCGGAGAAATGATTGGACGGACGTAGAAGGGGAAAGCAGGCGAGGGGGGGTATTTGGCAGGGAGAAGGGGGATTAAGAGGGAGGG
>NC_051412.1:21416192-21416383 GCF_015228065.2 Penaeus monodon
TGAAGAGAAGAAGCGACAAGGAGTGGGGGGGGGGGGAGGCATGAGTGCAGGACAGGAAGGGAATCACAAGGTGCTCCTGAGAAAAACGGTTAAAAAAACATATTAGTGCGATACGCGGGATGGGCAGGCAAGGGAGGGAGGCCTGAAGGGGGGACTGTGGCAGAAAGAACAAGGTTGTTCGTAATTTTACG
>NC_051412.1:21416770-21417012 GCF_015228065.2 Penaeus monodon
AGATTTAAAGGCGCCGCTGGTCTAAAATTCAGATCCGTTTCGATGAGCAGATTCCGGCAACGGAAGCGGTTCAATTGGGCCAATTAGAAGCAAATTTCCTCTCCTCCGTTTGGCCATAATGAGGAATGGCCCTTCCTGCCCGGGCCACGAGAAAACGGCGCCGGGAGGATTGCGCCTCCGGCTGATATCCTTCATCAAGTGTCTTTTTGTGGCGGTGTTCCGGGTCAAGTAAGGTGCTGGTG
>NC_051412.1:21417060-21417285 GCF_015228065.2 Penaeus monodon
TGGTTCTCCCCTTCCTTCATGGTCCTGCTGAGCCACCCTTATCCCTGGCGCTACCTGGCTATGAGGGCCTTGATAGATGAAACCCCAGGTGAAGCCCGCGGGTGAGGGACGGGCGCCGTGTGCTTTTCGGCGTGACACTCGGCGGCCCGGCTTTGTCCGCGGCGGCGCTAGCTAACCGTCCGTCTCGGCTGAGGAATGTTTTGTTGGAGGGGGTCAGAGGGAGAG
>NC_051412.1:21417433-21417915 GCF_015228065.2 Penaeus monodon
GTGGCCAGTTATTTGAAGCCACGAGCGTTCTCTCGATGGGCGAGTGAGCGTATGTTGCGCAAGTCCCTTCTCGGAAACCTGTGTGTGAACTTTCCCTCCTCCTGCCTCCTCGTAGCCTCCCCTTCTCCCGCCTGTCTGACTTCTGTCCTTTTCCACCATAGGAAGCGGTTATCCTAGCCCGCCTCCGCCCTCCCACCATTACTCGAAAATTCCCATAAGGGTTACTTAATCACTTAATAGGCCAGATATTTGCCCGACAAATGGACACGAAGGCGAATGGGTTTATGGTTTTGCCGTAACGGTTGTGGAGGCGTTTAGTCTGTCGTCACTGGGCGGTGGTTGCGGCAGTCGGGCGTCCAGCTCCCTGCCGCCCTTCTCACTCGCACCCAAACGGCTTCCTCCCTCAGTAGACCCGCGTTTTGCTTTCCCCGTCTGGCCAGCCCGCCCGTGGCCCCGCCGAAGACCCTCTCCAGTGATATCCC
>NC_051412.1:21418027-21418516 GCF_015228065.2 Penaeus monodon
CGGGAAGATATCCATTTCTCATTTCCTTGAAGAACGCCAGAACGACCTGCCGAGAACCTGTCATTCTCGAGTCAGTGGAAAAGCGGCTGGTGGTAGGATATAGCATTTCCGTTGATATTCTCGTCGATCTTTTTAGGCTTATGAGTACTCACTGCAGCCGGGGATTATCGACCTTAACGACGTATCCCCGACAAGCAGGTGAATATTGGCCTCGTGGAGCAGCGAGAAAATTTCCCTCTTTATTGATCTTGCTTTTCCTCCCCTCTCTTTCCCCTCTCTCCCTTAGCGACGGTTTATCGTTCGGGAAAGTTGGTGCGCGCGCGGGTCGCTGCGTCCGCGGTAAAACATGGCCGGTGACAACATCCTCTGCGCGGGGCCAGGGTTCAGGGGGCTTCTGGCCAGCGCTCCGTGCAAACTTAATACTTTCACTTTGGGCCTCGTGTGGGCATTGGTTTGCAGAAATGGGGCTCTCTGGCTGTGGCCTCATCG
>NC_051412.1:21418923-21419265 GCF_015228065.2 Penaeus monodon
CGTGCGGGCATCCACGTTTGAATTAATGCATATTTCGATAGGGAATTCATTTGGGCTGAGTAGCGTTTATGTCATTTTTTTCCTGAACTTTCCTGATAATGTCTGACGCCAAAGTTTTTATCACGGGAGCCGAGGTGCCAGAAGTCGCCACAGAGCGCCTCGCCTTTATTCCAGAGGCTGGTCTTGGTGCCTTAATGAACAGAGTTTGATATTGCTTCATCATTCCTCGCCCGCGCAGACATTTCCCTCCCTTCTTCGCTCCTTCCCGCTTTCGCTCCTTGAATTATCTATAGTTGTACTTTTGCATCATCTTGAAGAATGCGAGTTATCACTTGGAGTCAT
>NC_051412.1:21419608-21419885 GCF_015228065.2 Penaeus monodon
ACAACACCTAGCGTAGCCTCCTACCCTAAAACGGCCATAGACGGCACCCTCGTTTGCAAGGAAAACCACAGCTGTTTGCTCCCGTGTGTCCGTGTCACGTGTCCTCATTCCGTGACAGGAAGACCTACCGTAAGGAGACGTAGGTGCATGCTATTTGTTCTGCTCTATTACGTGTGGTAGTGAACACCGACGGCGAGAGGGTTTACGGTCGTTCATTACAACGATCCTCTTCGCCGGCGCTCAAAACGGCTCTGGACGATCGTTTGTCAACAGTCGC
>NC_051412.1:21419931-21420141 GCF_015228065.2 Penaeus monodon
CTGGCGTTTGAAAATTCCACGTTCAGTTTCATTTATCTATAACGCCTTGGATTCAGTCATCTATATTCTCTACGCAACGTATTGATGCCCCAAAATTATGGACGTGGAATTATGGAATGACGTCGATTGATGTCTGCGATGACGGCTTTTGGCCTACTGTGGCTAATGTAGGTCTGTCGCGAATGTTCATTTGCATTTTCTGGGTCAGGG
>NC_051412.1:21421185-21421480 GCF_015228065.2 Penaeus monodon
TGGAAGTAGACCAGAGTAGGAGGGGTGGAAAAAAATTTGTGTATCATGTATTTATTTCATGAAACAGTCGGTGTTTGTAC
Source organism: Penaeus monodon (assembly GCF_015228065.2). Lineage (NCBI taxonomy): Eukaryota > Metazoa > Arthropoda > Malacostraca > Decapoda > Penaeidae > Penaeus > Penaeus monodon. The sequence continues at coordinate 21,421,266 of NC_051412.1, forward strand.
AGGCCTCGTCTCAAATGCCGTTCGTCCGTTACAGGAAAAACAAACATGAAGAATTGGGAAACACAAGATCTATGCGCCGTCCACTCTGCCCGCCTGTTGCACCCAACCCGATGCTTTCCAATCGTCGTGTTCTGAACATATAATTTGTGTTATTCCTGTTCTTTATTTTTCCTATGAAAGAGTCGGTGTCTCTCCCTCTCCTTTATCATCCGATA
>NC_051412.1:21421685-21422291 GCF_015228065.2 Penaeus monodon
CGGAAGGGAGGCGCCAGTTTTTGCGGTGGAGTTGGCCCGAGGAACCTTGTGTGGAGGACGTGCCCCCCACCCGCCACTTACCTGCCGCGGCGAGCAATTAAGGACTACAGGTGCGCTCCGTCTGTGTACCGCCGGCCCCCTCTCATTAAGGATACTCTGGAGCGCTACTGCCCTTGCTGACGTGTCCTTTGGCTTGAGGTGTGATGGCAAATTCTTTGTGGGTCCGCTTCGCTTTGCCTCAGAGGGAGAAGGGGCGTTGGGAGTATAGGCCTGTGTTGAAAGGTTGAAAAGTTGGTATAAACATAGGCCTATCTTGACCGTCTGAGGTATAGAGAGGCTTACATTGACCCGGCGAGAGAGTAGGTAGGTGAGTGCATGAGCCTGTGGGTTGCACGCTTAAATGCCAGTCAACTCCTGACCTTGTGTAAGAATATCTACGCCCATGCTGTACACTGCCATGTGATACCCAAGTCTGGTATTTTACGTGTACTTCGGGCGCGTGGGTGTGGGAGTGACGCAAACGTGTCTTGTAAACCTGTAATCACGTCATCTTAGGCCCGGAAGGTTGCTGACACCCCCCAACACCCCAAACCATACCCCTACTAA
>NC_051412.1:21422317-21422438 GCF_015228065.2 Penaeus monodon
CACGGTGAAATCCGGAGATATATTTTTTTCTTTCTTTTTTTGCGGAGATTTATCTAAGTTCTTCCTGCTTCCGCCATAGCAGCTCTCAGCAGGTTAGAGGTTTATTCCAATTTTCAGCAGA
>NC_051412.1:21423084-21423242 GCF_015228065.2 Penaeus monodon
TTCCCCTCAAAGTATACACGACAGGTTAATGACAGCCCTTTGGGAGAATTTCTAAGATGACGTTTGATGGTTGTGAAGAACGGTAATGCTAACCACATTTCTTAAAAGCAAAGGCGCGCTCACCGTATGGACGCGACGTCGGCCCTTCAGGGAAATGG
>NC_051412.1:21423777-21425574 GCF_015228065.2 Penaeus monodon
CTCTTCTTGGGAGATAACATCCATTTCTTTGGGTTGTCATACTGACAAGCCATACTCCATCACCATTCCCCGTACTTATAAACCGACATAATATCTTCCTCGCCGCACATTAGCACGCATTACCATAACCTCGCCGTACACCGCACTCTCCTCTGCCAACCCTTCTGCTGCCTCCCGTGAATCGCGCTTTCCCATACGCCATCGTGCAGCCGCAACACACACCGCACTGGACGTTATTAGGCAGTGGCACGTGACGCGCCCGTCACATCATCGCCGTCACATGAGGGGATGGCGCTAGGGGCGGAAGGCGGGCGGTGAAGATGGGCGGGTGGGGCGCGATGGGGGAGGAGGAAGGAGGGGAGGTGGAGGGAGAAAGGAAGGCCCGGAGGAAAGGGTGGAGGGGTGAAGGGAGGACCCGGAGGATGGGGTGGGGGAGGACCCGAAGGAAGGGGTGGGGGGTGGATGGGAAGGAGGACCCGGAGGAAAGGGTGGGGGGAGAGAGGACCCTAAGGAAGGGGTGGGGGCGACAGAGAGGCCTGGAAGGGGAAATAGGGAGAAAGGATAGGATAATGAGGATAAGGGAAGATAAGGGAAGAAGAGAAGCAAAAGAATGTCGACATGAAGAAAGATGGAACTGAAAGAGAATTACAGAAACGATGACATGACTCGTGCGAAACGAGGGTTATGTTTCCGTAGAACCTTGTTGTCGATACCAATTCTTGCGGGAACAAAGGGTTTACGCAGATTATGGATTTTTTATCCAGCATCGAGGTGATGTTTTGTATGAATATTCAGATACTCATTCTAATGGACCCTGCATGATCTCGGCTCGAATGAAAGCCATAATACAGCGCAGATATTGTGGCACTCATATTTCCACGACGTGGACACAATTCACACGTATTACCAGAATCGAGCAGAATTTTGTGGGATCATATATGCTGATGCCTGTTTGATTCCGTTCGTGAACATTTAATGCTACAGTTTCCTCCTTTGACTGACCCCCCCGGCGGAGTGAAAGATCCCCTTGGGCTCGCCAAGGCCTTCATACGGTTTCTCCCCCGAAGAAGGATGCGAAAAGCGCCATCTTGAGGCGTGTTTCATTTGTCTCCGATGACGTCACAGCCTTCCGAACTATCCCAGTGAGATGGTTTTATAGTTTACAAATGTCGTTGCAGTCGTAGCATTTTAATAATGTGGAAACTAATGTTCGCATTATGTTGGAATGATAGAATATCAAATATTTCTCGTGTCGTACTTTTTTTTTGTTAGTCAAGAAGTGAATCATGTAGCATATCATGTCGTATTTAATGTTTTCATTCTTGATTAATATTTTAGGAGCAGACGTTAGGTTAGGTTGGTTTTTCGCTTCTTACTTGTATAACATTGACATTACCATGTTACAGTGGCTTTACCTTTCAGAGCACATAGCATTCTAAGCTCTGATTTTTTTTTCGTATTAACATAACTCAAGCCACTCACATGTCATGCGGTTATCCATTCGCTGCACTTTGTGTGTGTGCTGCTTTGTATTAAGGGTATATAAACTAGTATAATCTTATGGTGTTACATCACGGGTGTTGTAATAACTACTTCAAGTGACCACCGACACACGTGGTGCTACTCGTAATGCCGTTTTTGAGGTTGTCTGGATGATGAAGTGACAAAAGATAGATTTCCTCCCAGTATATGCGACAAGATCTTTGTTCAGAATTATCATATTGTGGTCTCTTTTTGGTCTTGTTTGTATGTGACGGGGCTCAGGAACGCGAACGCGTGCGTGCATGCATGTATGGT
>NC_051412.1:21425651-21426027 GCF_015228065.2 Penaeus monodon
ATGCTCCCGCGTGCATGAAATTTTGTGGTAAGTCACGTCGAATCTGAAAGTCGGTTTGCTCACGTTAGCCGTTTGTTTTCCCGACAGAGACGGCAGACTGCGTGTAGGAGACGAAATCATCAACGTCAACGGTCGACGTCTGCGCGGCGTCACCCTGGAGGAAGCGCGCCGCATTCTGCGGCATACGCCCACGGAGGTAGACGTAGTTGTGGCTCGGGACCCCGACGCCCCCGCCCACGAGTCTCTCTACTCGGACCTGGATGTGACCTCCATGGCCAGCGGGCGAGTGGACTCCCGAGTGGAGACGCGCGTGGACTCTAGGGTGGACAGCGTGGCCGACGACGACGACGCCTCTCTGGACGCCCTGCATCACCCG
>NC_051412.1:21426135-21427938 GCF_015228065.2 Penaeus monodon
CCTCGAGAAGACGACCCTCTCAATATGCGTGACTTGGGTCGCCACCTAGAGTCCTGCCGCAGCCACCGGGCCTGTCACCGCGATCTCCCCGAGCTCCCGCCCAGCGTCAGCAGCACCCGCGAGCTTCCCGAGGAGCCAGGGAGCGCGCGCGACTTCCACCACTGCTGCGAGCACGAAGCGAGGACGTACAACTCGTGTGACTCGCGGGGAGCTACCAGGGAGCCAAGGGACCCCAGAAAGCGGCGGCGGCTGGACTCGCTCCGAGAGGAGGGCGTCGTCACTGCCGTCATGGTCCGCACTGTGTCCGACTCTTCTTCAGGTGAGACCCACAGACCAGAACTGCTTACAGTGCATTCCTAGTTTATTAATTGTTTATATTTTTTGTACAAATATTGCCCTATATATAAGGGGTTGTGTCAAACCACAACAGTTATGACTTTTATTCCCTTGATCTTACAGCAGGAGAAGAAGAGCCTCGTCGGTTGTTACCACTCCTTGAGGACGGCGTCTTTGATGAGCGTCCGTCTTCCCAGGCCTCGCAAGTCTCGGCTAGGACAGTCACTTCCATGGCGTCTGTCGCATCTGTTCATGGCACTGGTCTCACTGCCATGTCCAGACAGGTAAGAATTCTTTCAGTATAGAAGTTGCTAAAGCACAAATTCAACATAGTGTACAGCATACAACAGCAGTGCATTTTGAGGAAAAAAAGTTTTTGAATATTTGTTTTCATTGTATAGGTGGTATAGCTGTTGATTTTACCCTTGATCTACCTCCAATTAAAATGTGTAATGTATAATATACATAGCAAAAAAGAAGGTGTATGCTACAAGTAACCAATGACCAGTTATTTATAAAATCTTACTTTTCAACAGGTATCCCAGAGATCACACAGGCCGTCATCCACATCTACACTGCCGCGAAGACCAAAGTCCCTCAACCTCTCCTTCCACACAGTTGTCTTTGAAAAGGGCCATGGCAAGAAGGGGCTTGGATTCTCTATTGTAGGAGGAAGGGACTCTCCCAAAGGGAACATTGGCATCTTCGTAAAGACAATCTTCCCAAGTGGACAAGCAGCGGAAGAAGGAACACTTAAAGAAGGTATGGCTTCTTCAAGTAAAATTACAAGTTACATATAAGCCTTACGGGATCATAAGGGTGAACTTCAGATTCATGTAAATGATACTTGCACAACTTTTGTATGGGTTTACCCTCTAATTAACTTTACCTCATTAGACTTAGTGGTGGTACAAGCAAGCTGAATAAGACTGAATAAGTAAACCTTTTTTCTTTCTTTCAGGGGATGAGATTTTTGCTGTGAATGGAGAGAGCTTGGCAGGGGCAAGTCATGCAGAAGCCATTGCCATGTTCAAAGCCATCCGCACTGGCAAAGTCGTGCTGCATGTGGGCCGTCGTGCAACTTCAAAGAAAAGGTAAGTGGGTAAGACTCACCCAAGATATAAACAGTGAATAGGTTTGAGGAAAGCTAATATATGTTTTAGTTGTATTATAAAATATACAAAGCTTTAGTTTTCATGGATTCTTATACCAGAATTTAGGATATTTTAAAATATTTAGGGTATATCCATTTCAAATGCATGAGATAACAAACTTAAATATTCATAATTCTACAAAAAAAAAATCAAATAATTTTTCTTTTTCTCCAGAGCCCACAAGACTAAGTCTTTTGATGACCTTGATAAATTTGAAGAATGAGGATGAACTGCCCGAGGATCTGCATACGTCAGATGTAGCTGATGGGATGAATGCAAATTTTTTGATAGAATGTATAAATGTGTCCTTGTT
>NC_051412.1:21428027-21430784 GCF_015228065.2 Penaeus monodon
CACCAGTTTAATCATAAATGTATTCCCCAAATGGAATACAACAAGCCAAAGAAATCAGACAGGTAACTGTAATGTCATGTTGATTACAACTGCATAAAGCTATAATTAAGTGCTGTAAATGTTTGACTCATAATATGTTTGTACAGATAAGAAATATTATCCATAAGCCCTAATTATTCAGAGATATATCAGTGTTCTATGATGAGGGTTGTCCTGTTCTTGCTTTGGAGAAAAAAAAATATTAAAAACTGGCATCCCACACCAGAGGTAATCAATCATTAGAATGTAGGAACAAGTGAAACAAAAACTAAACTTACATATTTATTTCAATAGTATATTTGCTTGTCTTCATAATTTGTACCATGTAAATACCTATGCCTCATGAGCCAGCAAACTAATATTTACACTTGCTGTTGATAAAATCTCTAAGATCAGTACTACTCTTGTCATCTTTGTGTAAATACTATGTATCATTTAAAAATATGTAGAAATGTGATATACATTTTCATCCTTACAACTGCACATTGTATGGATAGTAAACAGCTTTAATAAAAGTGACTTTTATTGGTACCTGTTACTTCTTAGACTGGGAAGGACATGAGTTAATGCAAGTGCTTAGACTTATGACTATCTGGCATGTGGCAAATGAACAAAAAAGTAAAACGATAATAAAGAGACTTTTACTCTATAAGTACTGCCAATAGAAAAAGAGAATGAAGAGATAAATTATTACAATAAGTACTATGACTAAAAGCAAAGATAAAAAAGAAAGAAATATATTAATATAAACAATATGAATATCTGTTTGAATATCCAATTATGTTTGAACACTTTATACAACATACTTTTGCAAGACAAGTCTAGCAAATACAAATTCAAAACAACGTAACTATCGAGGTGTTTTACTGAGCTGTGATTTACTTGTAACAGATAATGTAAATTGTATTACACTTTCCATAAAGGTTCTACATATATATATAAAACATAAATACCGATTTCTGAATACCTTACAGATAAAAATCAGTAGATTGCATCAAAATATTTAAAGTGATTTTCTCTACAGACAGAGATGCAACCAGGAATTACCAAGCCACACTTATCAAACTGACTTTCTACGATGAAGTGTGATTGTTTTGCATGACTGACTGCTTTAACAACTGTAACTATAAATATTTTTAATGATGACCATTTTCTCTATCACTTGTTATTACTTTTTGATAGAGCACAGATTGAAATGAATAGATTTTAAATGAATATATTAGCTTTTAAAAAAATCAAATCTATATCCGTATATCAAATTTACTCTGTCCTAGTCTACAATATTTTGACCTAATTTAGAAAATCAATAAAATCTGTAAAGGGTTTGATTTTTTCCACCCAAAATAATTTACTAGATATGACACCAAAATGCATAAGAGAAACCTACATGAAAACTACTACACTCTATTAGTAACCAACTATCATTGGAAGAAAGGCTACAGAAAATATGCAAAGCTATAGAAAATTTAGTAACATTACCCCTTTTATTCCTGATACAGGAATTCACAGATTGCAAAGGGGTGAGGTGATTCAACATCATATCACAAACCACTGTAAAAATGAAAACTTCTATCTTATGTCCTTCTTGTACTCAGTCATTACCTTCTTGCTTTTTTTGCTAATTTCATCAACAATTTGCTGATATCCCAAGACCTCCTGGTTCCTCTTGGTTCCACGTCATTTCTCTTTCCTGCTGAGAATGTGAAGGTATTTTCCACGAGTCATTTCCTTTGCCTCCTCTAAGCCAAGCTGGTAAGCCACATTTTGAAGTTTCTTTACTTCTTCGATGATTTCTAGAGCTGTCAGTAACCGGAACTCTGGTATGAAAGGTGACAAAATTACTTTTCATAATTATTTCTAGTAATACATATGCACACATCACTATGTTTGTACTCTTCCTTTCTTAACATCTAATTTGCTGTTCTCTTCTTTATATCCAAGACTTCAAACTAGGCCTACACAACATACATGGAAATTCTTTGCATGATATAACACCTCACTCGTACCCCTTGCAAATTATTATGCAATCACTGATTTATATCTGAGATGTAGACAACAATTAATTGGGATATTCATAACAAAATGAATACTATTTGAGGCTAACAGTAACAAAATATGCATTTTCTGTATTTATATTAAAAAGGGAAAAGGGGTGTGATTATACTCACTGTCTTTTATCAGCATAGACATTTCTTCAAGAAAATCAGTTCATAGGTGGAGGGAACTTACTTTTTTTACAGCTTACAATAATTAATTTTTCTGTTTAATTCTTTATATTTTACAGCATCCTCCTTTTACATTACACAAATCTTTTGTTCTACAATAATGAGCTGAATTTAATAGGTCATTATAACACACTGAAATTCTAAGGCCACACTACCCAAGATTTCTTGAATATTCAAAATAGATTTTGGCTGCAATATATCGCATTAGAAGAGACTTTTAGCTCATACTGAATGTACCAAATATCAAAATAGCTTGACTAATCTCCTTCACTTACAAGTCCTTGAAGCCAGAAAAGAAAATAACTCTGAATAAGCATATAACAGCTTTAACTAATCCTACCGCAATAAAATGTTTACTATTCTAAGTAATAAAGTAAAATACTATCATCATGTTAACACACTTCTTCATCTCGATTGTCATGTTAAATAAAATAAAAAGTATTATATTTACTAAACAATAAATATTTGACCATGAGTAAACTACCCCCCTTTT
>NC_051412.1:21430949-21431388 GCF_015228065.2 Penaeus monodon
TCTCTAATCCTTTATAATAGAGGAGAAATTAATTGGTCCTACACTAATTGGAACTGTTTATAAAATTTTTTTTAGGCCACCAATATTTCTCCATTATTTTCTTTGTTTCACCTGTTTTTAACTGATTTTTTTTTACCTGAAGCTCTTCAAAAAAAAATAGTTCATAAATCAAATGTAATGAAATTTTATAAAAATGAAAAACCCTAGTTTTTAAAATATCCTTTGAAAAAGAATTGTAGTCAATTAACTCCCTAGTATATTCTGTTTAATAAGTATATGTCGCTTAGAAATACCTATTATTATTCTTTTTCCATTCCCCCCAAAAGATGAGGTTCTTCAAGAGTCTGCTGAATCTTGTTCAATTGCAATTGCAGAGACATTCTTTTTTTAACACACCTAAATAAGGACCTTGCTGCTCTATAAACAAGAACAGACACTG
>NC_051412.1:21431632-21431955 GCF_015228065.2 Penaeus monodon
AAATTTAGGGGCTGGTGGTGTCACACCTCAGCTCAATCTCCACAATTACTCCCTGCCCTAATCACCAAAAGGTAATTCCCAAAAGGGGCAGAAAGAGGGTTAAAAAAACCCCCACTGAATTCTGAAAGTGGTGCGAACCTAGGGCTATTCTTTTCCCAACCCTTTCCCCAGGGGGCATAAAGCAAGCTAGTATATTTCCCTGACTTACTTTTTTGGGTCATCCTTCAATTCAAAAAGAATGGGATCACGGGGGGTGTATAACCATTGAGACATTAAGCAAGTCAAGTAAGTGCTGATATAAAAACTGTAGGAAAATATTAGGG
>NC_051412.1:21432110-21432404 GCF_015228065.2 Penaeus monodon
TATGTTTACCAATAAGATGAAGTCCTTGATACTGCATGGGGAAGGACATCTACCCTCCGATTTTACTTATCTTGGGAAAATGATTCATACTTCCCGGCAATCAACAATTTACTTTCCCCGGGAGCAGGAACTGCCCTCTTTTTATGAGGAGTAATGGGGCTCCCGTTTGGGCCAAACCACTTTTTTTTTAGCTATGCCCTTAAAACACTCGACATCTGAAGGGATCAAAACCCTTTTCAACGGTCCTTGGTCCTAGTAAGAGGCTTGTGGGATACCTCAAGAGTCTCAAGGTAC
>NC_051412.1:21432658-21432728 GCF_015228065.2 Penaeus monodon
AAACCCCCCCTTTGACCAAAAAATTTTGCAAATGATATTAAAATACATTTTTCTTTTAAAAGGTTCGTAA
>NC_051412.1:21432878-21432957 GCF_015228065.2 Penaeus monodon
GGAAGAGTCATGGCTCTGGCAAACTGACAAAACTGCCAAACAAAAAATGCAACAGCCCTGGGCTGTTAACAGGGGATCT
>NC_051412.1:21434980-21435308 GCF_015228065.2 Penaeus monodon
CCCTTTTATCTTTCTAAATTCTGAGAGCCTAAGGCTTTTACACAAGCTCCAAAAGGAAAAAGATCAATAGTGACTTTTTCTCTGGCTATACACTTTAAAAAGCACCCCGACACACACTTTCGATTTCTGTTCTTGTACATGCAATCATTATGTTTTTCAATACTAGTATTCAATGACACATTTATCAAACTAAACTGCATGGAATTAGCAACTATTTAAATAATCTTCTTTTAAGTATAATAGCTTTATAAGATGGTGCTAATAATTATATGAAATACAGCACAATAAAGCTCTTCTGACATACATTCAGCCAATCATCTCAAAGATA
>NC_051412.1:21435428-21436177 GCF_015228065.2 Penaeus monodon
GAAAGACAGACTGAAAGCACTCACGGTACAAGAGATTGTAGTCCTGCTCTTCAAGGTCGAGATTCTCTGGGTTTGGGCTCAGCTGGGGCGACACGAGAGGCGCAAAGTCATACACTCCTGGAACTGAAATGGTTTTGCACATTTAATATGAAAGAAAAAATCATGGCTTTCTTTTTTGAATTTCCCCAATTTTCAGACCATGAATAAATATGGAAAAAAACCCTTTTTTTCTACGTAAAATAGAATAACATACATAAATACAACATATCAGAAATGCAATACAAACCATGCTATAAGATTCCATAAAAAGCTTGTGTATCATGATATCAAACAATAAAAAGTTATTTTTATCCAAATTTCCCCACTCAAGTGATAATTAACAAAAAGGATCCCCATGTTCCTTACTCTGCTCTGCCAAAGATCTGGCTGGAACGGGCCATTTCTCCATGCTCCAAAGACGGGCCCCATCTCTGCCGATTTTTAAAAATCATTAGTACATGTGTCATCAACACTCCCCCCTAAAAATGGGAAAAAAAGGGACTGGACAGACATAACCATTTTTTTCATCTAAAAAGTTGATGAAAAACTTTTAACTCTAAGATAAATATGATATGAGGAGGACCTAGTGGTTGATGACTTCCATGATTCCTTGTATGTATTTTTATAAAAATATAATTTGATTTCAAGTAATTACTCATAATCCTTTCTAAAAATATAATATTAAAATATAAATCATGAATGTTTTGGGG
>NC_051412.1:21436209-21437026 GCF_015228065.2 Penaeus monodon
TTGCTTAACCCTCCTGTTTTTACAAACACACATTAAAAATAACAGAAAGAGAAGAGAAGGTATAGGCCACTTCCCTCATTAAAATTTTTTTTACTTATTTCGTGTTGAAAACTTTACAATTCTTACATAAGCCATAGTATAATTAAGAGTAAAAAATTTATATTTGAAGTAACGTGAATGCTGAGCCATTTTCCCTACAAGGACCCCCCCCAAACCCTCCCAAAACCGGCTGAACATACATTCTAAAAAACGTTTTACCAAAACAATTTCAAAATTTTTTTCATAATTTTCTTCAAGTCGTAATCAATACATAATTTTTTTTTTTTTTCTAAAAATATACTTCAAAACAAGAAAATAAGGCAGGGAAACTGTGTTAGCAGGTCATTCTGCTTGTGCATTATATGAGCACCTTCTCACCAAGCTTCTTTCCACATTTTAAACAATAGCACTGGCTATGTGCAGAGATATAACCTATTCAAGACAGGGGTGGGGGAGAACCACAAATCCTCAATAGTCTTTTTGCTTCTTATCCATCTGAAAATGGAAAAAAATATGCACATTTTGTCACCAAAGCAGAGGTCTGCACTACCAAAAATATTCAAAAGTTAATCCTTACCCCCAAGTAGATAACTTTACATCCCCAGTAAAAATAATTGGGTGTTTCTAACCATGTGATATACTTGTAGAACATACTGTGCAAAAATAGATATTAAGTGAACCAAAATGTGTGTGTGTGTTTGGGGGGGGGGGATGCAACAAAAATGTAGAAAAAATAAAGAGGATTTTTTTATAACTATTCCCTCCATGGGCAATCTAT
>NC_051412.1:21437199-21437859 GCF_015228065.2 Penaeus monodon
ACCAGCATATAAAGTGTATGCAAAGAAGGGGAGGATAAGTATCCCTTTATTTAAGAATAAATAGAAACAGGAAAAAAATGACTTTGACTGCCTTTAAAACTGATTGCCCTTTAAAAAATAAAAATGCAGGCTAATAGACATTTCAATATTACATCAGAAAACCACAAAATTCCGTAAAAAATGTTGATATGGATCACAAGTAGTCTACATAAACATGAGAGTAAATAAAGAATATAATCTTTGTAAGCACTCATCTTTTATATACCATGTCTAAGATTCACTGTCTACTGCCTGTATATCTAAATAAAAAAATAATAAGAATATCAGTTACCCTATTAATAAATTAACTATTAATCTAAGCAGTAGTACAGAGCAACTTATCTTGCTAGAATTGAAAAAGTACACTCTTATTTCTTCTTTACCTAATAACGACCGGCAAATTTGTAACTAAATTTGGGCAAGGATGAGCATTCATTAACACATACCACCCCATGCCTATGTGATTATTTTGCTTGAGTTAGGGCATGTGAAGCCTTAGCCCAGCAATCGGCACATGGACACATGATGTGATTAGGCATCACCTTGAATATGGGTGTTTATTCACCATCCCCTGCTGCCAGTGGGTTTAATATCAATATTATTTATGAGGTGACAGTTGTA
>NC_051412.1:21437899-21438023 GCF_015228065.2 Penaeus monodon
ATATAAGAAGGTGATTTTTATATATTAGACTATGCATTGTAAAATAATTTAACACTAACAAATTTTTCTAAGTACAATTTTTTAAAATTTGTTTTTTTTCCATTAATACTTTTTTACTGATTTA
>NC_051412.1:21438936-21439408 GCF_015228065.2 Penaeus monodon
TATATTTTAAGTCAGCAGAGCCATGCCATGTTCAAAGCCATCCGCACTGCAAAGTCGTGCTGCATGTGGGGCAGTCGTGCAATTCACAAGAAAAGGTAGGTGTAAGACTCACCCAAGATATAAACAGTGAATAGGTTTGAGGAAAAGCTAATATATGTTTTAGTTGTATTATAAAATATTTACAAAGCTTAGTTTTCATGGATTCTAGTATACCAGAATTTAGGATATTTTAAAATATTTTTTGAGGGTATATCCATTTCAAAGGCATGAGAATAACAAAACTTAAATATTCATAATTCTACAAAAAAAAAATCAAATATTTTTCTTTTTTCCCAGAGCCCACAAGACCTAAGGTCTTTGATGACCTGATAAATTTGAAGAATGAGGATGAACTGACCGAGGATCGCCTACGTCAGATGTAAGCTGATGGATGAATGCAAATTTTTGATAGAATGTATAAATGGTCCTTGTT
>NC_051412.1:21439501-21442272 GCF_015228065.2 Penaeus monodon
CCACCAGTTCTAATCATAAATGTATCCCCAAAGGAAACAAACAAGCAAAGAAATCAGACAGGTAACTGGAATGTCCATGTTGATTACAACGCATAAAGCTTATAATTAAGTGCTGTTAAATGTTTGACTCATAATAGTTTGTACAGATAAGAAATATTATCATAACCCTCATTATTCAAGAGATATATCAGTGTTTCTATGATAGGGTTGTCCTGTTCTTGCTTTTTTGGGGAAAAAAAAAATATTAAAACTTGGCATCCCACACCAGAGGTAATCAATCATTAGAATGTAGGAACAAGTGAAACAAAAACTAAACTTACATATTTATTTCAATAGTAATTTGCTTGTTCTTCAGAATTCTGACCATTGTAAATACTATGCCTCATGAGCAGCAAACTAATATTTACACTTGCTGTGATAAAATCTCTAAGATCAGTTACTACTCTTGTCATCTTTGTGTAAATACTATTGTACATTTAAAAATATGGAGAAAATCGTGATATACATTTTCATCCGTACACTGCACATTTATGGATAGTTCATGGATAGTAAACAGCTTTGAATAAAAGTGACATTTATGGTACCTGTTACTTCTTAGACTGGGACGGACATGAGTGAATGCATAGTGCTTAGACTTATGATATCTGGCCTGTGGCAAATGAACAAAAAAGTAAAACGAACTAAAGGAGACTTTTACTCTATAAGTACTGCAATAGAAAAAAGAGAAATGAAGAGATAAATTAGTAAAATAAGTACTATGATAAAAGCAAAGATAAAAGAAAGGAAATTATATTAATTAAACAATATGAATATCTGTGTTGAAGATCCAATTATGTCTTGAAACACTTTATACAACATACTTATTGCAAGACAAGTATAGCAAATACAAATCAAAACAAACTTCAACTTTCGAGGTGTTTACTGAGCTGTGATTTACTTGTAACAGATAATGTAAATTGTATTACACTTTCCATAAAGGTTCTACATATATATATAAAACATAAATACCGATTTCTGAATACCTTACAGATAAAAATCAGTAGATTGCATCAAAATATTTAAAGTGATTCCTCTACAGACAGAGATTGCAACAGGAATACAAGCCACACTTATCAAACTGGACTTTCTCGATGAAGTTTTGTGATTGTTTTTGCATGACTGAATGCTTAACAACTGCTAACTATAAATTATTTTAATGATGACCATTTTCTCTATCATTTTATACTTTTGTAGAAGCACAGATGAATGATAGATTTTAAATGAATATATTAGCTTTAAAAAATCAAATCTATATCCGTTATATCAAATTTACTCTTCCTAGTCTACAATATTTTGACCTAATTTTAGAAAATCAATAAAATCTGTAAAGGGTTGATTTTTTCCACCCAAAGAGAATTTTACTATATATGACACCAAAATGAATTAAGAGAAACCTACATGAAAACTACTACACCTCTATTAGTAACCAACGATCATTGGAAGAAGCTACAGAAAATATGCAAAGCTATAGAAATTTAGTAACATTACCCCTTTTATTCCTGATACAGGAAATTCACAGATTGCAAAGGGTGAGGTGATTTCAACATCATATCACAAACCCTGTAAAAATGAAAACTTCTATCGTAGGTCCTTTGTACTCAGTCATTACCTTCTTGCCTTTTTGCTAATTTCATCAAACAATTTGCGGAGTCACAAGACATCTGGTTCCTCTGGTTCCCACGTTCATTCTCTTTCTGCTGAGAATGTGAATTTATTTTCCACGATTTCATTTCCGTTGCTCCTCTAAGCCAAGCTGGCTAAGCACATTTTGAAGTTCTTTCACTTTACTTCGTGATTTCTAGAGCTGTCAGTAACCGGAACTCTGGTATGAAAGGTGACAAAATTACTTTTCATAATATTTCTAGTAATACATATGCACACATCACTATGTTTGTACTCTTCCTTTCTTAACATCTAATTTGCTGTTCTCTTCTTTATATCCAAGACTTCAAACTAGGCCTACACAACATACATGGAAATTCTTTGCATGATATAACACCTCACTCGTACCCCTTGCAAATTATTATGCAATCACTGATTTATATCTGAGATGTAGACAACAATTAATTGGGATATTCATAACAAAATGAATACTATTTGAGGCTAACAGTAACAAAATATGCATTTTCTGTATTTATATTATCAAAGGAAAGATGGTGTGATTATACTCACTGTCTTTTATCAGCATAGACATTTCTTCAAGAAAATCAGTTCATAGGTGGAGGGAACTTACTTTTTTTACAGCTTACAATAATTAATTTTTCTGTTTAATTCTTTATATTTTACAGCATCCTCCTTTTACATTACACAAATCTTTTGTTCTACAATAATGAGCTGAATTTAATAGGTCATTATAACACACTGAAAAATTCTCAAGGCCACACTACCCAAGATTTCTTGAATATTCAAAATAGATTTTGCTGCAATATATCGCATTAGAAGAGACTTTTAGCTCATACTGAATGTACCAAATATCAAAATAGCTTGACTAATCTCCTTCACTTACAAGTCCTTGAAGCCATTGAATATGAACTAACTCTGAATAAGCATATAACAGCTTTAACTAATCCTACCGCAATAAAATGTTTACTATTCTAAGTAATAAAGTAAAATACTATCATCATGTTAACACACTTCTTCATCTCGATTGTCATGTTAAATAAAATAAAAAGTATTATATTTACTAAACAATAAATATTTGACCATGAGTAAACTAGGCTGATATAAAAACT
>NC_051412.1:21442505-21442984 GCF_015228065.2 Penaeus monodon
AATAACAGTATCTCTAATCCTTTATAATAGAGGCAGATATCTAATTGGTCTCTATCACCTTAATTGGAACTGCTTATATAATTTTTTAGGCCACCAATATTTCTCCATTAGTTTTCTTTGTTTCACTCTGTATTTTAACTGATTTTATTTTACCTGAATGACTCTTCAAGAAAAAAATATGTTCAGTAAATCAAATGTCAAGTGATAAGTTTGATAAAATGCAAAACCTAGTTTTTAAAATATCCTTTGAAAAGAAGTTGTAGTCAATTTAACATGCCTAAGTATGTATTCTGTCTATAATAAGATATATGTCAGCATTAGCAATACATACTATTATTATTCATTTCATTCTATCCCCAAAAGATGAGGTTCTTCAAGAGTCTGCTGAATCTTGTTCAATTGCAATTGCAGAGACATTCTTTTTTTAACACACCTAAATAAGGACCTTGCTGCTCTATAAACAAGAATCAGATCACTGA
>NC_051412.1:21443733-21444038 GCF_015228065.2 Penaeus monodon
TATGTTTACCAATAAGATGAAGTCCTTGATACATGTCTATGGTAAGGACATCTACATCATCCAGATTTTTACTTATCTTGGTGAAGTGATTCATACTTCAGGCAATCAACTAATGGACTTCCCCGGCAGCAGGAACATGCCCTCTCTTGATGAGGAGTAACTGGGACTCCTGGTGGCCAAGCCACTTCTTTTAGTCTATGCCATTAAATCACGTCAGACATCTGAAGGCATCAACCCTTTGCAACAGGTCCTTGGTCCTGAGTGAAGGAGGCTTGTGGGATGACCTCAAGAGTCTCAAGGTACAT
>NC_051412.1:21446496-21446793 GCF_015228065.2 Penaeus monodon
CACAAGCTCCTAAAGGCAAAGATCAATGAGTGACTTATTCTCTGGCTATACACGTTTCAAAAAGCAACACCCGACACACACATGCAGATTTCGTGTTCTCTGGTACATGCAAATCAGTTATGTATTCAATACTAGTATTCAATGACACATTTATCAAACTAAACTGCATGGAATTAGCAACTATTTAAATAATCTTCTTTTAAGTATAATAGCTTTATAAGATGGTGCTAATAATTATATGAAATACAGCACAATAAAGCTCTTCTGACATACATTCAGCCAATCATCTCAAAGATA
>NC_051412.1:21446913-21447663 GCF_015228065.2 Penaeus monodon
GAAAGACAGACTGAAAGCACTCACGGTACAAGAGATTGTAGTCCTGCTCTTCAAGGTCGGAGATTCTCTGGGTTTGGGCTCAGCTGGGGCGACACGAGAGGCGCAAAGTCATACACTCCTGGAACTGAAATGGTTTTGCACATTTACTATGAAAGAAAAAGATCATGGCTTGCTTTTCGAATCCTCAATTTTCAGACCATGAATAAATATGGAAAACCTTTTTTTCTACGTAAAATAGAATAACATACATAAATACAACATATCAGAAATGCAATACAAACCATGCTATAAGATTCCATAAAAAGCTTGTGTATCATGATATCAAACAATAACAAGTTATTTTTATCCATTCCCTACTCAAGTGATAATTAACAAAGAGGCATCCACATGTTCCTTACTCTGCTCTGGCCAAAGATCTGGGCTGGAACGGTCCAGTTTCTCCATGCTCAGCAAAGACGGCTCCATCTCTGCCGATTGTAAAAGTCATTAGTCACATGTGATCATCAATCACTCCCATACAATATGGCAAAAAAGGCACTGGACAGACATAACACATTTTCTCAGTCATAAATATGTTGATGAAAAGCTTTATAACTCTAAGATAAGTATGATATGAGGAGGACCTAGTGGTTGATGACTTCCATGATTCCTTGTATGTATTTTTATAAAAATATAATTTGATTTCAAGTAATTACTCATAATCCTTTCTAAAAATATAATATTAAAATATAAATCATGAATGTTTTGGGG
>NC_051412.1:21447701-21448544 GCF_015228065.2 Penaeus monodon
CTTATACCCATCCTGTTTATACAACACACACATGTAGAGATGAACAGACAGAGAGAAGAGAAGGTATAGGCCACTTCCATCATTAAGATTTGTTTACTTCATATTCAGTGTTGAATACTTTACACATTACTTACATAAGCCACTAGTATAATATAAGAGTAAAATAATTCAGTATTCTGAAGTACACGATAGAAGTGCAGTGAGCCATTTTCCACTACAAGTGACCCCCTCAATCCCTCCCAAAATCCTGGCCTGAACATACATTCTATAAAACAGTTTGACTCAATACAATTTCAACTTATTTCATAATTTTCTTCAAGTCAGTAATCAATACATAGATTTTTGTTTTTTCTAAATATATATCTTCAAATCAAGTAAAGTAAGGCAGGGAACTGATGTTAGCAGGTCATTCTGCTTGTGCATTATATGAGCACCTTCTCACCAAGCTTCTTTCCACATTTTAAACAATAGCACTGGCTATGTGCAGAGATATAACCTATTCAAGACAGGGGTGGGGGAGAACCACAAATCCTCAATAGTCTTTTTGCTTCTTATCCATCTGAAAATGGAAAAAAATATGCACATTTTGTCACCAAAGCAGAGGTCTGCACTACCAAAAATATTCAAAAGTTAATCCTTACCCCCAAGTAGATAACTTTACATCCCCAGTAAAAATAATTGGGTGTTTCTAACCATGTGATATACTTGTAGAACATACTGTGCAAAAATAGATATTAAGTGAACCAAAATGTGTGTGTGTGTTGGGGGGGGGGGGGATGCAACAAATATGTAGAAAAGCATAAAGAGGATTTTTTTATAACTATTCCTCCATGGGCAATCTAT
>NC_051412.1:21448719-21449383 GCF_015228065.2 Penaeus monodon
ACCAGCATATAAAGTAGTATGCTAAAGAAGGAGGAGGATATCAGCTATCATTTATTCAATGAATACATAGAAACAGGAAAACAATGACTTTGACGTAGCCTTTAAAATCTGATTGCCTTGAAAACCTAAATGCAGGCTAATAGACATTTCAATATTACATCAGAAAACCACAAAATTCCGTAAAAAATGTTGATATGGATCACAAGTAGTCTACATAAACATGAGAGTAAATAAAGAATATAATCTTTGTAAGCACTCATCTTTTATATACCATGTCTAAGATTCACTGTCTACTGCCTGTATATCTAAATAAAAAAATAATAAGAATATCAGTTACCCTATTAATAAATTAACTATTAATCTAAGCAGTAGTACAGAGCAACTTATCTTGCTAGAATTGAAAAAGTACACTCTTATTTCTTCTTTACCTAATAACGACCGGCAAATTTGTAACTAAATTTGGGCAAGGATGAGCATTCATTAACACATACCACCCCATGCCTATGTGATTATTTTGCTTGAGTTAGGGCATGTGAAGCCTTAGCCCAGCAATCGGCACATGGACACATGATGTGATTAAGCATACGTGAATATGTCTGGGTTTATCACCATCCCCTGCTGCAGTGGGTTTAATATCAATATTATTTATGAGGTGACAGTTGTA
>NC_051412.1:21449423-21449545 GCF_015228065.2 Penaeus monodon
ATATAAGAAGGTGATTTTTATATATTAGACTATGCATTGTAAAATAATTTAACATCTAACAATTATGTCTAATGTACAATTTTAAATTGTGTTTTTCCATTAACTACTTATTTACTGATTTA
>NC_051412.1:21450937-21452378 GCF_015228065.2 Penaeus monodon
GCCCAAGGTGGTTGCTTCAAGCAATCACCTTGGGCACTGCACCTCTGATACAAGGTCCTTAAGAATATCTATAAACTTTATGTAGACAGGATACGTGTGGTGGAGTTCTGTTAACCACTGCCACTCTACCGACAAGTGTGGAGGTGCTGCGATCGCCTGACATTGCGCTAACCTAATTGTACAATCATGATTAATGATTTATTGCGTATAATGGTTTTGCCATGGCCATAAAGTAGATACATTATAGAACTACTGATATAGTATTTTTAATACTACATCTGGACAGTACACATCAAAGACATCCCATCGCTACCATATTTGTTACCCATATTACCATCGATACCATATTTGCATCTTAAAAGGGAGTCCCAAGAATTAAGGATAATATACACAAAATTTCCTTCATATTAAGCTGTTTACATTAACCACACGTGGATAGAATTTACTGCTAAGAGTAACCTTCCTGTGTTATCCTGAAGACTGTCTGAAATGCCTGAACCAAAGCAGTAAATCCGATTCTCTGAAATATTCACCGTGAGTTTTTGTCAGCAACTTTTAAATACGTGAAAAAATACCCGTTTCAGCAGGTAAAAAACTCGGAAAATATAATTAAAAATAAGTCAAGCACATAAACCAGCCCATTCTCTCTTCGTTTTAATACTCTGAAGCTTAAAAACTTACCAACAGGCAAATAATATGGAATTATTATCACAAACGGGTCTCCACCTTCAGGGCAGAGGCCGAACCGTTCCTGTAGGCGAACATTATCCCTTCGTTAACTTAACACCCAAAAAGCTTCGAAAATGTAGCACTGCTGTCTCGAAAAGCCTTCTGGGTGACAACCTATCGACATTCAACAAGAGACGGAGGAGAAAAAGGAGGAAAAAGGAGTCACCTTGAGCTTGAAACTTCCCTCCTTCTGACGCCATGTTTGTTTACTTCCTGAGCGGCGATGACGTCACGCGAGGATGACGTCATCGGGTCCATGTCGTCACGCTGGAATTAAAGTGTTATGGCTCATTTTGTTGTTATTCTCGGTCAATTCCTATTATTTCTTTTCTTCTTTTTGAGATGAATTGAATAGAGAGAATTTCTGCTATCTGTCTATTCGGTTTTAAGGGAGATATGTGTGGGTAGTTAGTCACTGACTTTCTTTAGCGTTCGTGTAATGTTATACATAATCTGCATTGGTACCTTGAATGAATACATTATATATAAACTTTAAAATTTAGGAATATTCACTATCATTTTCCGTCTATTTATTTCTCTAAATTCCCTCCTAAACTACTTTATTTGTTTTGAAAAAATATACCATCAGGGACAAGACATATCTGCATTTATGACTGATTTTAACAAAGTATGTGTATAAGAGTCACCTTGTCTTGCAGCTTGTGTGTTCAGGGGAAGGAAGGGACGCTGGTGAAGCAACAGGGTTTATGAC
>NC_051412.1:21454252-21454496 GCF_015228065.2 Penaeus monodon
ACACTGCCGAATATGGTGACTAACGGTATGTGAATATCCTACTGTCAGACTGATATGTCAGTTATGTCCAACAAATCTACTTTCAGTTCTCAGCCCTTCCACGTTTGTTATCAGCTATTACGTCATTTTCATCCCAATCCATTTATATGTTACCCTCATTCCAAGCATAACTACACCGTGCTGTCCTATATGACTGTTCCCTGCGCTGTTCTCAAGAGACACCATCCAGGAAAAAAATCACTGA
>NC_051412.1:21454970-21455046 GCF_015228065.2 Penaeus monodon
TGCCTCCACTCACTCCCCTCCAGATCCTCCGCGAAGAAGACCCTCTCGACGCCCTCCATCTATATCCATCCATCCA
>NC_051412.1:21455212-21455390 GCF_015228065.2 Penaeus monodon
CTTGTTTTCTACTCTCCTTCTTTTCGGTAATCTTTCTTACTCATTCTTTTGTTTCAGCTCTCCTCTCATTTCTTTTCTTTACGTTGTTTTTTCTCAAGTTTACGTTCTCATACCTACCCATTACTACGCTACTCACATCCCTCCCTTATTCTTTCGTTACCAATTCCTAAGCTTTCCC
>NC_051412.1:21455786-21456042 GCF_015228065.2 Penaeus monodon
TACCCTCGATGTGTAAAAAAGAGGATGGAACCTGTACCCTGTGGTTTATAGTGTTACCAGGAGCAGAGGCGTTGGCCTCTGCTCCTGGTAACACTATAAACCACACTATAAGCCACAGGTATATACTATACTTGAGTTTTTTATAGTATAAACCACACTATAAGCCACAAGTATATACTATACTTGTGTTTTTTTATAGGCGGTATGAGAGATAAAATGCTGTACTGTATAAAGAATAATTAGCAAGTCTTCATCC
>NC_051412.1:21456729-21456899 GCF_015228065.2 Penaeus monodon
CATCATTCTCCACGCGGCGGGTCAGTCACTCCTAGACACTTGAAGTAGTAGGCTGTAGCGAAGAGCTGTCTGCTTGAGTGTGTACCCAGACCACCATGGAGAGAGGACCATTGAGCACGCTAGTACTTTTTGTGAATGGGAAGAAGGTAAGATCATTTCCTGACTTTATT
>NC_051412.1:21456923-21457354 GCF_015228065.2 Penaeus monodon
TAATTTTCTTACTTTCTTAAGAAAGAAAAATGCGAGTAAGACATTTTCCTCAGTTTGTTAAGAAAGAAAGAAGGTAAAATTATTTCTTTATTTTCTTAAAAAAAACACAGAGCGTTTAAGATACTTTCCTTATTTAGATAAGAAGGAAGGTAAGATATTTTAAGCATCTGATTTTAAGTAACAAAAGCAGTTGTTGCTGATCTGTTATTGTATATAAAGAAACGTCAATATATATGTCTAAAAAATACATAAATATTCAAATCTTAAATTCAAGAGTCGAGAGTTCCTTCGTCCATTTCTGTCAATAGAAAAAGAAAAAAATGTCTAGACATACTGGTGTTGTGTCGTGACCGCGCAAGGAAACCTGAACGACGCCACAGCCGCAGCTACTCTTCGTGAGACGCGTGCGGTGCCGGGATTCCTTTGGCCTG
>NC_051412.1:21457663-21458368 GCF_015228065.2 Penaeus monodon
CACTCAAGTAGGACTGCCGTCGTCAACTTAAAGACGAGCGAGCTCGGACACGCCCACGTCACACACTTTCCTCGGGCCTGGGTCGAGTTAACGTTGCTGTATACATGTGGATATATTCACGTATATACAGCCATAGATACCGAGTGAGCTAGATGGAGGAGAAATAGACCTGGCATAGGCCAAATTAAATAGAAAGGAAAAAATCGGTTTTATTACCCGCCTCTCCCACGAGCTCCGAGTCCAGAGCTCCAAAAACCCAAATGTTCTTTCTAAACGCTAAATACCGCATTATACAACAAAGTCACGTTATCCGTATCCCGTAGCTAGGCATAATAAGCCGGTCGCTCCACAGTGTTAAGCGGTCATCTGGATCGGCAAACGCGTGTCCGCTTATAAAAGCTCTAAGATTATTGGGAAGGAACGAGTCACGGACCTCACGCTGCACAGTCTCCTTTGAACGAGTCCTGATTCTTCCTTTAAATGAATAAGCTCGAGGGGGGAAATAAGGTATGGGAATTTGTGCTGTCGTCCATGGCAGAGATTACGAAACATTTCGGCTTTGAGTTTTGCGCTTTGCTTTTTTTTTCCTGAACTGACAAGTGCTCAAGAAATGCGATTAACATTTTCGTCTGCGATCAGAATATTCCACGCTTAAAAATGACCTGTTGTCAGTACTCTTTACAAGATTTTATGTTATTCTCTCCC
>NC_051412.1:21459165-21459309 GCF_015228065.2 Penaeus monodon
AGAGATATGATATAATACAAGTAAACTAAATAGTAGCACACTACTGATATGATCATTAATGGTATGTGAATATACAAGATTTTGTATGTGTCGCTCTCTCCCTTTTATTTATATATCTATTTTATCGTATATATAACGGTCATG
>NC_051412.1:21460338-21460468 GCF_015228065.2 Penaeus monodon
TCCTCTTTTTCCCCCCTCTTTACTAATGTCGCAAGGCTATCTTCTCTGGAATTATCCCGCAGTGCAAGGATTTTCCAAGTAGGCAAGACAAATGCAGTGCTGAGTGAGCCACGCGGCTCCCCCGCCCTCT
>NC_051412.1:21460887-21460958 GCF_015228065.2 Penaeus monodon
GGAATAGCTAGTTATGGGGTGTGGAATAGCCAGGTAATTTACATTACCAGCGGAGCCTACGTGTGAACACT
>NC_051412.1:21461840-21462026 GCF_015228065.2 Penaeus monodon
TACTATGGTTACTATTACCACCACTACTATCTTCATTACTTCATCACGATCCATTTATCAACACTTCTAAATGAAACTTACGTCTTGGTGTTTCTCCCCGACAGCTGGAGGACGCGGAAGTGGACCCGGAAGTGACTCTGCTGACTTACCTTCGCCAAAAGTGTATCCTTCAAGGAGCGTCATTTT
>NC_051412.1:21462595-21462831 GCF_015228065.2 Penaeus monodon
TATGGGCAAAAGTATTAACAAAAACGTTTTCCTTAGCTAAGTCCAGTGCGACTCTGCGGAACCAAGTTAGGCTGCGGCGAAGGAGGATGTGGCGCCTGTACTGTCATGATCTCTAAATATGATCACACAACAGACAAAGTTGAGTAAGTGGGATAGTTTTGTGTAAAACTTATATCTTATCCACGTTTCTAAAGCGCGTTTACTCTCTGTTTGGCTTGTCTGTTAGGCTCTGTCTG
>NC_051412.1:21462913-21463804 GCF_015228065.2 Penaeus monodon
ATTGCGTATTTATCAGGCAGAACAATAATTTTAAAGGCATACAAAGGTCTTCTGAACATACCCCTCTTATATAGCATTATACTTTCTCATCTTTTCAAGATACCGTAGCAACCTTAAGACGCAGTCCTTTATATCACAGTATTATTCTCCTTACAGACATAAGCCCAAACTAATCCCCTTTGTTCTGTTGTTGTCACGTAATTGCAGTAGATATGTAACGGGATTTTCTTTCTATAATACTTGGCTGTCAAAGTAATGTCTTATTAGCTTCGTTTTATCTCGTAGTCCTGTGATCTACGCCGAAACTGTTATTTTATGGCAAAAGCACTTTTCTGTAAATGGAGCTTGGGATACGTCTGTGGGAATGAAAATCCGGTAACTCCTTCCATCTATAACCTTTCTATCAAACTATGGCGTAAATCTGAGAGTCTTATTGATCACATATATGTATGACCTTTACTTCCATTACGTAAGGCACTCTTAAAATACAACATTATAGTAAGAACAACAGTAATAGTAAGATAATCCAACATTAGAGTAAGACCAACATTAATTGCATACAACATTAGAGTAAGAGAAACATTTCTCTACCACGAGAGCTATTCATGAACTCGACCTGAGTGCCTCGTTCTCCTAGACATTACTCAGCCAACGCGTGCCTGACTCCGGTGGCGTCGCTGCACGGGCGGGCTGTGACGACTGTGGAAGGCATCGGATCTACGAAGACGCGCCTCCATGCGGCGCAGGAGAGGATCGCCCTCGCCCACGGCTCCCAGTGCGGCTTCTGCACGCCCGGCATGGTCATGTCCATGTACACGCTGCTCAGGAACAACCCGAGGCCGACCATGGCGGACGTCGACGAGTATTTTGCTGGTGAGGCGAGCGGGCACT
>NC_051412.1:21465647-21466352 GCF_015228065.2 Penaeus monodon
GGATCTTAATCGATGACCCATTTTCATTCGTCATTCCCCCGGGGTTTCCTCAGGGAACCTGTGTCGCTGCACGGGCTACAGACCCATCTTGGAAGGCTTCAGGAGCTTCACCACCGACGCAGCGACAGGAGGCAGCTGTGGCCGGAGTGACTGTTGTAGAAAGAGGGGCAAAGGATGTGATATAAAAGGTAATGTGAAAGCTATTAATGAGTTGGTGAGATATTTTGAGAGCTCTGTAAAATCCGTGATGGAAATGGATTTGTTATGTTGCAGATGTTGCTATGTTATTATTACAAATTTCCTTTTATTTCTCTTGCCTTCCCCCCCCCCCCTTCTTTTATCCGCCCCAGGCAATTTCTCATTTTTCGTTCTTCCCTTTTTTTTTATTATTTAATTAATTTATTCGCTTGGTTTTAGAAGATTCCACACTTAAGGGGCCACCGTCGCGTGGTTCAGAAAACGGCCCTGTTGACAAATTGATGTACGGAGAAATGAACGGTGAGGTGAACGGAGAAATGAACGGTGAGGTGAACGGAGAAATGAACGGTGAGGTGAATGGAGAGATGAACTGTGAGGTGAACGGAGATGTCAACAACGTCAACGGAGTCACCGACAACATCTCTCATGTGCTCTACGACACTGAGGAATTCCAGCCTTACGACCCAAGCCAAGATATTATCTTCCCGCCAGAACTCAAGGTAAAAA
>NC_051412.1:21470331-21471251 GCF_015228065.2 Penaeus monodon
GACTCCACGGAAGTTGTTTACACTAATACCTTCACCTTATCTCTCCTATCCCTTAACGATCTTTTTTGTGTTAATAAAACACACGTGTATACTTATCTCAGTCTCTGTCTTTATATATTTATTAATAAAACACACGTAAAGTTCTCTTAATTCCTTACTTTCTTTATTCATTTGCTAAGAAAACACATATAGTTATCTCCTTTCTTTCCTTGTTTTACTTGCTATTAACTAATAAACTTAAAAAAAAAAATCTCTCAGTTCCTTTCATTCTATATTAATTTTTAAGAAAATACATATATCTATCTCATTTACTTTTTTTCTTATTTTATTTGTTAATAAAACTAATCTTTAATAAACTTTGATAAAATACCTTTTTTTTTTAATTTCTCTCAATTTCTTTTTTTCTATATTCATTTTTAAGAAAACACACGTATAGTTATCTCATTTACCTCTTCCCTTATCTTATTTGTTAATAAAACTAAAACCATTAATAAACTCTAATAAAACAAACTATATTTACCAACATAAGTATTCTATTTATATATTCATATATTTATTCTATTTATATATTTATTTTATTTATTCTATTTTATATCTTCTATTTACCAACATAAGTATTCTACAAGCTATTATTTAAGTCTCAAAGATCCTCCGTCGCCCGCAGCTCCACCCGGAATGGCAGAGGCAGAATCTCGTCTTCCGCGGACCCCGTGTCTCGTACTTCAGGCCGAGCTCCCTCTCCCAGCTCCTCTCTCTCAAGGCCGAGCATCCTGGAGCTCGAATCGTTGTGGGAAACACGGAAGTTGGTGAGGAAAGGAGTGGGGTAAAAGAGGGAGGAAAGGAGGGAGGAAAGGAGGGAGGAAAGGTGGGAGTAAGGAGGGAGGAAAGGTGGGAGTAAGGAGGGAGGAGTTTTGGAGAAT
>NC_051412.1:21471401-21472140 GCF_015228065.2 Penaeus monodon
TACATTAAATATCTCACACCTAACTCGGACTCTCCATCTGGCAAGGCATCGAAGTCAAGTTCAAGAACCAGACTTACCCCGTCCTCATCAACCCGACCAACGTAGTGGAACTGACGAAGGTGGCGCTGACGAAGGAGGGCGTGGCGTTCGGGGCGTCTGTGACTCTTTCCGTTGTCGAAGGAACGTTGCGGCGCCAGGTCAACTCGCTGCCGGGTAAGGGAAGGAAGGTCACTTCCTTTTGGTTCAGTTTTTACGTTTTTTTAAGCGTTCGTGACGAGAAATGGATGTAAGAAATAGACAAATAGAAGAACACATGAAGAAATAAATTTAGTTATACCGTACAATTTGTGAAGACTACAAGAGTAGTAACTATTTTTTTTGGTACCAACAGAATATCGTACGAGAATATTTACCGCCATTTTAGAAATGCTACGCTGGTTTGGGGGTAAACAGATCAGAAACACGGCGGTGAGAGGCTTAAAGCGTGTTTTTGTACAGAGAAAGTTCTTGTGATTTTGTAATATTGCTGTTTTTTTTATCTATGAACTGTGTTATCGATGATATTGATGCTACTACTTCTAAGCCTTTATTTCCGAGTCTTTTGATGTTATTAATAGTGACCTTCCTCTCAAAGGCCATTGGCGGGAATATCGTGACGTCATCGCCCATCAGCGACCTGAACCCTCTCCTGGCGGCCGCTGGAGCCAGACTGACGGTCCGCAGCGCAGGTACTTCCTTC
>NC_051412.1:21472245-21472640 GCF_015228065.2 Penaeus monodon
TCGATTGGTTTAAATTGACAAGATATTTATTAAACGTATTGAAGACGAATACCTTTATACAGGCTCTTGGTGAATGCATATCCTCTGTATTACTGTTGTAGTTGAAATATTCAGTACACAGTCGAACTCTCTGATAACCTTTCGTGATTCATAAGTGTACTCTTGTCATCGTGAAAGAAGTACAGTATACACAACATATATATCCTGAGACTTTTGTTTAACATACGCAGAATTTGGCGAGCGGGAAATCGTGATGGACCAAAGTTTCTTCACGGGTTATAGAAGAAACACCATCCGTCCTGAGGAGGTTCTTGTGACGGTCCTCATCCCCTACAGCCAAAAGGTGAATGTTTCATTTTTTCCTCCCATGGGCAGTTCACACACCACGTACGTAA
>NC_051412.1:21473744-21474032 GCF_015228065.2 Penaeus monodon
CATCCCCGTACTCCACACAAAGAAAGAGGCAGAAACACATCCCGCTCTCTCTTACCTTCCAGAACGAGTACTTCCTGGGCTTCAAGCAATCCCGGCGGCGGGAGGACGACATCGCCATCGTCAACGCCGGCATGAGAGTGAGGTTCCTGCAGGAGACGGCGGTCGTGGAGAGGCTGGTCGTGGCTTTCGGAGGGATGGGGCCCACGACCGTCTTGCCGCTGATGGTGAGGGAACTCGCGGAGCTGGTGGATAGGTGGTCACTGGAGATATAAGGAAGGAGGGGATAGA
>NC_051412.1:21474509-21474919 GCF_015228065.2 Penaeus monodon
ATACGTATTCCACCCAATTCCCCTTTTTCATACTGCAGGACTACGAGGGACGTTCCTGGGACTCTTCTCTCCTAGAAACCGGGACGTCACGACTCCTGCAGGAGCTCCCCCTGTCGGCGTCTGCTCCCGGAGGCATGGTAGAGTACCGCCGCACTCTTGCCGTCAGGTTAGTGAGAGAAAAACACTCATGCGGAGATTGTTAAATGGGGGAAGTATATATATCTATTTATCTAGGCTCTTGTTATGATGTGTAAATAATAGACATATAATTTTTTTTTCTGCTTAGTAATAAATATAATTATTTTTCTTAATAAGTGATATTAAAGACATGTAAGATTGTATTTCCGTAAATAGATTCATAACTGATAATAAACGATAGTAATAGACAAACAGAATTATATTTCCTAAGA
>NC_051412.1:21475011-21475242 GCF_015228065.2 Penaeus monodon
ACAAACAAGATTAAATTTCTTAATCACAAACAAATAAATAGAATCATATTCCCTAATAAGGATTCCCAATGCCCTCAGCTTCTTCTTCAAGTTCTACCTCAGTGTCCGAGGGCGCCTGAGCGAGCAGTTCCCCTCGCTGGTCGCCGCTCTGACGGAGGAGGAGCAGGAGGCGACGAAGGTGTACCGCTACACCACGCCGAGGAGCACCCAGCTATTCCAGACCGTGGGTTC
>NC_051412.1:21475365-21475759 GCF_015228065.2 Penaeus monodon
CTTATATAGTAAGAAACCTTAACAAAATTAGGTAACAAAAACAACAACAACTTAACATGCATCATATTGACTAACCTACCGCCGATCTCCCCCAAAACCAAAATCAACCTCTTAATAAAAGCACCAAAGTCCTCCTCCTTCCTTCCCCCCTCAGGTCCCCCCCGGCCAGAGCGCCCTCGACCCCATCGGCCGCCCTCTGACCCACGCCTCGGCCCTCCAGCAGGCGACCGGAGAAGCCCTCTACGTGGACGACCTCCCGCGCTTCAAGGGCGAGCTCTACGGCGCGCTGGTCCTCTCCTCAAGGGCGCACGCCAGGATTCTCAGCACAGACGCCTCGGACGCTCGCAGGATGGAGGGCGTCGAGAGGGTCTTCTTCGCGGAGGATCTGGAGGGT
>NC_051412.1:21476557-21478636 GCF_015228065.2 Penaeus monodon
ATGAAGTGAAAATCATGGCTAATCGTCACCAGTTAACGAAATAAACCAAAACAGACCTCCAAATTCCTTAAATCATAGGCTTTCCCTTCGGCAGCTGAAAGGAACAAAACTGGTTGTATTCTGTTGGACGAGGAAATATTTGCCTCGGACACCGTGACCTGCGTGGGTCAGGTGATTGGTCTCGTGGTGGCCAAAGACCAGGCCACGGCGCAGAGAGCGGCGAAGTTAGTGAGGATAGAGTACGAGGACGTCAAACCTCGTATAATCACGATCCAGGTAAGAATGACATTATTAAGGTCTAATTATTGACGAAGGGTAACTATGTAGTCGATATATGCCTTCTTTCATTTTTTTTTTTCACTTCGAATACCCATGTGCTTTCACTTTCCTAGGACGCCATCAGAGAGAAATCCTGGTGGGGGCCTTGGACCATACACCAGGGGGACGTCGAGCAGGGCTTCAGCGCCTCGCCACACGTCCTCGAGGGCGAGATGCACGTCGGAGGACAAGAGCACTTCTACCTGGAGACCAACGCCCACCTCGCCGTCCCCAGGTGCGAGGACGGCGGGATGGACGTCTTCTCGTCGACCCAGAACCCGACGCTGACGCAGCAGCTGGTGGCGCGGGCTCTGGGGATCGCCTGCAACAGGGTGACGTGTCGCGTGAAGAGGATGGGCGGCGGCTTCGGGGGCAAGGAGACCAGGAATAACAGCGTCTCGCTGCCCATCTGCGTCGCTGCGTCCGTGTAGGTCGCTGTTCCACCTTTCCTCTCGGTTCGGTGTTATTTTTCACATTCGCTGTCTTCACCAGTGTTGATATAGTTTTAGAAATCTGTCCTGTAACTTCACAAGTTCCGTAAGATGAAACTGTCACCGGACGTAGTGAAAGTCGATATCGATGCTCCTTTGCGATTGCTACTACGTCTGATGAGGAACTTTTGACGAAGTCGAAACGATGCTTTTTTATTCCGTTTTTGTAATGGTAGCATTTCATTTTCATTATAAATCTCTTATATAAAAAAAGGGAAAAAATCCTACCGCACTAATGACAATTCCACAGACTTAAGCGCCCCGTCCGCATCATGCTTGACCGCGACGAAGACATGCAGATCACGGGGACTCGCCATCCCTTCCTGGGGCGGTGGAAGGTCGGGTTCACAGCGGAGGGCGTCTTCACGGCAATGGACGTGGAATTCTACGCCAACGCCGGATGCTCAGCAAACCAGTCCTTGGAAGTTGTGCAGAAGGCAATGCTCTCGATGGATAATGTGTACAGGTATGGTTTGTTCGGAGGCTATGGTTGTCTGTTTATAGAATTCTCGTAGAGAAGACTCTTCAGTTTGTTTTATGACGGTGATATAATAGTTGGAAGTACGAATTGCAATGTTCGTGAATAATGAAAAGGAATTTTGTGGCTACAAGTCAGGGTGATTTTTAGAAAATTTCAGACTCTTCAGTGAAGAAGTTATATAACAACGTTCTCCATTTATCAGTTCATATCTAGATAGTCCATACTTTAGGGTACAATCTAATCGCCTGTTTCTTTTCCTTATTTATCTATGAGTTCATGTCTAGTTAATCCACACTTTAGATTACACTGTCATTGCATTATTTTCCCCCTTACGAATCTATCACTTCATATCTACTTAATCCATACTTTATGATGCAGACTAATCAGTTTTTTCTATGATATACATATCATAGTTATTTGTTGCTACGAATAAATCCTAGTAATCGGTTCTTTGTACCCCAACAGGTGCAAAAACAGACGTGTCACGGGATACGCCTGCAAAACCAACTTACCTTCAAACACGGCCTTTCGAGGATTTGGAGGTCCTCAAGGGATGATGTTCACTGAGGATATGGTGTCCAGGACGGCGGACTTCCTCGGGATGGCTCACGATGAGGTACTAAGAGATACTGAGGGTGTCGTCAAGCTGAGGGCGTTTTCTCCTGAGGATGTTTTTTCGTGAGGATGTTTTCTGTTGAGGATATTGGTTGTTATTTTACGATATGGTCCTGATGATCTAGAGTCTCAGTTGATTGTCATTATCCTGTTAGCATCTCTCTCACTTTTTAA
>NC_051412.1:21478785-21479125 GCF_015228065.2 Penaeus monodon
TTATCACCCTTTTGCTTTCTCCCCTTTTCATAGTTGCGGAGGAAGAACATGATCGACTCCGGTGACGTCACTCACTTCGAGCAATCGCTGGAGAGGTGCACAGTTCGGCGCTGTTGGGATGACGTCATAGCGCAGGCGAACTATCACACGCGCAGAGAAGCGGTCGAACGCTTTAATAAGTATATTCTCGTGATTTCTTTTTTCATCTTTTTCTTTTTAATACAAAGAATGCAAAACTATGAAAGCACAGGTTGATGAACCTTCATTGCGAGGAAATGCACCAGACGAATGAATGGGTGAAAATGTTGAACAAAAAAGAAGGATCCCCCTTTTTTTTACT
>NC_051412.1:21479181-21479410 GCF_015228065.2 Penaeus monodon
CATGTTCGCGGGCATTAAAAGCTGACCATTCCCTCTCAGAGCCAACAAGTACCGGAAGCGTGGCATTTATCTCCTCCCGACGAAATTCGGCATTGCCTTCTCCGATCTGTCCCTCAACCAGGCAGGCGCCCTCGTCCACGTCTACACCGATGGCTCCGTCCTGCTGACCCACGGCGGCACGGAGATGGGCCAGGGACTCCACACTAAGATGATCCAGGTGGGGGCTCGT
>NC_051412.1:21479657-21479860 GCF_015228065.2 Penaeus monodon
CGCTTTAATATTAGTAGTTCGAAATGTATATAGCGAAGGGAATAAAAAAAAAAAATAGTCATGATATTGGTTCGAAATGTAAATGACGAAGGGAATATCGAAAAAAAATATATCCAAGCGAATCCTATCTCCCCTACCCCCCAAAAAAAATCAAGTTTAGCAATTCAGACTGTTTACAGCCGAACGAAATACCCTACCCATTG
>NC_051412.1:21479888-21480344 GCF_015228065.2 Penaeus monodon
GACTATCTGATTTTTGCAACCCACAATACATGTGACCAACACTACCTCCCTCATCGCTAGGTCGCGTCGAGAGTGCTCAGGATCCCAGCCTCGAGGATCTACATCAGCGAGACGAGCACGGACAAGGTCCCCAATGCCACTTCTACAGCGGCCTCTTTCTCCTCCGACCTCTACGGCATGGCGGTCCTGGTACGTTGAGAATACTCGTTATTAGGGAGGTTTATTTCTCCGTCATTAGGTACGCAAAGAAGGTACTTACTGATCTCTGTGACGTATGGGAATATGTGGCATGTCTTGGTTTAAGTTTAAGCACTTGTAAGGTGATATATGTAATGTGTAAGAATACACAGTACATTGATTATAATTAATCACTTAATAAGGGATAAGAAATGATATGTGTAGACTTAATATTCATGAATGCGGACTAGTGTTATCAATCCCAAGGTTTGTATGTGG
>NC_051412.1:21480682-21481351 GCF_015228065.2 Penaeus monodon
CTTATGCACTCAGAACGCATGCAATACCATAATGAATCGCCTGGAGCCTTACATATCCAAGAACCCGAAAGCAGGTTGGGATAAATGGGTGAAGGCAGCCTACCTCGGCCGCGTCTCTCTCTCAGCCACAGGTTTTCACAAGTAGGTCGAAAATGACTTCGTAGCCATGTGTATTTCCACTATGAAAATATCTTCGTAATTATGTGTATTTCCACAACGAAAATGTCTTCGTAATCACGTTTCTTTCCTCTACGAAATGTAAACCAACCTGTCATGGAGGATGCATATATAATTATGCAATACCAATGTCCTATTATTTATCTATTCATTCTCGTGTAATTGCAGAACCTCCGGTGTTACCGGGTTTGACTTTGAAATGCAGAAAGGAATACCTTTTACCTACTTCACTTACGGTGCTGCTGTGACGGAGGTTGAAGTGGACTGCCTAACGGGAGACCACTCGGTGAGAGAGAGGGAGAGAAGGTAGAAAGGGAGAGGAAGAAGGAGAGGAGGAGGGAGAGAAGGAGGGAGAGAGGGAAAGGGAGAAGGGAGAGAAGGTAGAAAGGGAGAGGAAGAAGGAGAGGAGGAGGGAGAGAAGGAGGGAGAAAGGGAAAGGAGAAGGGAGGAGAGGGAGAAGAGGAGAGAGAAGGAAGGGAGGGAAAGGGAGAG
>NC_051412.1:21481599-21481832 GCF_015228065.2 Penaeus monodon
ACACGACCTAACTCCCCCACCCGCCACGCCTTCAGGTCCTGCGAACAGACATCGTGATGGACGTCGGCGACTCCCTGAACCCCGCCCTCGACATCGGCCAGGTGGAGGGGGGGTTCACGCAGGGCCTCGGACTCTTCACCCTCGAGGAGCTTCGGTTTTCCCCCGAGGGCGTTCTGCTCACGAGGGGCCCGGGGGCCTACAAGATACCAGGTGGGCTGCCGTTTGATTTCTGC
>NC_051412.1:21482439-21483016 GCF_015228065.2 Penaeus monodon
CACTCTACCAAACATCCTTTGCAGGATTTCAGGATATCCCGAGGGAGTTCAACGTGTCGCTGCTTCGAGGAGCACCCAACCCGAGGGCCATCTTCTCCTCGAAGGTAGGGTCGTCTCGGCTTTCTTTCTCAGAAGAAAAGTAATCTCTCTCACAACTCTCCGAATTTTATTTTCCAATAAGAAAAAGAGAAATGAAATAATCCTCAACGTAATCCTCGATAAGAATTCCCCAATATGATTTAAAAAAGCATTAACTAATCCTCAACATCCTTCCGAAAAAAATCCCCGTCATAATTCAAAGAGCAACAATCCTTTAAAAAAACAACATAATTTTCGAAAATCATCATCCTTCCGAAAAAAAAAATCCCCCAATAAAAAAAAAAAACTAATCCCCAACATTCTTAAAAAAAAAAAAAAGTAATTAAAACAACAACAACTAATCTCCAACATCCTTCGAAAAAAGGAAAAAAATCTCCAACATAATTTCCGAACAAGGTAATCCCCAACATCCTTCCGAAAAAAAAAAAAAATATCCCCAACGTAATTCAAATAGCAACAACCAATCCCCAACATCCTT
>NC_051412.1:21483033-21483642 GCF_015228065.2 Penaeus monodon
TCCCGAACACAATATCCGAAAAAGGTAATCTAATCCCCACCTCCCCCCCCCCCCCAAGGCCATCGGAGAGCCGCCGCTATTCCTGGCCTCGTCCGTATTCTTAGCCATCAAGGAGGCGATCGCGTCGGCCAGGGCGGAGCGAGGCTTCGACCCGCTGTTTCGGTTCGACTCGCCCGCGACGGCTGAGAGGATCCGGATGGCCTGCGGAGACGCCCTTGCACGGATGGTGAGTGGGGAGTGGGCGGAGTGGGAGCGAGAGAGTGGGGAGGGAGGGGACGGAGTGGGAGCGGGAGAGTGGGGAGGGAGGGGACGGAGTGGGAGCGGGAGAGTGGGGAGGGAGGGGGCGAAGTGGGAGTGTGGAGGAAGGGGCGGAGTGGGAGTGGGAGGAGTGAACGTAGTTGGAGGGGGAGTGGGCGGATTAGGAGAGTGGCGAGGGAGTGGGCGGAGTGTGAGATTGGGTAGGGAGTGGGCGGAGTGTGAGTGAGGGTGAGTGGACGGAGTTGGAGGGGAAGTGGGCGCAGTGGGGTGTGTGGGTGCAGGAGTGGGCGGAGTGGGAAAGAGTGGGACAGTGGGTGGGGTTCTGTGTCCTGATGAGCGGTTTGCATTGCT
>NC_051412.1:21484018-21484590 GCF_015228065.2 Penaeus monodon
TACTATGCAAGAGTACTCCAGCCATTGTCTCTGTGTTTTTTTTTCCAGGCGACGACCGACACCGAAGACACTTCAAAACCTTGGTCGGTAACAGTGTGACGCATCTGTTCCTCATCTTCACAAACCATACTGCCTCATCAGTTCAATTAATTAGCTGAGGAAATCGTATACAGTGATAACTCCCTATGTAGGATATGATTCTCAGTGTGAGCCGTAATTATGGTGGATTATAATCATTATTAATTCTCTGATCTATTGTTAAGTTATGTATGTTAGTATGTATTAATGAGAGAGAATGCAACAGAGCTCATGCTCAGTTGTAATACTAAGATCTAGGAATCATTAGATGCATAGTTTCTGTAAGGAGTGATATTTGGCATACTTGCATATAAATTTAGTTTGGAAATACTTGTGGGAATAATAAACATGCCTTTTATTGATAGAATTTTGTTTCATTTCTAAATACAACAGGATCAGTATCCTGGTATGAACATTTTGTATAATGATTTATATAAAAAAAATAAAAGGCCACTAGTATTGATAATGATAATGCGTCTTTAGGAAATCTTCAT
>NC_051412.1:21484959-21486107 GCF_015228065.2 Penaeus monodon
CCCATGCTGGTGATATTGTTAACAGCATATGAAGTACTAACACGCGAATTTCCTCCCCGGTTTCAATAGCACATTTCTCGCTCTTTCTCTCTTTGTAATGTACATCAAAGTTAATTTCTAGTCTCCTGCATTTTTCTTTTTCCTCCTTCCTTAATTGCTGTCATTTTTTTCAAGGAATTCAAATCGGAAGAGAATCGCTAATGAGCTTTTCGAGGTGGGTATATTTTCAATAAAAATCTAATATTGCTAATTCCTCATGAAGTTATTCGAGATTGGTATATTTTCAAATGAAATGTTATTTTTGCTTTAGGGATAAAAATCGATTTCACCATTTGCTAATCCAAGCGTATATAATTCAATCTATATACTTGCACTAAAGTAGGACCGACATTGCTCTATAGTCTTTCCGGAAATGACCACGAGTTTCATAGTTAATAACTATAATGGTCATAATTTGTCAGAATTCCCCTGACACAAGTCATGTCATATCTGCATTGAAATATTACAAAAGGTAGTTCTATTTATCGATATCTTTTAATTAGGGACGTATATTGTTTTTTAATTGGTTTCATCTACTGCCCATCGAACAGACAAATAGACGATAATTTTGATAAAGGTCGTGTTAAAAAATCTCAGACTTGCAAATTCTCGTTTCATTCAATATTCCCATTTCTATTTACGTTTCGCAAAGGGGTTTAGATTATTTGGATAAAATAGATTTGATCACACAAATCTCAGCCACCCAGTCTTAAATATATTCAGTGGATTAAATTGCATAAAACAGCCAGCGACTGGACAACAGAGTACCGATATTATTAAATAGATAAACTAGTGGAATGCGACTTTACTTCTCGTTATATCTATTATCTACATGAACAAGTGCAATGAACACATGTTAAAATTTTCCCGGAAATGTTTATTTTAAGTCTCGGCCTCTTGACGTGAGATTTCGAACCTCGTTTTGTTTTCGGCACAAATAAATCACTTTAACTTTTGCGTTGCCAACTTGTGTAGCTAGGAAAGTTACGCTTACTTTAAAATGAAATATTTTTTTTATTATTACATAATGAGCTGAATAAGTTGAGTGAATAAGATTGTGAGATTTTGTTCAGCTAAGTATAATTTTCACAATTACGTCACTACCTACA
>NC_051412.1:21486166-21486485 GCF_015228065.2 Penaeus monodon
GTCTTTGCCTAGTCGTGCATCAGTGTCATATCATATCATGAATATATAAAATAGTGCAATTTTCCTCTATTCAAAGAAAACGAGGAGTTTTGATTATAATGATAGAAAACGGGAAATATACAGGGAGACCTTTATATTTGATCATTTTCCTTTTACACAATCGGAAATACTGCCAGGACACGATGGCATAACCTTCGGACGCACACGTGCGCCTATGGTAAAATCCTGCCATGTAATGTTTGCTGAAGTATTTTGGGAATTTGCATATCATTCACACCGCGCAGTTCTGTGTGCTTTCATGTAGATGAAAAAACTTTTA
>NC_051412.1:21487396-21487936 GCF_015228065.2 Penaeus monodon
GAGATAATAGATCTCGAAACATTTCCTTACTTTGGACAGAACATCTTCCACTTTTAATTGTGAGACAAAGATCCAGCAACCCTTTGGAAGAAAAATGGCCATTTAGATATACAATAGGGTAACGTGATTATATATTTTTATTCCACCTTAATAAAGAGAGAGAGAAAAAAAAACGAGTGAAGAAACTGAAAAAAAAACAAAAAAACAGAAATACACATTATATTTGATTTAATTTTTTGATAAAGAAAAATTCATGGTGATTAATGGATGAATAATAACAGCAGATAATAACATGGCTAAATTAAGTATTTTGATAATTTATACAAATCGGAAGTTACCTTGTTGTTGCGTATTTAATAAACCATGAAAATAATCTGCTATATCAAGGGCGATCATTATGAAACACCTCCTCGCCAATAACTTTCGAAAAAGAAAAAGATAAAAACATTAGTCACGATAAACTGATTATTCCTTGGTTCACTATGACGTGCTGATAATAGAGGCTGAATGACGAGACGAAGCAGATTCATACGGGTAAAT
>NC_051412.1:21489392-21489557 GCF_015228065.2 Penaeus monodon
ACAATAGCAGTGATAACTGGCATGTGTTTCAGATGCGTTGCCTTCGGCCATTTGTTGCCAGTTTCTCAGGTTCACCTTCGCCATGATGGAAGAAACTGATATAGTAGTATTAGATCAAAGGGTTCCTATCTTTTTTTTTTTTTTCAAAATATTGAGATGCATAGA
>NC_051412.1:21490030-21490209 GCF_015228065.2 Penaeus monodon
TGAAAAATTAAGCTTGATTTATTCAGCCAAAAAGTCGGCTTGTTCACTCGTTACACTTTGGTCGGTCCTCGCCGTCCACAATCTGTAGTTATCGTTATCAGAATCTCAGTTAAGTGTGTATCTTCTCTTAACTCCGTCGCCAGAGTAACGTTCCAGCATCTATTTATAAAAAGGTATAA
>NC_051412.1:21492797-21493327 GCF_015228065.2 Penaeus monodon
GCCCCTCCACAGAGCGTACGAATCCGGAGCTTCATTCTTGCGAGCGCACTTTGTAATGACTCAGGTTATCATGATGACTTGGCGTAATTTAACCCCGTTAAAAGGAACCAACCCCCTCCAAAACAAATATATCTCCCTATGGCCCATAAGAAAAAGACACAACGAAATCATTTCGATGCTAACGAATCTCAGCAGAACCGCAGAAGTATTTTAAACAAAATTAATGCAGAAGAGGACAATTAAAGGGAGGGGAGGGGTGTCTATCGGTGATTTTGCGGGATTTTGACAATGAGTCAAACAGACACACACACGCACATGCACTCACGTCGCTGTCGTAGGAAGCTTCCGCTGTTGACTCTTATCCTCCTCCCCCCCTTAACCCCCACCCCACCCTCAACCCCCTCCCTCCACCTTCTACAGTCTTCCAGGTTCTTCTGGAAGATGATTTGCTAAATAAGGTACTATATGCGAACCTGCTAAGTCTCCTTTGATTTACTATGAAGGAGAGAGAATCGACAGGTAGGGAAATG
>NC_051412.1:21493498-21493687 GCF_015228065.2 Penaeus monodon
GGGGGGGGGAGAGTAAACAGTAAACATTTCTCAATTCACAGAGGCACGGAAATATTAAAATCCTACCCTTGTTATAACTTGATAAATATGAAAAGAGATGAAAAAAGAGAAACAAGTAGAAAAATAAATCAAGGAACAATCATTCGACCTCCCTCCAGAATAGATAGGAAAGCAAACCATTGTTTTATC
>NC_051412.1:21493957-21494062 GCF_015228065.2 Penaeus monodon
CAGCCATTGCATGACTCAGCGAATCACAAATTCCACGCATAAAATGAGGAGACGCTTCAAGGCTCGGTTAGTCTCAAGGGAACCTCCGTCAGAGAAACAACCGCT
>NC_051412.1:21494595-21494713 GCF_015228065.2 Penaeus monodon
TCTTTTTCCTTCCCCTACATCCCCTTTCTTGTTCACAGTACGGACTCACATCCCGCATCAAACTTCTTGAGTTAACCTTGACGGTTTGTCCCGGGGTCGTACCAGGTTTGGGTTAGGG
>NC_051412.1:21495386-21496071 GCF_015228065.2 Penaeus monodon
TCCAATCTCCTTACTATATTGTAAACCACTCATACTAAAAATAGTTTTATATTGTAGTAAGCACATTGTATTTACATTATAAGTCAATTCCATTGAATACCAAGAGAGGACAGATTGTTAGTCGATTGACCAATCAGCAGTCAGTATGCTAGACGTAACGACCAATAGAAAACCATGGGTGTTTTATTGCCACACCTACCAACGGTCACCAACACCATGGAAGTCTCAGCGACTGTCTCGATATTTCCAGAGATTCGGCCAAGTGTTGTAAAATAAACGAACTATGATCAATTTTCTTGAATAACTACTTTCCATCGTTCAAGCTCTACACACAAAAACGAAATTATAATACGAACTAGCAATCGTCTTCAGGCACAAAATATATTTTTTTTAATACATTATTATTTCCTATATTTCTAACGTGTTTATGAGGTCTCACATCTGACTTATTGTTATATACATTTCTTTCGGAAACATAATGCTGAAAATCATAATTTCATGCAAAAGTAAATCAGTGTAAACAGACATGGAAATTACTGATCATCGGAATAATAATTTTAGAAAGCATTGTTTACTTGGATATTTGGCATCAAAGAAAGTTATAGTAAAACAAATCTAAGAAATCTGATATTACAATAAATGCTTATGCTTTTCATGGATAGAAACTAAGGGTTCCTGATAATAG
>NC_051412.1:21496678-21496758 GCF_015228065.2 Penaeus monodon
AGTTTAGTCATGCAATATCTATCCTTTCTCCAGATGTTTTGGCTCAAGTTTCAGATGTCATTTCAACTGCTGCACTATCG
>NC_051412.1:21497575-21497694 GCF_015228065.2 Penaeus monodon
TGGTTGACCTACACATGCTAAGTTTCGTTTATCTCCAGAATGGTATCGCCAAGTAAAAGAAGAGTTCAAGTCCTTATTATGTTTAGGAATTATCCGTGCAAGCTCCAACGACTCGTAAT
>NC_051412.1:21500048-21500201 GCF_015228065.2 Penaeus monodon
ATAACTGTGTGTTCCTCTACTATTGTTTGTTGAGATGTTAAGTCAGTATTTCAATTTTCAATCTTATTCAATATAGGAGATCAGTACAACCCTTATAAAAACAATAAAGAAAATAAAGTAATGCTGACAGTTATAATAATAAATAAGAGTAAC
>NC_051412.1:21500385-21500720 GCF_015228065.2 Penaeus monodon
CTCGATCTCTAAACCGTACCGACTCTTCAACCTCCTTATTTTAAAGCAACATTTCCAAAAAGAATTATATCCTTGACTCTCTCCTCCACCACAGGACCGTCGACGCCACCAGCATGCCCGAATACAAACTCATTTACTTCAACCTCATGGGCAGGGCAGAGCTAACCCGCTGGCTCTTCGCCTATGGGGGCATCCCCTACACCGACGAGAGGATCGAGAGAGAGGAATGGCCCGCGAAGAAGAAGAGTGAGTTTTGTGAAATTTTGTTAAAGAAAAAAAGTATTCGGTTTTGAAGAGAAGGGATGTTGGGTACTGAATCTTTATTTTTGCTTAGT
>NC_051412.1:21500757-21500986 GCF_015228065.2 Penaeus monodon
GTTTGGTTATGATTTCGCGTTCGTTTTAAAGGAAGGCTTCCTATAATGTGTTAAAAGATTTGAGATTTTATATGAAATTAAAGATGTTGAAATGCATGGGCTTCTTATAATTCTAGAGGATAGAGATCGTATCAGAATAGCATAACAGGAATGTTAACTCGCTGCTAACAAATTCAACTTTTCAACCTGTGCCTATTTTTCGAGAAGAATTTTCACGCACTCTTGCTTA
>NC_051412.1:21501114-21501505 GCF_015228065.2 Penaeus monodon
TACCCCACAGCTGACGTCCACCTTTCTCCCCACAGGCCTCCCCTTCTCCAAGGTACCTATCCTGATGGTGGACGGCAAGCCTCTGCCTCAGTCCCTGGCCATCGGTCGCTATGTGGCCAAGGAAGTGGGCCTCGTGCCTGAAGATAACCTGCAAGCGGCCTACTGTGACGCCTTGGCCGATACTATTACTGAAATGATGGGGGCCATGCGTCAGATTATGTGAGTGGGCAGCGGGGTCGTTTGTGGCCGCTGCTGTGTCTGAATGGTATAGGGCTATTCGCGAGCGTGTATATATTGTAGGGATGATCAAATACCCGGACGAAACAGTTGGATGTGATTTTATATGCATATGTATCCGTACAAGAACACATTAACATGGATGTTTACAATT
>NC_051412.1:21501769-21501973 GCF_015228065.2 Penaeus monodon
AGGATGTCAGACAAGGACGAGGAAGAGAAGCGCAGGCAGTTCAAGGAGGACTTCTACCCCAACGTGCTGGAGCCTATCATGACGCGGCTGGAGAAGAGGCTGTCGGAGAAGCAGTGGTTCCTCGGAGACAAGGTGCGTCCTCGGCCTCTTAGGGACTTCGGTTCTGTGCGTTATCGTTGGAAATGACGGATGTGTGTGTCATGC
>NC_051412.1:21502300-21502380 GCF_015228065.2 Penaeus monodon
AATGAAAACTAAAAGACAATTAACCAAATCAAAACCAACGTAAGTGAAACCAATCAAAACAATCACAAAAGCACCTAACA
>NC_051412.1:21502410-21502649 GCF_015228065.2 Penaeus monodon
AGCTGACTTGGGCCGACTTCATTATCAGCCTCGGCTTCGGACACATCAAGGAGAGGAAGCCCGAAATCTTTGAGAAGTTCCCCACTGTGGCCGGCCACGTTGAGAAGGTCCGCGAACTTCCCAAGATCAAGGAATGGATTAAGAAACGACCCGTGAACCCATATTAAGAAATGTAGATAGGTAGGAAGTAGAAATAAGATATATACATTGACGGAGAAAATGTGTATACGAGAAGATCG
>NC_051412.1:21502694-21503202 GCF_015228065.2 Penaeus monodon
AAATAAGAAAATTAAGATGGGTAAGAAGAGAGGTTAGTTGTAGATTATTTGGTTATTATATTAGAGAAAAAAAAGACCGAAAATAGGATAGAGAGAGAAATTTAAAATTAGAGAGAAAAAAAAAAAAAATAGAATAGTTATATACGAAAGAAATTTAATGGATATTATTTGGTTGTGATTCTAAACATTATAGTCACCGCTCATGGTTCCATTTTTTTCGTGACTGACACACAATGTACGATCTGAATAAAATGTCGTTTTAGGCGTTTCAGTTTCTTTCTTTTTTTGTGAAAGATTATTTCTTTTTTTTTTCCAAATGTATTTTTCTCCCTCTTACTTTGTTTTATTTGGAAGTATTTCATCTATTCTGCTCCTCATTTTGAATAGTTGTGTCAGTTGTAGCGCATTATATTATGTTCTCGTCAATTATTAGCATTATCATGTAAGCCGACATTGGAATATTAAAACAAAATCTCTATGATTTTATGTATGATTTTATCCATTATTT
>NC_051412.1:21504271-21504368 GCF_015228065.2 Penaeus monodon
TCGTAATATAACGAGAAGGCCTTAAAAAGAGCCAATAAAAAACATAATAATGGATAGTGAAAAGAACAAGAAGAAGCATCAATAGCAGATATGATGG
>NC_051412.1:21504414-21504511 GCF_015228065.2 Penaeus monodon
CATGACTCACCTCAATATTCGTCTGATGAAAATGGTTACCGGAATTTATCAACTATGGTTATCAACATTTCTGCAATAGAAAAGGGGTGTCAAACCA
>NC_051412.1:21504820-21504887 GCF_015228065.2 Penaeus monodon
TCAAATATGGCTTAGCAAGTATTAACGGAACTTTACTTCCGCACGTTTACTGTTTTGGGAATTCCCT
>NC_051412.1:21505884-21506138 GCF_015228065.2 Penaeus monodon
CGAATACTGAAGTATCATTTAACGTATTTTCCTTATCATAACTCACTATGTTAATTGACTATTGTTGTTCTCTTTAATTTTTGTCTAGCAGTAATAGAAGAGTGTGTTTTTGTGGAGATAAACTGTCGATCTAAAAGAAGTTCGCAATATCATATAAAACAACTTTAACAAACTAAGAAACATCACAAACCACCTGCATTGCTATAATTGAAAAAAAGTCTAAGACCTGAATACAAACAAACAATGATACCCCA
>NC_051412.1:21506169-21506327 GCF_015228065.2 Penaeus monodon
TTTGCGAAATTAAGAATAATCTCCTTTGGTCTTTGAACCTCTTGTCAACGTTAGGTCATGGTCGTGTTATCTTCTTATCTCTGTGTGGTGTTGTGAAGATTAATGTGGTATTGTCCGCCCCCTTTCACGAGATGTAGAACGATGATAAGACAGTATTC
>NC_051412.1:21506767-21506934 GCF_015228065.2 Penaeus monodon
TGCGACCAAATCAATATAGCCGTTAATGGGTCTTTTCACCCTTCCAACTTCACCTATACAACATAGTTACCATTACCGAACGCGATGATGGAGCGTTGACTTCGGAGTAAGATGTCTGTAACTTATTTATTAACCATTGCAATGTCTGCACGTCAGTTAAACTTTGC
>NC_051412.1:21507008-21507339 GCF_015228065.2 Penaeus monodon
CCAATCATCGCCGAAGCCATGTCTCTAACATTGCATTCGTATAATTTGGTCGAACACCCCCAAGGCTTTGTAAACAAGTGGACGACACAGGTTGAGGGTAAACAAAGGTGGTTGCAACTTAGCATGTCCGTAACTTCATTTGTGCGGTTAGTCGTTGGTACTGGCGGGTTAACAACGGTGAAAGTTAAGTGGTTAGTTTTTCAAATGGGCGCTTCATAGAGATTAGATGTGATGGAGATGATGTGCAGGTAATGATGACGCTGGTTTTAGTTAGAATTTTTCTTTCTTCAGGGACAATAAAGGCGATACTGATAGTACTATGTCAATAAAG
>NC_051412.1:21508154-21508369 GCF_015228065.2 Penaeus monodon
AACCAGCATATACATGTACATACAATGATGCACGTACACAATTATGATCATCGACGCACGTACTTTACTCCCACGGCTTACATTTCGGCCCGCATACTCATGGTATACAGATGTGACCCCTCGCTGTATTACAGAAGCTTCCGGCATTCGCGAGAGAGTATTTAAATAACGATCGTTAAATCACATTATAAAATTTAAATAAGTGAGGTTGATTG
>NC_051412.1:21508668-21508810 GCF_015228065.2 Penaeus monodon
GGATTTGTATTAAACTCCCCCCGTGCATCGGAGTGTAGCGAGGAGGCCAGACATCCTTCGCCGAAGGAATGCCAAGGATACGGGAAGGAAGGGGGAGAAGGGGGAAGGCACGGTCTGTTGACTGCGTGCCTTGCCTTATGTC
>NC_051412.1:21509349-21509590 GCF_015228065.2 Penaeus monodon
CTTGCCTCGCTTCCTCCGCGTGGCTGCACAGACTTGTGCTTCGTATTTGCCTGGCTCATTGGGCAGGATCTTTTTCCCAACCAAAGCCAAGGTTGGAGTCATCCGAACGCCTCTATGAATCATGGTGAAGAAGCTCATTTAACCCGAGGCTTCATTTTCTCGGGCATCTGCCCCGTTGAATATCCCTCGTTTATGCGCTGATTGTGTCTTCATAACACGTGCTCATTCGTATTCAGTTCG
Organism: Penaeus monodon; assembly: GCF_015228065.2. NCBI lineage: Eukaryota > Metazoa > Arthropoda > Malacostraca > Decapoda > Penaeidae > Penaeus > Penaeus monodon. Next base: position 21,509,590 of record NC_051412.1, read on the forward strand.
C
>NC_051412.1:21509901-21510321 GCF_015228065.2 Penaeus monodon
GACCAAGTTTGAATAGTGAAAAAAAGGCTTAATGTGCGTAAGTTACCAATTAATCTCTTTTATGTTATAACCGTCGATTAATCGTCAGAAGGTCGTTGATTCTTGATAATTAATCTAAAGAGGAATATAAAAATGTGTATCTTTTATGAAATACTTTATTTCGCATAATAGTCTCCCACTAGAATTCCGTTTTCTTTAGCCCTTTCGGCTGGTAATACGATTTTTTTTCGCAACCAGTATTGCACATCATCATGATTATTTATTAATACATAAATGCGATATAATTATTGATGAGTAGATTAAAGCTGTTTTTTTTATTTAGCGGGCTATTACCTTATACTAAAAAGGTTCACATAATTGCTAACCAACCCGAAACAAAAACCATTAATCTTATAAAACTTGCCAGTCATGTTGATTACG
>NC_051412.1:21510349-21510748 GCF_015228065.2 Penaeus monodon
TTCATAGAAGAATTTAATCGAAATCATATCGAAAACCACACACCAGATTTCTTTATCCATTTTCGTACCAGCTGATTGTCCCAAAGAGACGCCCTTTTCTCTTATAAAAATGTGTCCGGGCGCTTTTTGACCCACGCCTTGATGTTCGGGAGGGCCATGACCTTGTCCACGTGACCTGCGACCTTAGGGAAGTCATCCAGGAGTTTTGGGTAGGACTTCCTGAGGCCTCCGAACTCGACAGCTATCATCAGGTCCACCCACGATATCTGGGAGAAAGAAATTGAGTGAAAGCGTTGTGCGGTGTTTAAAAAACAACAACTGAATTTTCCTCCCTTGGAACAAACCCCCGGCCCCTCCTCCGTGAGAATGGCTCTCTGTTACCTTCCCCCTTGATAGAGC
>NC_051412.1:21510928-21511485 GCF_015228065.2 Penaeus monodon
TAGCCCCACTCACCTCTTCGCAGGAGTACCACGACCTGCCTGCCAAGTGCTCGTTCAGATCCCCCAGGAGAGGGCGGATAATGTTTGGAGTTATTTCTTCGCTGAACTTTCTCTCCTTTTCGTCCTCTGACAGTGACGACATCCTGGTGGTGTGAGGTGACGGGATATCTATTTCTAATCATTGTTCATATTATCAATTTTATTTCGTTGCAAGAGTATTTATTCTGTTCGATGTTACAGCGTTCATTTTATCAATTAATAATTTGTTCTTTTAATACGAGTGTTTATTTCATCTATTGGATGAGTATCCGTTTCATTAGTTGATAGATTATTGTTTTTATTTATTACAGGAGTATTCACCTTTATTACTGATTATTTTTCACATCTCTTTATCTTGTCATTTTTGGTTATGAATTTACTAGATTAGTATAAGCAGGAGAATACCATTTAAGAATTGGAATTACAAAAGAAAAAAAAAATCGATATCATTATTAATTTTGCCTTTTCTCTTATTCAAATTTGGGAAAAAAGGCGAAGAGAAAAAAGTAAGATCGGGC
>NC_051412.1:21511573-21511817 GCF_015228065.2 Penaeus monodon
GACAACAGTTCAGTTTCCCCGAAAAAGTAAAATCTCGCTTACTTGTTCTTATAAAAAGCGGCCATCATTTCGGCCATGGTGTCGGCCAGGGCGTCAGCAAAGGCGGCTTGGAGGTTGTCCTTGGGTACGAGGCCGACCTCCTTGGCCAAGTAGCGGGCGATGGCGAGGGACTGGGCGAGCGGGCGCCCGTCCACCATCAGGATCGGCACCTTGCCCGTCGGGATGCCTGGGGCAAAAGAAAGCC
>NC_051412.1:21511842-21512158 GCF_015228065.2 Penaeus monodon
AGGTTAAGGGAGATTTTTTTTGGTGTATTTTTTCTTAACATTATGGGGATTTTTTTTCTTTCACTTAAGGGAGTTTTTTTGTACTTTTTCTTGGGGTTTAAGGGAACTTTTTGTATTAAGGGATTTGTTTAAGTTTTTTTTTAAAGTTAAAGGAGATGTTTCGTATTATTTCTCGAGGTTTAAAGGAGATTTTTGTCTTTTTTCTTGAAATTAAGGGACTTTTTTGAGGTTATGTTATTTGTTTTTATTTCTTGGGGTTAAGAAAGGTTTTGATTTTTTCACGAGGTTAAGGAAATATATATTTTTATTTTTTCTT
>NC_051412.1:21512240-21512507 GCF_015228065.2 Penaeus monodon
AGAAAGAAAAAATAAAGAAATAACACAACAAGAAAATCCTGGAGCTAAATCAACAACCACATTAACAGAAAAAAAAGAAAAAAAAACAGAGAATACCCACAAACACCCACAAATACCCACTCTGCTTCCTCGCGGCCCAGTCTGCAAACGCAATTCTCTCCTCCGTGTAAGGCGTCCCGCTGTATTCCAGGAGCCAGCGTGTTAGTTCACCCCTTCCTCGGGCGTCGAAGTAGATGAGGTGATACTTAGGCATGGCGTACGGTTCCT
>NC_051412.1:21512725-21513377 GCF_015228065.2 Penaeus monodon
CGTACGATATCCCTTTATCAAGTTGAAAACATATTTTCATATCTGCAGGAAGTGGCAGCACGGCGCCATGGCGTACAAGAAATTAAGTGCTAAAATCATCATGACCTCCAGAATTAATATTATCTATCGCTTAAGTCTTTATATTATCTAGTCCTTTAAGTCTATCAACATGAGAGAAGGAGGAGACAGAGAACAAACAAACAAAGAATAAACGACGGTGTTACAACTCCATCAGCATCTTATGATTCTCTTTGATCACGAAGCTTATGTTAAACACTAAAATAACTGCAACAATGACTTAACATCTATTACGTATCAACAACACACTAACAGAGAACATCAACATATCCTCACAGTTATGATAGGTATTGTAATGCAAAACGTTAGCGATTTAATATACCACTCAACCTCTCCATTGTGCTGTTAATAATACTGACAACAGCGAGGGAGGGAAATTGTTGTCATAAGCTAAGTCCACTTTTTTTGGGGGGGTTGTGGAGATTGGGGGGATTGGGGAGCTCTTTCTAAAAATATGAACATGTAGTTAGGCTTTGTTCATGTGTAATTTGACTGCAACAACAGACGAAGAACTTTTATATTTGATTTATCCCATGTCTCATTAACGAAAAAAATGAATGGATAATAAATCCAT
>NC_051412.1:21513448-21514556 GCF_015228065.2 Penaeus monodon
GTGTGCAACGTGTGTGCAACGAATGAATGAATGAAGGAAGGAAAAATATTAATAATAAAACAAAAAAGCAATGAAAATAAGAAGACAGGAAATGAAAAATCTAGTCTGTGTGCACAGCGAATGAATGAACGAATGAATGATAAATAAAACTCACAAACAAAAAAATAGAAACAAAAAAACAGGCAATGAGGAAAAGAAATAATATATAGTAGATAAGAAATGAAACATCTATCTGCGTTTAAGTGTTCTGTGATTATTTACAGCAGTGATTCCGTCGTGGGTTCCGAGCGAGAGGCTAAGCTTCTCCAAGGTCAGGTGTTCCTCCAAGCATCGGGATTTAGCCACTTGTTGCAGAGATGGAGAACTGCAACTTGCAACAAGTACTCCTTCGAGGAGTCAGAATTTGCACAACCATTTAGTTCGCCATATTTGATACATTAATCAAAAGTAATTAAAAGCTCTATATCATATGTATTAAACCGGTTAAACTATAAACTACTATTACTCCACGATTATATATCATTTGTATTAAATCACCACTGGCACTATTTCATCCCACTATCTCAAACAAATGAAAATACAGATCAATAGAAATAACTTGGGTGGACAACGTGCTTTCAGATAAAAGATATAAAAAAAATGGTGATGAATAAAGATACAGATAAATGAAATACAGATTAATAATAACAAAAAACACACACAAAAGACTAGAATGGATAACGTGCTTTCAGATTAAATGCATAAATAAATAATTATGGCAGATAACGTACTTAAAAGTAGAACAGAAACTCACCTGAACACAGCAACAGCCGGCAGGAAAGAAGGTACGCTTTGAAATGATGTCCGGTGCGTGTCGGACGATCCTTAAATATCCTCTGAAATGCTGTGTCATGCTTAATCTTTATTCCCTATGCTTTAAGGTACGCCCACTGCAGAGTGATTTGCGTGTACCCTGCTGACTTGCTATGGAGAAAGGGGGTTCGTATACTTAAGGGTTTTCTTTATTCTTGTTCTGTAGGATTCTCTGTGCTTGATTTCCATTTTTTTTCTGTCTGTCTGTTATTTGATTTAGTTTTTTTGTATCTTTATTTGTATCTAGAAGTCTCGA
>NC_051412.1:21514609-21514698 GCF_015228065.2 Penaeus monodon
AATCTTGTCGACTGGAATTACGTTATTACGTATTCTGTATGGCCATTCATTATACTAAATACACATGGCATTTAAACATTCGTACAAAC
>NC_051412.1:21516190-21516549 GCF_015228065.2 Penaeus monodon
ATGACAAAAAACAACTATTTTATGGTATGTAGATGTTAATAATCCGATACAAAATATATAATTCTTTTGTGTGCGAGTTTCCCCCTGATTAGAAAACATTTTCTTATACTGACACAGAAAGTTAAAGGGTAACTAACCTAAAAAAAATAAATGCCTACAAGTTTCTTTTATCTAGTTAATCTGTGTGTCAGTTCCTTGTGTCGTATAAGTTACAACATTCCTTACATAAGGCTATCGTTTTGGGCTATATATATCAATGTTATTGCCATAGGGTCTTCCATACTACAATTCTCGAAATTTTGATAGATAAAGATATATAAGTGAATTTCCTGTAATCTGGAAATCCGTTTGTAAGCGTG
>NC_051412.1:21518441-21518756 GCF_015228065.2 Penaeus monodon
ATAGTGTGGGTTCCAAATGTACAACTTAGAAAAACTTTTGGAGAATCCACACTTGGCGATAAAATGTAATGCTCACTCTGGACAATGCCCGAGTTGTTCCCAGAATTAAAGTAAATAGTACCTTGACCAAAACATAATAGGGTGGGCGTAATATAAGCCCATTATGAAGAAAATGACTACCTGATTATAGCTGACTACTACTCAAAGTTTCCAGTTATCAGGAAAATGCCCATGCATGTCACAAGCACGGCTGTGATCAAGGCATTGAAGAACTTGTTTTCTGGGTATGGAGTTCTTGAAAAGTATATAGTGATA
>NC_051412.1:21519427-21520381 GCF_015228065.2 Penaeus monodon
GAAAGCGGGTGATAACCTCCCTCCGCCGACGCAATGTATCCCCTCCGCCGGCGTTGCCTGGCCACTTCTCAGCGATGGCGTTCACGGTAGAGTCTCTTCGCGAGCGCCTCGAGGAGCACCGCCTCCCAGTGTGGACGGCGGCCGAGTTTCAGGAGCGAATGTAGGGCTTCGAGTCCTACTTCCTAGGCGAAGGATTCTCCGGCGTCTCGTACTTGATGACCAAGGGCGAATGTGGCGTGGTGGTGAAGGATATGAAGAGCAACGATGTGGACCTCCTGCGGCAGGAGATCCTGTCCCTCGTGCACGTCTGCGGAATGCCAGGGACGCAGCAGATCGCCGGCATGTGCATCGAGGACGACCAATTTAGCATTGTGAGTCGTTATGCTGGACCGACGCTCAGTTAGTGCTAGGAGAACGACTGTCTGTCAGCCGAGCAGAAGGAGGACATCCTCGCTCAGTTGACTGACGTCATGCAGCGTCTGCATGACTCCGGCCTCGCGCATGGAGATTTGCATGAAGACAATGTCTGCGTTGACATTGAAGGGGATCGAGTCACCGCCTGCGTCATCGACTTCGGTAGCTCCTTCTTCAGGCACGACCAGCGGGAGTTTGAGGGGGCAAGGCAACACGACCAGGACCACCTCCAGAGCATCGAGAGACGTATGAAGGGGGCGCCGACGACCGACAGCGACGTGGACTGGGAGGCAGATTTCTACGTCGAACTCAACGGCAGCTGGGGCGACTCGCGCGGAGGAAGCCCTTGGGAGGATTCCACTGACCCAGAGCTCGAACAAGTGACTGACCTCCTGAGCGAGTGGCAATTTGACGTCGCAAGCGATACGGAGGGAAGGATCTCTCCTGAAGGGGAAGGACTCCTCCGTCAGGATGAGTGACCTCAGCTGTGACCGTACGCGGCCGCCGGAAGGGCAAGGAGAGAGATTTGTTTGTTTAGAG
>NC_051412.1:21522459-21522531 GCF_015228065.2 Penaeus monodon
GAGCTCTTCCAGACCTCGACCTCCGAATCCGAAACCGAATCATCCCAGTCCTCGACCTCAAAGTCATCATCA
>NC_051412.1:21526688-21527738 GCF_015228065.2 Penaeus monodon
CACGTAGTTTTTGTTGCAGTAGACCTAAAGCTAGTTACATTATCTGAATGAAATCTGACAACAATGAATTAAGGATATTAACAAAAAGCTAAGGTATACTTGGTAGTGTGTGCTAAATGTATACGCATTAGTCAAAGTGGGGCGTGGCTAAAGCAGGCGCCCGAGGCGAGATGCCAACTAGTCAATTTCCTTCCGCTCCACATGCAACCACCTTCCTTATAGTCTCCTTGGGTTGTCCAAAGAGGCTATAAGGAAGGTGGTTGCACATCACGGGATTGGTGTCAAAGGTAACCAACCAGGACACAGAAATTGTTTCCATTTACATTTTTATTATTATTCAATGTCAGTATCTATCATAAGTGTAACAAAAAATCGACACTTGTTCCAGCTTGCGAAGCTACCTTTATTACAATGAAGCTTACAAAACAATCAAGGAAAAATCTTATTTCATTTCCTGTTACCACGGTCCTCTGTGGGGATAACGCTGCCTCCCTTTCGGACACCTTCAATTGCATGCCTTTTGATTCAGGTTTTCCATTTCTCGTCTTTGCTCCTCGAAATAATATACAAAAAGGAACAAGCCAAGGGTAATAAAAAGAGAGGAAGGAAAAGGAAACACAGAAAAGCTACAAATGTCAATATATTCAATAAGGTGTATAAAAATTAGAATATTCTTGAATGAATACTGACATGACATCACATGAAGCACACTGACGTATCGCATTTTTGACACGGTAAAAATGCGAAAAAAGTATATATATATATCACATTTAATTGACAACAGAGAACATTTTTTTCGGCTGAGATTCCCAACCTGTTCTTCTCCCGAAGTACATTATTATCATTATTATTTTTTTGAAAATCCTCATACACATGATTTCCCAAAATATAGAATCGGCAAATCCAAAAAATATCACTTTCAATGACAAAAATGGAAAATATATATAAAAAAAGTCTTCGAAAAATACCGAGGAGAGATTCTTCACAGTCATTCACAAAACAGCCACGCGATAGAAAAATAGACCATAATGATAACAATCACGGAGAGAG
>NC_051412.1:21527790-21528052 GCF_015228065.2 Penaeus monodon
TAACTGTTTCTGATAGATCTACACTTACGTTTCTTTTCGCGGAACTCAAACTCCCGAGTCATAAAGGAAAGGTCACTTTCAAGAACTTACACAAAGACACCAGACTTTCGGTTATCACAACAAAGGACTTCCTTTACCACATCTCTCCATTATATTGAGCTTGGTTTGTTATTATTAATTATCTGTAAACATTATTTTTCTTGGGGGGGGGGGGGGCAGATGAATGACACGTGGCCCGTGAGAGGGATAGAGATAAGAAAGA
>NC_051412.1:21528217-21529113 GCF_015228065.2 Penaeus monodon
TTGCATGGTTTAAATAGGGCGAGGAAAAGGGAGGTGGGAAAAATAAGGAAAGAAAGGGAGAGGGAAAACAGGAGAGAGCGAGGGAGACGTATAAATAGAGGATGGAGCGTGGAAGGGCGACGGGAGACGAGTGGCCGCCGCGAAGGGCTTCTCCCGGGAGAGTTACCTGTGGGGCTCGAACACGGCCAGCTTGCCGTACAGCTCCCCGCTAGCACCTATACTTCTGGGCCTCCGGACCCTGCCCCTCACGCCGGGACTCAGGTGGTGCAGGAGGGGGTTGGTGCTCCCCCTCGACCTCCGCCCCCAGGCCGGGCCGCACCTCCACGTCCTCCAGAGGTTCTCGTCGCTCTGGAGGTACCTCCGGGCGGCCTCCATGGAGGTGTCGCGCCGGTGGATCTTGTTGATGTTTTGGTACTCCCGCTCCTGCGCCGGCGAGTCCAGCCTCGAGAGCGAGTAGGTGGAGGCGTGGCACTCGGCCTCCTCGGGGGCGGAGTGCGACCGGATCCCCAGCTTCCAGTTCTGCCTGTTGGCGTCCCTCCTCCGGCACATGTCCCTGAAGGCTCTGTTGGGGCTCCCGAGGCGGTCCATCCGCGCGCTGTCCTCCAGGCGCTCGGGGTCGTCCTGGAGGTCCGACGAGGACATGGCCGAGCTCTCCTCCTCGTCGCCGATGATGAGGCTCTTGAGCAGCTCCGAGAGGCCCAGCGACTTCTCGTTCTCGGCCGCGCCCGGACTCGACTCCGCCTCCGCCTTGGCCACGCTGATGTGCGGCACGTCCAAGTGGGACCTCGAGTCGTCCTCGCCGATGGACGTGACGTCGCTCAGCGTGGCCTCCTCCGTCACGGAGTCCTCGTCGCAGCCCTCCAGGTACCGAGGGTACACCGGGGACCCCGCGGAGG
>NC_051412.1:21529149-21529220 GCF_015228065.2 Penaeus monodon
CCGAGGCGTCGTTGACGACCATCACCTCCGCCGCCACGGGGTCGTCGCCCTCGGACGCGTCGTCGCCCTGC
>NC_051412.1:21529310-21530024 GCF_015228065.2 Penaeus monodon
TACTCGTCAGCGATGCCGTTGGTGAACTCGCCGTGTCTTCTCCGCGGAAGCTTCGAGCTGAAGCTGCCATGGCTCTCGAGCTCCTCGCCGTTGGGAGCCACCTGGAAGCTGAACTGCCAGCCGTACGGAATCCGCGACAGGACGGACGCGTCGGAGGCCCCGGCGTCCGCGTCACGCTGCAAGAACGAGGTCGGGGATTAGTCGAAAGAACTCGGGAGGGAAAGGCGATTGCCTCTCTCTCGTCAGAGGGATGGATTATTCGGAATTAATCCACCACTGTCACTTCATCTCTTCCTCCCATCAATCTCATAACCGGAATCCTATCTCTAGTAGGCGATCACTGTCATGGTCACAATTATCACCAATTATCATCATTATTACCGAAAATATGATAATCAGCAATCATTAATATCCCGAGATCAAATTACTGGCAGTTACTTACCTTTGCTTTTGTTAATATTCTTTTGATTTTTTACAGGGACAAAATTCGAAACCGGGATATCTGGATTAATAAATATACAGACAGAAATGCGAAATATAATACAAATTTCTTGGTTGTTTATTTGTTACTGTGTCCTTGTAGGTTTTTAGAACACCTATGTCTCATCCTTATCAAAAAAGAAAAACAGAAAAAAAACAAGATAGAAAGAAAAAATGTTAAAGGTGTAACGAAAAAAAAAAAAAAATACAAAGGACATTGCTTTCCTTATATTC
>NC_051412.1:21530124-21530393 GCF_015228065.2 Penaeus monodon
CAGGAGGAAACCCCAAGCAACAGGAGACGTACCATCGAGGGCGCCGCCGTGGTGAGGGGAGGGGCCGACGGTGCGGGCGGGGGGGCGGCAGAAGGCGCCTGTGGGGCAGACGCCGAGGGGGGGTCCGACGCCTTGTCTGTCAGAGAGAAGGGGGAGGGCGGGTTGGGGGGGGGGAGAGGAGAGGTTCACTTAGATCTATTCACAGGGTTCATATACAGTATGTACCCAGGAGCTGTGTGGCGGTGTACAGTACTGTATTTCTTTACAAA
>NC_051412.1:21531831-21532160 GCF_015228065.2 Penaeus monodon
GATGAAGAGGTGGAGCGAGTGACAGCAGGGAACAATGGAATAAATGCAACGATAGAATAAAGCTAGGGAGAACAGAGGCTTGCAACTAACGCCAGGAGACATGCAACCGCCACTTCTGCCTAGATATTGCACACGGTTGCATTGGAAAATCACTTTAGTGATGGAAAAAATTTCTTAAAATCATGTTTAACTCTTGAAACTATTAGAATTATCGTTAGGATTGTAATGTTTAAAATTAAAATCGTATTATTTTAACATGAAAAAATTAGATTAGAAGTTAGATCAGAACTACAGTATTAACTGTCACTCCTTTGGTATGATATCAATGG
>NC_051412.1:21533025-21533101 GCF_015228065.2 Penaeus monodon
CTGCCTAATCATCCAGTGGCACTGAACTCTAACTTTGAGATTAGTTGGCACTTAAAGAAGCAATGGCATTCGCTAT
>NC_051412.1:21534090-21534743 GCF_015228065.2 Penaeus monodon
GCGGCCTCCCAACCTCCCGCCCGACTCTCAAGCACAGCCCTTCGCATGCACGGCGACCGGCCACGGCTCTGCCCGAAATACTTACATGACATTGAGCAATTCTCCATGACGCACAGATAGCACGGGGGTTTGCTCCTCCCCCTCGTTGGCACGTGGCACCAGCACTCCAAGTTGCACACGTTGTCCATCGTGCCACTCCAAGCCGCCCACGCCTTCCTTGTGGTATGACCGTGGGCGCGGTGCCAGCCGGAGGCGTGGCACGGGTGCCTCGCTGCTTGAGCTATGGTGGGATAGGTCCTGGGTATCGACTCCAGAAAACAATGGGCGTTTTGTTGGCTGAGAGGAAGGGTGTCTTAATTTCTTCGTTGTATGATTTCTCTCGGTGGAGATTCGCTCACTTCATGGTATGTATTGCTTGTTTAACTGAATGTCTTTCTTTTAATCTCCTGTTGTTCCCTCTTCATTTCTCATGAGTTTCGATTCAAGGTGAAATTCTGAGCATTTTTTTTTAGTGCACTGACATTTCAACTTCAAATCACAAATAAAGACAAAATAATCGAAATGAAACGAGATTTTTGCTTCGGGTGAGTCAGAATCAGATATAACTCAAACAAAATTGAAAATTAACTGATCTATTTTATGAAAACTACACG
>NC_051412.1:21534822-21535031 GCF_015228065.2 Penaeus monodon
CGCAGCAAATGATATTTATTCCGAATCACACTCCTCCATATTGGCGCAGATCTAATTTCGCGTTTGGTTAAGCTGTGTTCTTAAAATTGGTGACAGCGGGAGAGCCTGATGTGGGCGGTCAACGGGGGCGTGGCATGGCGAGGAGGCCCGACAGCTGCTTCAAGTACCTGCAGGGAGAGTAGCTTCATCAGGATCAGGTCGTCTGCACG
>NC_051412.1:21537374-21537541 GCF_015228065.2 Penaeus monodon
TCGCCTTAAAGAAAATGAAACTTAAAACAAAAGCGGCGCTCTTCCTCTAAAGAAATATTATAGGATAAAAAAGCACTTCTACTAATACAAGAGAAACAAAAGATAAAAAAGAAAGACAAGAACACTACACAAAACACAAAAAAGCCAGCTGGGCGAAGGGGAGAGAG
>NC_051412.1:21537596-21538112 GCF_015228065.2 Penaeus monodon
CGCTTTCCCAAATCGCGTGCATTGACTCCGCTCCACCAGAGAACACCTAAAATACAGTCTATCATTCACGGCAGTCGTTACAAAGCGAATCACTTAACGGTTCTGTAACGGCACGGCTAGCACTGCAATGCATGCGTCAGGCAGCCTTTTACAAACAAGGGAAAAAGCATTGTGTTGCTTATTCTGTAAGCTCTGGCACGGGTGTTTGGTCTGTGTTAATAGCGTTCTGATAATCTCTCTTTGAGGACATGATTTTTATTCACAGTTGTTAAAAAAGATTATAGCATATCAGTGGTATTAGGTTATATCATAATGACTATGTCGATATTGAGATTAATGGAGGTTGGCTGTAGAACTATAAAAAAACAAATCTGAGAAGAATAAGTCATGTATTACATAGACTTAGAATTAATTACGATAGATTCATAATAAGAAGGTTCTCAGAGTCTGCGAGTTCGCAGAATCGCGATAATTGGCTAAGTGATCGTAAGAATAGGGAAATTTGGCCAGGGGGTC
>NC_051412.1:21538165-21539698 GCF_015228065.2 Penaeus monodon
AACTAAAGGTAATGTAACCTTTGCTTTACCACCCCCAGCACAACACCTCCCACCACCTCTCGACGTCTGACCGGCGAGACAGAATATATTTCGAGTATCGTTTCCCTATTTTAGATAGCTCGATATACATTCATGGCAGTTTTCCATATATCACACGAGTCTCTCTCCATGGGACCACGCCCCAACATGAATCAGGCAGCAGTACGACGATCTGGGCGAAGCAATGGCTAAGGTTCCCACACGTTTGGCAGCGAAGTGACGAGTCCTCTGTTCATGATAGCTTTTACAGCGATGGGGCCTCCCTTCCAATACGCTATCGCCTGTGCAATGTACGCCTGGTGTCTCGCCCTCTCTCCCAGGCGATGCGTATGAGCTTGGTTCGATACGCGGCTTTAAAAAAATAACTTCAAGCTTGTGCAATCAAATGAGCCAGATATCCTACTGTTAATCTCGCAGAAATTCACTTACATAAACAAACAAATCCTTCAAAATCTTGCTATGAAACGGTATAGTTATTACACTCAAGTTACTCCTATGCGCTGGCCTCTTTGCGTTTCCTTTCTCCCATTCCGCTCCCATCACACCCGCAGCACCAGGTACACCCGTCGCCCACTAAGGCCAGGGACAATATAAGCAAACGTTAATGTACCCACAGACACACACTCACACGGCCGACTGTACACCGGCGCCGCACCCCCCGCTTTCGACTCCGGCCACGGCTAGCGGGTCACTAACTCGTCAAGATATGTCTGGGTCCTCTGCCAGGTTTATCTGGAGGATGACTACTGCCGTTCCGATTTCCGATTTCTCTTTGGTAGGCGCGATTCGTGTTGAGGATATTGGCGGATTCATGATGGTATTAGAGGGGATGGATATATATCTTTGAATGTTAAAATCATTGATTTGTTAACACAAAGATCTTTGCTTCGAGGTGGATTCAATGATGGGCCTTAGGGTTTGTATAGAAATATAAGAAACCAAGATTATAAATTGATTGTAATCAATATTGTACGTCTTATCAAAATGTAATATGAACAAGTTTTCGATAAATTGTTCTCAAAAATATTGAACCGGCAAGTGCAACACAGAGATAAATGCCAGATACCACTCGATTCTAGATTTCCTATCGCAATAAAATCCCCGACAACTCATTATAATCCTTTTATAGATATGCAGTTTACTTCTTATGGTAGAAAGCATTCAACCAAGGACAATCTATGTGATAATGTTTGTGTAGTTACATATTGTCTTTGTAGGAGTCTTTGTTTACGGGGAACAACTCCTGGGATGAACGTCGCACGTGTAACAGGAATTGTTGTACGCCGTTCCTTGTACAGCTTGACAAAGAATCAATATTCACAGGTGAGAATATATAGATCGCATAGCAAATAAGTTTAGGTATGTTATCGGATTTATCTACGCTGGCTATATAGCATACACTTATTGGAAACTATGTAAATTCTAGTGTAGTTTTCTTGATCGATGAATGTGGAAATGTATGTTCACCTTTCAATGGAATATGTATGTTAAAAC
>NC_051412.1:21539730-21540460 GCF_015228065.2 Penaeus monodon
TTGGGGAAATATCTAAGAAAGAAAGGGCATACAAAATAAAAAAGAGCTTACTTCCCGGGGGCGTATTCACAAAGAAAATATCCATGTGTCATTTCTGAAAATAATATAATACCTCTTACGTCTGGCGTCCGACCCAGCTCTTTCGGTATCCATCTATAGTATTCATAAAACGGCAGTTCCTCTTTACCCGTCTGTCTCATTACTTAGGGTTTCCTATGAGTGTTTCCGACCGTCTCTCTTTGTCTTTACGAAAAGGGAGAGAGAACATCCGCGAGAACAGCTGATATATTAGGACATCTTCCGATAAATATTGTAAGTGATATCGAATGCATGGGAAGTAATCCGACTATAAACATCTATGACGATGGTATGAATAAGAAATCAAATATTGTTTCTCGAGTTAAAACCGACCAAAAATAGGGGCAATAAGGGGAATTCACCACGCTGTATATTAATACCACGAGAACTGTTTGGCTTGCCCTCTGACGAAGCCTTACAAAGGAACCGAGTCACTTCCGGTTTACATCACACATAAACAGAGTGAAGATGTAATGAAAGGAAAAAATAGCAACGCCCTTATATCTGGGCACGATTTGCCACACGTATTATTTTCTCTGTTAAGGTGTATGTAGGAAATATCAAAACGTAAGTGAAATGCATAAGAGTTCGCTATTCCGCCAAGTGAATTAACGGGATAGTTATGGTAAGCAAGGAAGGCACAGGTAAATTC
>NC_051412.1:21540872-21541334 GCF_015228065.2 Penaeus monodon
CATGTATGCATGTAAGCAGAACCTTGATTAACCATGAGCCAAAAACAGCAAATCAAGAGTAATGTTGTAGCTAATCAAACAAGCCTAAGATACGAGAGGGTGGAGTGTATCCTTAGCAGCTTCCTCCACAAAAGAAGAACAGGATCATGGTCTGTTTTAATAGTTTTTTTTTTTTAACCGAGTAACGACCCTAAACAATTCGCGCCCGGGTTATAAACAAAGGGTGGAAATAACCTAGTCAAAACTCCACTGAACTGAACTGAGATAAACAACAAAGGTTTCCCCATTACGTGAGTGGATTTATATATAGCAAAGACTCCAGATTTTCTATACATGAAGTGTTTTGATTGCTTTTAACCGTACATCATCTCAGTATGCGATCCAAAGATATCTTAAATCTGTATCTTGGCTTTTTCTTTATTCACTTTACGTATCTTTGTTTTCCTGCGCGACCCGAGCCGA
>NC_051412.1:21541653-21542457 GCF_015228065.2 Penaeus monodon
TAGTAATTTCTCTCCATATATAATATCAATAAAAACACACGCAACAAATAATCAAAGCATTCAATGAAAGAATGTTCTTACTACTAGGGAGGGAAGATAGGACTACCATGACCTTGTAACTTGCACAAAACAGCCCCAATACCTACGTCTGCTAAGGAACCCGTGATCTCTTTTCACTTTAAAGGGAGATTTCGTGGCTCATGCGTCACTTATATATTGCAAGGCGTCTTCTGGTTAGGGGAATTCCCTTTGGTGCAGAGTTAGAGAGGGTCATATCATAATATATGTTCACTGGCATCTCACAATGTATTGTTACAGTTACTTCATATGTATTTTTAATCTTACCTCATAATGTATGGTTATTGTCACCTCATAATATATTGTTACTGCCACCTCATAATGTATGGCTTTTTATTATATTTTAAAGAAAATTGAATTGAAAACTTGAATTGTGTTTTCAATATGACTGATATTGGGTTGTGGGGTTGGCTGTCTACTTTCAGTGTTAGGAGCAATCTGATTTCTATCTGTTAGATATGTCCATTTCCATTTATTTCCCATTCGTCATCTCGTATTTTTATTTCAGATTCGCAGCTTCCTTAACGTTTCGTTCGCACCAACGGCGCTTCTCCTAGGGCCAGCAAAACTTTCACAGGACGCTTGTGTAATAACTCCAACGGCATCATCGCCAGCTCGGATAGGCTCTTCCAGGAAAACTAGATGCAAACGTCGATGTAACTCTCGAGCGTGCCGAGTGGAATACCCACCAGCTTTCTCTTTGTGCTCCTTCCGGTTCTTTTTGTG
>NC_051412.1:21542669-21543128 GCF_015228065.2 Penaeus monodon
AGATGAATTACATGCACAACTTTGATCATTATATCAAATACAATTGAAATGCATTCATACAGATTTTTTTCATCTTGATGGTACACTATCTAAGTTTGTTTTCCTCCTCAGGTAGCTATTAGAGGTAGAAATCAACATTAATCAATGAACTGCGGTGAAAATAACCATCCTTTTAACCGGAAGGGATGGTCCTATTCCGTGGTCACCGCCGGATGCAACTCCTGAGGACTCTTGTGAGGCTAAGTTTAAAACATAGCTTATCGCACTCACGTTCAAGGTCTCGACGCTCTCAAGCATGGAACCTGCTAAGTTACATACACCATTAGGGGAAGAGACGCTGCTGTGAAGTATATGGCTTGAAGAAATACATGGCTTGGAAAAATACATGGCTTGAATACTGAAAGTACATGGCCTGGAGAAGTACGTTTTGAAAAAGTATGTGGCTTGAGTATTGTAAAG
>NC_051412.1:21543699-21543799 GCF_015228065.2 Penaeus monodon
GGAAACAGTGGTCAAACTTTCCACTGCTGCACTGTGTAAGCAGGAACGAGAAATAATTTCGGATATGCGATTGTACTGCCAGGAACTTTGATCGTTAACT
>NC_051412.1:21544002-21544539 GCF_015228065.2 Penaeus monodon
AACAACAGGAGGAAAGAAGGATTAGAAGTTAATCTGATAGAAAATTATTAATATTGATAAGACATATTAGCAATAAGCAACAACATTTCATTGCATATCTGATTTTTAAGAAAGTTCTTCAATGAATTTAAATATTTTGCCTTTTATATGCATATCATTGTATTTTATTTTACTGATCATTTCACACACTGCTTCGTAGCCTCAATTATCATTTTTTTCCCTCACTCATGAATGCTTCAACTCCCGACAACGTGATTCGTATTTATTGGCGTTCAGGAGCTTCAGTTCGGGTGGCGAAACATTTCGAAACATTTTAAAAACGTTCGTCAAAGCTCTTCATCCAAACGTAAACGGATGTTACTTGGTGTATACGGACCAGGGCTATCAGTCCAATAATACCTTTTGCTTTTCCGGAAATGGATTAGTAATGACAGAGTCGGTTGGGTATGACATCTGCCTGGTAAGATATGATGTTCGAGTCGGTCGAGATAGATACCAGAAATTACAGGATAAATGTTTAAATGAAATCAAATACAG
>NC_051412.1:21544700-21544929 GCF_015228065.2 Penaeus monodon
AAGGGTTCTGAAGGCATGGAACGCTTGTAGAGAGGAAATAACTGCGAAGATTTTTTGTTTATTTCAGAGGTACTTGAGATAACCGGAAAATACACGAAAACAAATGTCTCTATAGCGTTTCTTGTCATTAATATAGCAAATATGCCATAGTCCCTCTTACGAACCTGGAAGTACAGCTATGCAAACGTATTTTGACCAGTATAAGGACAATAATGACACCCCCCCCCCC
>NC_051412.1:21544962-21545721 GCF_015228065.2 Penaeus monodon
GTTGCTAAAAGGGGTTAGTATATGCTCGCAAACATAAGCTTGTGAAGAAAACAACAGTTGTCACGTCACAGTTTCGGAGCAAACCACGACTCGAATTTCAGCCAATCGTAGTGCATCTAGTAACCACAAGTCGGTTTAGTAACAACAGTTCTATTGGTTTCTACATGAAAATAGCTTCTGCATGGAGACCGTACGAAGACCATAAGATGAAAAAACTGTAACGTATCACTTCAACCGGTATTGGAAGGGACGGAAGGACAAAGGTAAGGAGAAAAGGAGGGAAGAAGAGGAAGAAAGAGTGCGGAACAAGAGTACTGTGATTGGCCTTATCTCTAGTAAAGGACAATTATATCGTAGTTAAGACAAACGTTAAACCAAATTCATTCGTTGGTCAACTGCTTGCCTATGTATACTGTTTCCTTTTCCTACTCCAAACGTATTTCTGTGTTTTTGTTCATCTATTAATTTATTGCAATGTGAGAGTATAAGGCGAGATGTAAAAATGAAAACTGTCAAAGAATCCTCGCTAAATTTATATTTATTCAATTTACTTGGAAAAAAAAAGATTTTAACTGAAATCATTAACAGTAGTATAATTTCAGTTCGAGACAGGATGATTGTGAGTTGAATCAAGGTCTATATAACGATATAGACCTTATGTTGAATTGTTTATGTTACAGTGTAAACGTTGGCAAATACAGATAAAGAGATATGTAAATAATTTACCAAGGCAAACTTTGTATATACAATTAAAAGAGG
>NC_051412.1:21546611-21546901 GCF_015228065.2 Penaeus monodon
GAGCGCGAGGCCATATGGGAAAGGCGAGCGAGGGAGCACAAGGGGAATCCCCCGTCACATCACGAGACAAGGGGCCAGTCCCGCCGAAGGTACTAGACCCTCTTCACCTTTTTTTTCCTTTTTTTTCTCTCTCTCACTTCTTTTCATTTATCTGTGTCTTTGTAAAGGTTAACAGACTTTTAAGAGCAATGTTTGCTTGCTTTTTACATAATGAATTAATTTGATAACTTTTGTATTTCCTGCTTGATGATGGTGTATGAATTGTGATTAGTTATTTTAAAAGGGCGTGT
>NC_051412.1:21547106-21547431 GCF_015228065.2 Penaeus monodon
GACTCGAGTAATCCAATTTTCCTGATCTCTGTTTCGTAATACACACCCAGACACACTACACACTATTACATCACTCTTATTTTTCCGTTGTATCTCCTCACCCCGCACCCCCACCTCCCAAGAAAAAAAAAATGTTCTTCCCTAAGATCCAGCTACAACAATTTCGAACTTCCTCAGCAAAGTTCTCTACCCAAACACAGGCCACAACTCCGAACTTCTGCAGCGAGAAGAGCAATGATAACACAAAGCTCCCTCGCACCTGTTGATGTCACCCCCGAGAGGAAAGTCTCAGCCACGTGATCTTTGTTAACACCCAGAAAGCGGG
>NC_051412.1:21547727-21547851 GCF_015228065.2 Penaeus monodon
TCGTAGTAAAACAGCAAAAGCTCGAACAATCCACTTTTCTGATCTCTGTTTCGTAATACACACCCAGACACACTTCACACTATCATATCACTCTTATTTTTACGTTGTATCTCCTTACCCCCTT
>NC_051412.1:21547951-21548193 GCF_015228065.2 Penaeus monodon
ATAACACAAATCTAGCTTACGATTTCACCCTTACGCCTGCCCCCCCCCCCACCCTGCACACAAACTCTAAAGTACAGAGCGTTCCAATGACTGCTGAAGTAAACAAACGTGATGCAATTGGAAAATACCCGAAGGCCAATGAATCAGCTTCTACGAGGAAGTGAAAGTACATGAGTAAATTCCTCGCCGTGGAGAGTTGCCAGATGCTGTTTATGGCGCGCTGTTTGGACACCCAACCTGTC
>NC_051412.1:21548570-21548942 GCF_015228065.2 Penaeus monodon
ATCATAGAGATAAAAAGAGCAGAGGTAAGAGATAACGGTTATCAAGTGCTGAGATAAACCAGGAGGACGTGTTGTAAATGTTGATTGCTAATTGTTAATTGGTAAGTAGAATTATACACTGCGAATGAGAAAAATATTGAAGTGATACGGCAAATCAATAAAAAAAGTAAGTAAATGATAATCATAATGAATGAAAATGATTATAAAGATGGACATATCATATAGGCTAAGAATTAGAAAAGAAAACAAGGAAAAAAAAATATATAGTTTCTCTTTGTGGGAAAATTCTGGCAGCAAAAATACAAATATAAGCAGCAGAGATGAGCTTCTGGAGTATAAGGAGCGACAGGTAACACACAGGTAATACCGGTG
>NC_051412.1:21549194-21549500 GCF_015228065.2 Penaeus monodon
TTCCGGAGACAAAAATGACGTAGAAAACAGCATGAAATACATGAATGGGAAGGAGGAATTGCTATGCAACGAAATACATCATCTATCATTTCCTAGGAAAAAAGGAGATAATTGTCTACATCTTGTTCCCTTAGCGATTATTCCAAAGAGATAAGATAGTATCGTGGTAGATAAGGCTTGATATAAGAACGGCTTTGGCAACTCAACACCAAGTTAAAACAGCGCGACATAACGGAGTGTGTTGGACAGCATATGTGTAAGCATTACATAGCAAGGCCAGATGGTACACACACATACACGCATATA
>NC_051412.1:21549651-21549863 GCF_015228065.2 Penaeus monodon
TCGAAACTTTGTTGATTATAGATCAGTGTTACTCTGGTTTCTCGTGTGACATCGTGACCTCAGCTAACGATGGCCAATATATGTGAGCTGAACTGCACGTGTCACGATATCTTGGAAACCTTGGGTAAACCTCCGTGTTACATGTGTGCTGATCAGGAGTGCTCTGTTGCGGGTGAGAATTTGTCATTTGTAATCTGCTATCTGAATTGTAA
>NC_051412.1:21549902-21550604 GCF_015228065.2 Penaeus monodon
TAGCATAAGGTTATTGAGACAAAATGATAAAAAAAATATATGTAAAAACACTATCCTTAATTTATTTTTAGGAAGACGAAAAGCTAATCAGCCACTTCAGAACCACTTAGACACAGGCGATTTCAGGAGAGAAGTGAGTTAATCAGAAATTCAATTAATTTGTCATTTTCCTAATTGCTTCCGAAGCTCGCCATTGTCTATCATTTTCCTAATTACTTCAGTATTTATTCTTTATCTATTTATATTTTTTCTAGTCCTTCCCGATCTATCTGTTATCAGTTTAACATTTTCCTAATTTGTTCATGATCTATTCATTACGTATTCATCATTTTCCTAATTATGCCCTATCTACCTATTATCTATTTACCATTTTCCTAGTTACTTCCCTGTCTATCTATTATCAAATTATGATTTTCCTAGTTACTTCCTTATCCATTATATATTTATCATCAAATTATTATATGTATATAATTTTCCTAGTTGCTTCCCTATCTATTATCTATCAACCATTTTCTTCCTATATATAATCAATTAATTATATGTACTTCCCTATCTATTTATTATCTATCTACCATTTTCCTATTCATCATACACTGCAAGACAAAGCAACTGATATACTAATGAAATATAATGTAACTGATATCACAATTACATTAAACATTCATCGTAAGAAGTACATGCTTTTGAGTGTTCCAGTTACGG
>NC_051412.1:21553969-21554279 GCF_015228065.2 Penaeus monodon
ACCCCTTTCACCCCCAGACCTCGCCATCCACAGCCCGTCAACGGAAGAAAACGTCGTTGATAACGATAAGATTGTCAAGAAATTGGTACACGCGCCTCGGCATCGTCCTCGCACGGGATGTGAAGAACCGGGTCGTCATTCGCAATATCCTGCCGGGGACCCTGGCGGAGCACGACGGGCGGCTGCAAGTCGGAGACGTCCTCGTGAAGGCAGATGAACAGTATCTCGATGAATTAGAGATGTGTCAGGTGTATGAGTTCCTGAGGATGTTCGGGAATACAATTTCTTTGCGAGTCCTCCCTGTGGCGAA
>NC_051412.1:21554327-21554474 GCF_015228065.2 Penaeus monodon
AGGGAAGGCCCACTGTGTTCGGTTCTTTATTTTGATGTCCTGATCTGACCTGTGAATCTGTGTTAATACGTATATTTTTTCCCTCTGAGTTTCATGAATGATCTTTAACCCAAGACACTTGACAAAAAAAAGATGTTTTATTTTTCC
>NC_051412.1:21555545-21556370 GCF_015228065.2 Penaeus monodon
TGGTACCCCTGAGAAGGGGTTCCTTTGGGGGCTAGGGGCTAGGGGGTAGTTGCTTTCCCCTAAGTCTGTTTGCCCACTCAAGGTCTGGCTGGCCCACCCCCCCCAAGGGTTACAATTTTTAACTCTTTTATTAATTACACTCTATAGATCCGGTTGTAGCCAAAAAAACGTCCCTCGAAAAATACCGACAAGTACCAAGATTTCCGAATCAACTCCTAGCGATCGTTTCCGTTTCAGCGACTCCCGAGCAAAGATATTTTTTAGCGAGTGTACATGCGTATATCCATTGTGAAGTTTTCTATTAGTGAAGTCTTACCAGGCATACAATGCATAAAATATACTAAAGGTACCTTCTTTATTTATGTACCATTATGCATATCGTAATTTTCATTACATTCTGTGTTGTCCGTTTTATCATTAGTTTTTAAAATCCACATTGTACGTTTTTTTCATGATTATTCTACAGTACAAGTATGCGTACTTTTTTCAGACACGCGTATGACATGACATTCAAACGAATAAACTTTGAGAGGCTTTCGTGAAATTAGGAAGTTGTATAACAACAGGAAACGAACTGAAGAACTATTTATATGAAGAAAAGAAGAGAATGGATGGTGGATTTGATCTGATGAGTGTGCTGCAGATTATTAATAATTGATGAATCAGTTAATTATTTTGGGAAAGGGAGATCCCTTCAATAGTGCTCGATTAGTTTTTTTCAGGAATCATCATGAGCCTTATGCTTGGACGAGGCAAAATTCGGGGCTTAAATTCGTAACTTCCTAATAGTCTGGAATAGTCAGTATGCCTACACAGAGAGACAGG
>NC_051412.1:21556395-21557304 GCF_015228065.2 Penaeus monodon
CCGAAATATCTTGAGATTTGCGATGAATACCTAAGAATATCAAAGAGAATGATAAAGATACTGGCAGAGGGGAGAGAATAAGCAACGAAACCAACAATTGAATATCGTATCTACTACAAAAAAGAAGGAAAGAAAAAATCAGGAAAGATGTCTGCACAATGGATAAATGTGTTCGTATATGAACTGAATAATAATAATAAAAAACTAAAGTGTCACATAATTACAGAGAACAATTTAGAAAACAGAAAATTGTCCAGAAACTAAGAAGAGGATACTTAATGATTATCCAAAATAAATATTTTTACCTCTCCCCCTCATACTTAGTTGTTTTTTTTCAGTCGGGGGTAAGAACAATAGTACCCAAAATCATTGATGTCACCAGAAGTTACAGAGACACTCTCAGCAACCAAGAAGTGCAATCTCGTGCAATGGAAAAGTGTCCTGGTGATGTTACACTTAAATTTTCTTCCTTTTTTGGTTAACTGGTAGCTTAGACGCAAGATCGGGCCTTCAGTAACAAGAATTATTTTCAACCTTTGGACAGGATTATTTACAAATACGAAAGGGGTTTTGAAAAAAAAAAGGAGGGACTGCAAAATTGAAAAGATAACTAGTGAAGGAAAATGGATTGCTGGTAACTAGTGCTGGAGTGTCATGAAATTCGACAAATATTTTTTTCTAATAAAGATATTAATTGTCTCCTACATGGAAGGTAATCGTTTTTGTTCATGAAATATTATCTTTTTTTGTCAGAATTCTTATTATTTGTCTGTTAATGAAACATTTTTTTGTTGTTGTTATTTTTAATGGCCATAAGAATAAATATAATGCGTAATGAATTGATATGTTAAAATGCTCTTGATATATCCAATTACTATATTATATAATATACATGTATGTATGTATGTG
>NC_051412.1:21557393-21557818 GCF_015228065.2 Penaeus monodon
GCAAGATTTGGGTTCTAAAATGTACAATGCTCAAATGAACAAATTTCAAATGTGTTGATATAAAAGAAATGTAACTTTAAACAGAAATAAGTAAGTATGCTTACGTCAAGAAAAACCCTGGGTACGGCTTAAAAAAAGGTTTACAGAGAAAAAATAGTCACATGACCCATGCTTAATAATAGCACTGATCGAAAAGAAACGAAATCTAATGAAGAAAAAAGTAGAATTCTCGTTGGTGATGACCGTTTTGTCTTCGGGTCGTTTCACAAGGGTACTTTTGAGACGGACGCCATTCTCGACGCTAGCTTGTCCCACTGGTCCTTGTACGCTGTAGCTCGGCTGTCTCTGAAGTTAATTTCTCGACGACTGTTTCGCGAAGATCTTGTTCTGTGAGGGGCGATTGACCTGTTCTTTTCCCGCTTGCA
>NC_051412.1:21557915-21558682 GCF_015228065.2 Penaeus monodon
GGGGCTTCTTTTCCTACGCCCTCATCCCTCGCCTCTCCAGGACGAAATGCCACGAATGATTCACCTGAGGAAGCTGAAGGTGGCGGCTTGGCTGGTCCTCTCTGAAAAGGTCCCAACTTCTCATCCTGTACGTATGGTACTAAAATAAATGGTAATAATACAACTCGTATTAAACAACTTAGAAAATGAGACTAAGGCCTAACATCACTGGCAATAAAAATTCAATGGCATTCACAATGGGTTCAGTCCTTAAAACGGAGTCGAAAGACATGTACAGAGTTGCTTCTCACCTCTTCAAGACTGCTAGGAGGGAAAAACTCGAGACATTCCTCCAGGACGGGAGCAGACGGCTGAGGAACCATGTCATTCATTGGTCCTGTGATGAGAAAGCGGTTTTAAATACGCTAGATTACATCACTCATCACTCCATACCAACGAGAGACACATATTGATAGATATTACTTACTCACTATGGTGCATTCAAGGAGGACACATTGGTAACAGGGTAGGTCGTTAACATGGCATTTGCACAATAGGTTGCAGGCCCGTTCCATCTCTGATGATCTCGTCGAAGTCGGGAATCTACAACAGAGGATTTTAAATGTTTAGTGCTATTATAAATACGAGTGTTTAATGTAATGTTGATCTGGAAAAGATGAAGAAAATATGACTTTACGTAATGTTGATGTGGAAATCATACATGCGCCTATTCTAATGTTGTATTGCTTTGGAGAGGTTGAACTCAGGCAACTTGTGCAAGGGTCGAG
>NC_051412.1:21558734-21559174 GCF_015228065.2 Penaeus monodon
GTCGAGTCGTGGAAAAGGTACTATATATAACCAGAAATTGTTTGAGGTGCCGGTTCACCTTTTTCATTCCGGGTACTTTCGGAGTATCATTTCTTCTGACGTCATCTGTTGAGGATACGAAAAAATAATATCCTCTACAGACGGAAATGTTTATACTAACAGCCACTGAAAAATATGATTATATTTGAATAGAAGTGAACTTTCCCTTATAATCAAACGACATTTTTGATGGATAGCTATCATTAAGGCGCGTTCATGGTCAAGATCACCCTAGTCCTTTCTCTAATAAAAAAACGTTTTTTATTTGAGATAAAAGAAAACGGTTTAAATACAAATAATAAAATGAGAATACCTGAATTAACTTTGTGTATATTTAGCTTACTGAAAACTGAGATATTTCATGGGCGACTCAGGATATTGCCAAAAGTTTCCTACAACCT
>NC_051412.1:21560845-21560999 GCF_015228065.2 Penaeus monodon
TGCTTTTACAACAGAATGCACCTTGTGGTTTGGAGTTGCCAGTTTTAGTTTATCCTTTTTAATTCTCTCGTGTGTTGTAGGTAACTAAAAGTTTACTCTTACCCCATAGCTTATCCATAGCTCGTATCTGAATATGCAATTTTATGCTCAGCTC
>NC_051412.1:21561033-21561642 GCF_015228065.2 Penaeus monodon
GCCAAAAGGGGGTAATTCCCACAAAATTTTCTTGTTACAATATGGTCACTTTCCCCCCCCCTTTCTTTCCTATATCTAACCTCTGTTTACACGATGAAAGACTATAACGAACGATTCAGCTAATAAGCATATTGAACACAAAATGAACTAGTTTGCTGATTAACTCTCATGGTTGACTGGTAACGTTTTCTTATACTTTGTAGGGGAGACTCATCTATATTTTTAAAGTATATAACTCATTACTTCTATGATGTTAGAAGAAATGGGTAAAAGCATTCCTTGGTAGTATAGTGGATAGTATCTCCGTACTATCTGTAGGCACTGCAATTCTGATTAAATGGCGTCAAGAGATAAAGTCATCAGCAGTTTGTTCTTTGTCATCAATGGAAAAAGTTCTTTTTAAAACTCGTATCCACACACGATAATTTTTCGTATCAAAACCTCCTAGCCACAGCATTCTGACAGTAAGAACCTGTGGCCTTTAATGCACCCAACAGATGGGAGGAAGTGTAGAATATCATCATACAGTACTTTTAGCAGTCGTGTTTACCTTGTGTTCACCTCACCCATAAACGAGCAAAGTGCAAGGTTAAGCCACTGAAATGCATG
>NC_051412.1:21561701-21561937 GCF_015228065.2 Penaeus monodon
GTGGAACGGGTAAGATATTAGATTACAGATTTTTTCGTTTCTATGTTTAAACATTTTGCTTCAAACACTATACAGCACATTTCACTAAACTGCTTAAGCTTTATGATTTCAATTTCTTGTATAGCATCCTCATCTTGAAAAACATCCTACGAAATATTCCACATCTTCAGGAACTCGAACTCGTTCAGAGATGTCTTTATCTGTGGATACGAAAATTATTTCTCTCTCTCTCTCTC
>NC_051412.1:21563059-21563536 GCF_015228065.2 Penaeus monodon
GACGAATGCTTCGTTCGTTTGAGATTTGACGAATGCTTTTACAACGGGAATATATATAGCACATTGTGGTTTGGAGTTGCCGGTTTTTGTTTTATCCTTTTTAATTCTCTCGTGTGTTGTAGGTAACTAAACATTTACTCTGCATGCACGATATATGTAGTAATCTTACCTCATAGCTTATCCATAGCTCGTATCTGAATATGCAGCTTTATGCTCAGCTCAAAAATGAAAACAAAAGATAAAGGAGAAACAAGCCAAATAGGGAAAGGGAAAAGGGGGATTTCCACGTAATCTTTTTGTTGCATGTTTTCCTTTTCTTTCCTAAATCTAACTGACTATATGCATTCCTCCGTTTTCTTATTCTTTGAAGGGCAGACCCATCTATATTTTTAAAGTTTATAACTCATTTCTTCTATGCTATTACGTCCATTTGTTGACGCTTGATTAACGTCTTTCGTGGTTAGCTGAGTTTAGTTC
>NC_051412.1:21563750-21563980 GCF_015228065.2 Penaeus monodon
TTTAGTATCAATATTCAAAGAAAACATTTCTTGAATGTATAACTAATGTATTGCTTTAAATTCAGAGTGCAGGGAGGGTATACATCGAAGTATATGAAATGTAAATATGTTTTATTGTATGCTATCATTCATATACAATGCATTTTAGTGATATCAAATCTAATACTTTCCCATGACAAGTATACTGAAACTTACGCGTTTAACTCGTCACAGTTTCTTTAAACTATAGT
>NC_051412.1:21565165-21565653 GCF_015228065.2 Penaeus monodon
ATCAACCACAACCAGGTACGTCGGGTCTGAAAAATGCGTGGAAACTAAGTGTGAAACGTTAGTCTCCCCTTTAGATAGCCACAACAGTAAAGCTCAATTATGAGGGCATGAACTATGAGCTGTGTATATTCTGTATTAAGAGAATTTTTTAGCAGTATGACTATTTTTATTTTTTTTTGTTAGTATGGAATATGGACATATTTTTACAGTAGTTACTTATAAAAGAGTGTACGTTTTTTATAAGCCAATTATGTTTGTTTTCATAGAAAACCTTTCCTTAACGGGGTAACCATAACAAAATATAACCTAGTTCGCACGAAGGGAAAATGTCATATGCTTACACTACATATTAGCCTCAATATTACTATGTATCAGAGTTTGAATATCAAATTATTATTTGTTACAATGTGATATCAATGATGCATGATATTAATCGTGAAGATTTACTGGACGGGCTTGATTTTGGAAAAAAACGTAATAGTGTGTGT
>NC_051412.1:21565841-21565979 GCF_015228065.2 Penaeus monodon
GTGTGTGTATACATATAATGACTTAAGAAGGGGAATATTAGGAAGAGAGACTGCGGTTGTTAAAGGACCCACTTCTCTCACTGGAAGTTTTGTGTTCATCCCTTGCAAAGCGTGCGGTTGTTGAAAAATGCACTGCTG
>NC_051412.1:21566231-21566297 GCF_015228065.2 Penaeus monodon
ATACCAGTTCTGTTATAGGTTTATGTTTATTTTGGATTTACAGGTTGGTCCACTCACCAACCTGGT
>NC_051412.1:21569441-21569629 GCF_015228065.2 Penaeus monodon
TCAGAAGGACAGATAGAGGGAAACGAGGCAGGGATAGATAAAGATGGTATTTTAGAGTCTACGACCCGGAGAAAGAGAGAAACACATTTGACGCTTTAATGGACCGGTGTTTGGATAATGATGAAATCCATTTTCTGGGAAAAGTGCAGAATAAATGAATAAACATATATGAATAAACAATTAAGAAA
>NC_051412.1:21569747-21569938 GCF_015228065.2 Penaeus monodon
ACAATCGGCCGTTTTACATGATTGATTAAGCCTTCGTCTGTTAAAATATTCATTTACACTCTTGCAGTTTTTTTTTCTTTAGTTGTTTTTGTAATGAATGAAATACCCCGCCATATAGCAGTTTCGTCGCGTCGATTCATGATTATTTGGGTAAATGAGTTTGACAGCCCAGCTGTATACTGTATTGGCCC
>NC_051412.1:21570378-21570819 GCF_015228065.2 Penaeus monodon
GGAAACAAAAGATTCCCAGAAAAAAAAATAAAGTACCTGTTACATCTTTCTATCGAGACTGACAAATATTAGTAGCATTATTCTAATCTCAAAAGAATTTATGTTCTTCCTTTTCTAGCAAAGTAACGATCAAAACAACAAAGACACGGTGTGATCATTAATTCGATTACTATCTTACAAATACACACGAAACAAAAGACAAACAACAATACAGCCAGAGAAACCAAAGAGAAATCAACATTTTCTTCTCGTATAGATTGAGATGCAATCAATATCGGTTCTGTTTTTGCAAGTAATTCAATGAGGGTCACGAGTACTCTCTGGGGAAATCCTCTCCTTCGGAGGTCAGGATTTTTTTTTCACTATTATTATTTTCTTGTTAGTCTCCAGCTCGCTTTTAAAACAGAATGCAAGTGAAGCATCATACAATACAGTTTAAAT
>NC_051412.1:21570910-21571001 GCF_015228065.2 Penaeus monodon
ACCATAAAGAATATAAAACATTTTTCACCATCTTTGGCTCTGAACTGAACAAAATCGGCCAGTAAGGGACGGAAGATCTCCGGTAGCGCCG
>NC_051412.1:21571093-21571178 GCF_015228065.2 Penaeus monodon
AATGAATGTAATGGAAATAATAGAAATTATTCATAATGAGTGTTATACTGCAAAAATTTTAAAATTATATTACTTGAAGATTTTG
>NC_051412.1:21573952-21574136 GCF_015228065.2 Penaeus monodon
CGTTTAACGCAAAAAAACAATGACCACCAGTGATCTATGGGTCGGTCGAATCTGCATTTTCTGTCCATCCAAAGTAATTAAAAGGTCCCCTCCCTCTTTGTGTTGGCTCGCTCGGACACGGTATGCTGATGTATCGCTGGGCATTCCCTGAAGACCGATGTTACTGCTGCTCTGGAGTTTTATG
>NC_051412.1:21574827-21575239 GCF_015228065.2 Penaeus monodon
ATGTGGCAAAAGAATTAGATTAACGTGTTTGATTAAGAAGGAGATTAATTACTGCTGTTTTTCTCTCTCGATTCGAGTTATAGAAACCAAGGTCCGTGCTTTTACGATTTAACACGTTGTCCGTTTTTCGATTAATGGAATTAGGGGGGACTCAAACAAAGGGAATTACACTGGCGGATACCCTTTCCATACATCACTATCTTTTGCATATCCATCATGTGAACCATAATGGCTATATGAACTGTATTTAAGTGACTTTATTCTTGTTGAATAGGTTTTACTGGGTTGGGTTATTGTAAGCTTCTTTGTCTGCTCATCCACGCACACAAGTATATATGAAGCTCATTTATGTTAATGGTGATTAAAAAGAAACATTGGATGAATAAAAAAAAGAGATTTGATTTATGTTGCT
>NC_051412.1:21576689-21576925 GCF_015228065.2 Penaeus monodon
AGCTCTCTAACGAAATCATGTATCATTATTTAATGAACATATATCTAAACGAAATGTCTTTTCTTATCCTTTTACTTTATTCAGTCACAAGGGTTATTTTGCCACAACATGTTGGGCAGAGAAATACTTATACACTTAAGCACAAGCTTGGGTTTACCTATAAACCTCAGCTCTTAAGTACCTCTGAGAAAGTAATGACAGGATCTCTTAGTGATTTTTAAAAAAATGTTAAGTTA
>NC_051412.1:21577074-21577464 GCF_015228065.2 Penaeus monodon
TGTATCATGTTTTTCTCTAGATTTTTGTCGAACATTTACATATCCAAATGTATGTGCTAGTAACATTCACAAGCAAATCGTGTTTCTCCCACACACAACACCATCGATTACTTTCTCTCCATAAACCTACGATTACCATTCATAAAATTCATGGCGTAGGCAGCAATATCGTGTCATCCGAGGCTCTGATACATCGCTATATACAAATTCACCCTCTTTCAACCCTTCAATATGAGACATGTGGAGAGTTTACTCCCTCGGGTATGTACACTTTTTCGGTGATGAATTTTACATAATTTTTGTGGTTATGCGGAAGAGGATGTGTAAGAAAGTGTCAGCATATATTTGGCTTTGTTTTGCTTTGGAGGAAGGTTTACTCAGAAAGGGGTA
>NC_051412.1:21577503-21577824 GCF_015228065.2 Penaeus monodon
GGTTAAGGGAAAAATAAAACAATAGGGGTGGGGTGAGGAAGGAGGAGGTCATACTGCGTCGAGAAATATATAGATCTTTATTTCAGAAATAATAAGAAAAGGGAGAGGGTGCAGTAATGATGACAAGGGGAAGAAAACAAGAACGGAGAGAGATAAAGGAAGAATAGGAATGAGAGAAAAAAGGGAAAAGAGGGTAAGAGGGGGAGAAATAAGAATGACACGTACAATGACTGGGAATAATGTAGTACCCCAAAGACATGGAAATTAAAAGAGAAGAAAACGGAGAAACATATAACATCACATCAAAGGAAAGGCAAAGTA
>NC_051412.1:21577868-21578031 GCF_015228065.2 Penaeus monodon
TGCTTTAAAGAGGAAAGGGGTCGCAGCGCACTTGAGTGTGGAAGAAAAGGAAAACTGAAGGATGGAATGGCATGTGGTTGAGGGGAGTGGGAGTGAGTGGGGAGGAGGGGGTGTTGGTCTTCTGTGGGAGAGGAAAGAAGAGAAATTTGACGTCTAGAGAAAG
>NC_051412.1:21578280-21578583 GCF_015228065.2 Penaeus monodon
AGTGCAGCCATTATGACAGTACCTATGAGAACACTGTTTGATTCTATTGGCTGTTCAACGAGCAAACAGACAAATCAAAACACGCGAGTAAACAAAGGAGAACTCGCCAAGGAAAGAAAATTCTACAAGTTCATTCAGTCAACAGAACTCCATTTAATAGTGAATGAAAAGCAGACACCGCCAAACCATTTGTGTTGCGTAGTAGAGACCAAAGCCGGTAACAATAGACGGAAATAACAAGCTATTGTTAACGACGCCAGACAAAATATCTTGCGCTCAAACAAAACGTATCCGGTCGCTTCT
>NC_051412.1:21578643-21579027 GCF_015228065.2 Penaeus monodon
GTGTACTCTCTCAAGTACTTCAGAAGGTAAACAACAATTTGAAGAATAGGTAATATGTTCTCTATATATTTTTAGCCCTGCGTTCTTCGCTTGCAGACAATAACACTTTTAAGAAAAAATGAACAATAGTGAACATTTGTCCTTTGTAAATGAAGCAACAGTTTAGATAATTGAATACAAATTAACTGGAAGAATTTTGATAGAATTACTTAGCCATTGTAGACTTAACGTTGAAAAGAATTGTTTAATTGCTGTAAAATTGCAAACTTGATAGGGAAAGATGTTGATACTCGGCAATAATTACAATAGTGATATTGATAATAGCATCTGGTATCAGTATTATTACATGGCAGCTCTTCCAATAGCAGAAACACATCCACTTTG
>NC_051412.1:21579792-21580020 GCF_015228065.2 Penaeus monodon
TTGGCCGTCACCGAAATCAGGGGGAAAAAGGGGGGGGCGACGAACCTGCGCCATTGTCTCGCTAAACTAATGCACCAAAAAAAGTTCCCGCAAATCCCCCTGAAGATGGGGAATACTCCTCGGCCAAACAGCATTTTGTTGCCTATCCACTCAGCCGGCGGGGAGGATTTAGGGACAAAATCGGTCTGGAGGCGGGGGAGAAATCTGCTGTCCTTAGGGGAATTCTAG
>NC_051412.1:21580682-21580798 GCF_015228065.2 Penaeus monodon
GTTGAGTCTAAGAAAGAGAACTAAGCGACACCGTACAGATTTGTGATTATCCCCCTCCCCCTCCCCCCTGTTTCCTCCACCCCCTCTACACTCCTGCACCCCCTGCACTTTTCATA
>NC_051412.1:21580818-21581177 GCF_015228065.2 Penaeus monodon
AGATGGGGGTTCGGATTTGCATGGGCAAGGCGGAAGGGGGGATAGGAGGGAGGGAGGGGCAGGGGAGAGGGGGGGGGGGCTGCTACCTCTCAGCCACATCCCAAAAATTCACAGGATTTAAAGTATTAAATACAAGAAGCCGGTGAAAAAACATAAACGAAGTTGTGCCGTGTCTTACGCCATTGCCAGGACCAGATATGCAAATTAGGGATTTTTCTCATTTTACCCCCGATTAGTGACTTCATTTCCGTCTATAGTGAAATGGGTAACCCTGCGTGACTTACGGATATGAAGAGCTTACACGGAATCGTAGTCTATAACGTAAATTCGTTAACTTTGGTGTGGAGGAGAAAGTTCGG
>NC_051412.1:21583398-21584077 GCF_015228065.2 Penaeus monodon
TCGCCATTTGGAGTAATTCTCAGTAATCCTCTGTAATCCTGGGTAATCACAAGTAATCCTATAGTAGGTAACTGGCAAACGACGCTCATATTTAGAGGTTCACTTGGGGTTTACTTGGGGTTCACTTGAGGGTTCACCTCAGGGTTTCCTTGGGGTCTGCTTGGGGTTTACTTGGTGTTAACTTGAGGTCCGTTTTGGGGTTTACACTTGCGTGCCGGTGATGGTAAGGGGCCCTTGTGAAGTACGTCTGTTACACTGCTTTAGGAGGTTTACATGGGGTTTACTTGGGGTTCATTTGGGATTCACTGCGGTTTCGCTTGGGGTTCATTTGCGATTACTTGGGGTTTCCTTGGGTGTTCATTTGGCGTCCCTTGGATTTTACTTAGGGTTGATTTTGTTTACTTGGGGTTCACTTGGGATTCATTTGGGGTTTACTTGGGGTTCACTTGAGGCTTACTTGCTACACATAAGGTAGAGATTTACTCAGGCTTCACAAAAGGCTTCCTCAAGGTTTGCTCAGCTTCTTTGACTGAAGAGAACAGTGTATTTCATTTATATGTTTATTACTATTATTATCTTTTTTATTATCATTAATTTTTTAGATTGGGGGATAGCTACACTGGCGGCGGTTTTTCGCTTTTAACATTCTTTCTTTACAATTTTTTATTAGTGTATTTAT
>NC_051412.1:21584126-21585089 GCF_015228065.2 Penaeus monodon
TTATTCATATGCCTCCTGTTCTTCTCTCTTCTCATATGCCTCCTGTTCTTCATCTCCGTAATCCCGACTACCCCGCCCCCCCCCCTCCTCCGCCTCCAGGTTACGTCTCTACTCCCTCTTGTTAATCCCCCCCCCACTCATTAATCCCCCCCCTCCCACGCCCCTCCCCTTTCTACCTTCCTCCCCCCATCCCTCTTTCGTCCCCCTCCCGATTCTCTTCTCTCATACCCCCCCCCCCCTCTGCAACACCACCCGCTCCATCCTCCAATCCCCATACACTTCCAGCTCCATCTACCCCCCTTCCTCCCCTCCCCACTCCCGCCACCCTCAACCTCCCCACTCCTCGACCCCACCCCCCTATCAACTCCACCAGCACTCTTACCTCCATCCCCTCCATCTCCCCATCTTCAACTCCCCCTCCCCACCCCCCTCATTCCTACCTCAACCCCACTCTACCGCCATCCCCCTCCATCCCCCTTCTTCCTCCCTCCCTGCTAGTCCTTCCCCACGCCCCCCAATTTCCCCCTCCCTACTACCACCACCCTCCTTCTCCTTCCCTACCCCTCCACTCCTCCCTCCCTAACACTATCTCCCTCTCCCCTAACCCCTACCCTCCTGCCTGCCCCCCTCCCCCTCCTTAGCACTGTGCCCCTCCGTCCCCCCTAACCCTTACCCCGTCCCTCCCCTCCTAACCCTTACCTCCCTCCCTCCCCTCTAACCCTTACCCCCCTCCCTCCCCCCTAACCCTTACCCCCGTCCCTCTCCCCCTCCCTCCCCTAACCCTTACCCCCCTCCCTCTCGAAACTCAGAGATTCCTCAAGAGGTCGGCAAACACAATCCGGCGTCAGTTACATTAATAAAACTCCAAGTAAAGAGGCTTAGCGTTAATGACGAAAAGCCAGAGACAAAGAAGACGTCGTTAAGAGGGTCTCCGGTCGCCGGGGGTTCTTAGGGTGACTGGGC
>NC_051412.1:21585132-21585212 GCF_015228065.2 Penaeus monodon
GAGATACGAGAAAAAAAGTTGACGGAGAATCGGGTCTTGGAGGTTTTTTACGTCTGTGTTTAGGTTTTTCTTCGTTTTCT
>NC_051412.1:21585605-21585827 GCF_015228065.2 Penaeus monodon
TGAGTCGAAAACAGAGCAAACATAGCGGACAAACAGTAATTATGAGCTTCTCTCGGAGATCATACGAATCCAGGACGAAAGGGGACCACACAGAGGAAAAACATAGGGGCGATAACCTCCCTTCCGAGCGTAGGAATGTCGATCTAATGAGCACAGACAAATAACCACTCTCTTACGCTCTCTACGTAAGACACAGACGTTGTAACAAAATAATGAAAATTC
>NC_051412.1:21585861-21586052 GCF_015228065.2 Penaeus monodon
GGGAAGGAAGTTGAAGGACCTGCGTCTCAAACTCACGACAGGAATTTTCTTACAGGAGGACGATGAATACGGAATGGTCTCCAGAAGGAATTAGGAATTAAATGGATAAATCCTCCGCCATACTTGTCTTGATCCCATGGCGACGCCCCCCCCCCCACGTCCCATACCCCTCTCATACTCTAGGGGGTGTG
>NC_051412.1:21586095-21586418 GCF_015228065.2 Penaeus monodon
GGTGCATAGTCAAACAAACGATAGGGAACTTCTATGATATTCATGAGATTTTGACCTTTTTTTCCCCCCCTTAATGTGACTGCTACCTTTAGCGGGCTTTAGTAATGTCAGAACAGATGTATTATGTATAAACTTTAAATACAGTGGTCCTTGTATCTGCTTTATTCTTATTTATCGAATCGTTTTTTCCCCGTGGACAAAGTTTTACAACGAACGTAAATGGAAACCGAAATTCATTCGGAAACCGTCATGATTTTTTACTTAGGAATCGTAAGTGAAAGTAAATATATTAGCCTTGTTGCTTTCATTGTTTTGTCAGGTTA
>NC_051412.1:21589290-21589458 GCF_015228065.2 Penaeus monodon
CCTACAGGAGAAAGAGGAAAATATATGCACACTAAAAGAAAGACAGAATTAGAATTACCGACCGACTTGGAAAAGGCAATAAAAGCATTTGTTATTGACAATCCCCAACGAAGATTTCATTTAAATTTTCTCTAAAACCATTTTCTTTTCCAAACACTATTAACACTC
>NC_051412.1:21589483-21589726 GCF_015228065.2 Penaeus monodon
ACCTCTTTTACGATCGAGTGATTTCGTAAAATGATCTAATCGACGCTCGAAGAAAAGATCAGCGCATCATTAGGGGGAAACAAAGAGGCAAAAGAGGGGTCGACATTTTCTGTGTTATTTCGACACAAAGAAAACGGGGGACTCGCGACGGCAACAAAACACCAGGGATGTAGGCGGGCTTACCCCAACACGATTTATTTATTTGTTGGCTGGGGAAATGGCATACATGGGGACTAATAAGCT
>NC_051412.1:21591040-21591135 GCF_015228065.2 Penaeus monodon
CCACGATACAGTAATGCCTTATTGGTAAGAGCTTTTGATATGAGGATGTTATGGATGGTTTGAAAAGTCGATCCTAAAAAAAGAAATATGGAATA
>NC_051412.1:21591206-21591324 GCF_015228065.2 Penaeus monodon
CTGTCTGTTTTCCATGTCTACTTATTTCGTTTTCTTTGGTTACTGTTCTTTCATTAACAATTCTTTGCCTTCTTCTTTTTCCCTCCATTACTCTTGCTCATTACTTTCCCTCCGCTTT
>NC_051412.1:21591851-21592227 GCF_015228065.2 Penaeus monodon
GTCACAACATCTGTCCACAAACGCTTCACTTGCGCTGATAGCTTCGTCATTTTTCCCCTTTTTTTGTATTTTTCCACGTAATTGCCGCGCACGTGTTAGTAATTAATGACTCTTACCTGTTATTTAATGTGGCTGAGGAGGGATTAGGAGGGGTGAGGAGGGGGCGAGGATGATTAGGCTCGTATATATAAAAAAACTTAATGAAATTGTTTCGTTTACACGCCATGAGCTTCGTGGATTGACATGTGTGACTCTGACACCCGATACCTCGCCATTGGCAAAAGGCACGTTTCTCATGGCGTTCACTGAGGGAGGAAGTGAGAATGAACTGTAGGTGGATGGGTAGGAGGGGTGGCTTGATAGGTCGAGTTTATTA
>NC_051412.1:21592534-21592602 GCF_015228065.2 Penaeus monodon
TCATTTGTCAATTCTTTGATTTATTTACCCCAGTGGTAAGATACTGCTACTAGTAACTTCTACTCTGC
>NC_051412.1:21595235-21595518 GCF_015228065.2 Penaeus monodon
TGTATCTATTTTCCCCGGACTGATAGTGTAAATAATAAAGCTAAAATAATAATTTTCGAAAATCTAGTCGACCTGAGATTCGTCTCTGATAATTTCCTTGATGAAGTGTTATCGTGTCTCAATAGATAAAAGAAAATGCTGATTCGTCAAACTTCCCTTCTTATGTATATCTGGATCCCATCGAAATCAGTTTCCGATTTAAATTTCGGTATTTCTTTTTTTCTCTTTCTGTCTTCTGGAAAATTAAAAAAAGCCAGGAAATTTCACCGACGAATGGAAAATA
>NC_051412.1:21595746-21595977 GCF_015228065.2 Penaeus monodon
CCGCTCCACCCTTCCTCCATCACGCCGGATCCCCTGGGGCGTCACTCCCTCTCTCGTATCAGGCGAGGCTTGTCTACCGTAAAACTCCCATTGATGAAGTTGATGAAGAAGCTGTAGGGTGTAGCGGGGCCGTCGCCCAACACCAGCAGGCGAGAGATATGTGATGACAAAAGCGCGGCGTCAGATATGCGCCGCCCTTCCACCTGGAGAGACACTTCGGCACGGAGAATC
>NC_051412.1:21596028-21596428 GCF_015228065.2 Penaeus monodon
AGCAATCGGTGTGGAGGAAGATTAAGAAAGGAAAATAAAAGAATAAGAAAACAGGGAATAGGAACATGTAACAGTAACATATCCATTAACTAATCAAATTAATGGATCATATGACCAACCCACCAATTTGATACTGGTCTTTCCCAGGGGATTGTAGCCGGAAAATGCCATAACATTCACTGTAATGATAAAAAAAAGAAATATTCTTATCGAAGTGACTGATCTCTTGAGTACCTTTTTTTCTAGCGTTGCTGTTAATCATGGCATATGTTGTGCAATCGATATCCGTTTAATTCGAAGTTTGAGTGATGAGATCAAATACCGTTTTTTGTCTCTTTACGACTTATTTTCACTACTGTTTACCTATCTGTTACTTTACAAGAGTGATATATGCTCCAGC
>NC_051412.1:21598156-21598848 GCF_015228065.2 Penaeus monodon
TGCACCAAATCCCATGTGTTCTTTATTTTCTTCGACAAAAGGCGATTTCCATAACCCAAATGAGCATCTGAATGCAAACAAATCCATCCTTCTTCCATAATTATCCGTAATACATCTTAAATGTGGTCATCGAAACTGCCGCCATTTGTTCAACACGCCGCCCACAATCCTTTGTCCCGGACGCTATCACTTTCAGATACGCCCCTCAAAAATACAAATGAATATTCTAGGGGCGAAAGTAATGCTAACAATGATTCTCATTTGAGTGGCGCCATCGGAGTGTTGCCGCGTGACTTGGTTTCGATTTTCTTTCTTTTGATATCGTAACTGTCTTCATTTTTAATAGCTGATCGAATTTTTATAAAAATATATACTTTTTGATAATATATATGCAAATAAGATTTATCTATAAGAAATCAATCGCAAGGCTTAAAATGCGCGGAGAAATCTTGAAATGGCACGCGCGCACTACTTTGCCATCTGTCGGTCAAGTTATTCATCACTTTAACACGGCGTCGATGACAGCGCGGGCGCGACCTACCATTCACGCCTCTTTTTTCGATAAACCATTCTGAAAATGTATCATTCATTTATTATCAATCATTTAACTTAAAATAACAGAATATGTAAACTCTTCGAGTTTGGTGGTCCCTTCAAATTAAGACATTTTATCAATCCTGAGTTTCTCAACC
>NC_051412.1:21598877-21599128 GCF_015228065.2 Penaeus monodon
TGATGATAATAAAATAATCAATGTAAAAAATCTCGCCCCATGAATTTTACATTTCAATCGATGATATCGACTTTCAAATGAAGTCCTGACCACGACTGGCGCTACAGTTTCGAATTGTAATTTTTACGATCAGAAAAAAAGGGTTTTGGGCGGTGTAATTGGCCTCTCAATTATTTATGAAATGTAGAAATAAAAGGACAGCTTATTACGGATGCGAAGTGCAACGGCGGCAGATGGTGGCGGTGGAGAGA
>NC_051412.1:21599637-21599879 GCF_015228065.2 Penaeus monodon
TAATATCCTAAACTCCACATAACCAGCAGATTTTCTTCCCTTTTTTCAATACCTAAGAATCTATCAACTGCAGTTCCTTCCCTGATCGGGTCCATTAAGCCTGAATGATGGTGTTTAATCAAAATATTACCAATTATGCTTCAACAAGTGTATCCCTGAACTGACCATCTGGGGGGACGTCCATCAGTATAATGTTGTTGCGTTCGCTGAACAATTGGGATTATTGGAGTCTGTCCGAGCGC
>NC_051412.1:21599972-21600486 GCF_015228065.2 Penaeus monodon
TTGAGGATGGTGAGAGGGGTGTGATAGGGATGTGGGGAGGATGTGTGTTGTGATGGGGAAAGGAGGAGGAGGAGGGGGGGTGAACTGTGGGGCAAGCGAGAGGAGTGTGGGCGGAGGTAGGGGTGGGTAGGTAGAGGTAAGAGGGTGTGTGTGTGGGGGGCGGGTGAAAGGGGGTAAGGGGAGTGGGGGTAAAGACGGGGAGAAGGGTGTGAAGTTGTGGGTTAGTGTAAGAGAGAGGTGTTTACAAGGAGGGTTTAAAGTTAGAAAGCGGTGAGAGAGAGGTGCGGGGGACTATGTTAAACTATGGGACTGGGTAGGGCAAGGGGGTGCGATTGGGAGTGAATTGTGGAGTGAGCGAGAGGGAGAGAAGAGGAGTGTTAAGTTGTGCGACAGGACAGGGTGGAGATAAAGAGATGGAAGGGAGGGAAGGAAAGACGGGGCGAAATGCGCTGGCTAGATTTGGTATTTAGTATTAATTTCAAGGTGATGGTGTCAAAGTAACTAGAGGAAAACA
>NC_051412.1:21600636-21601240 GCF_015228065.2 Penaeus monodon
ATAGCGGATTCCAACTTCCATAGCAGGACGGTGGCCATGGAAGTTGGAATCCGCTAAGGAAAACATAACTTCAAAATAAAGTAGAAGAACAAACGAACAAACACATCAGTGAGAGTCTATCAAGGCGAAATAGAAGCCGACTTTGAAATTTTAAAAAATCTAGATCACATCACACTAAAATCATCAAAGTTATTTCAAATCTCCATTGCAAACTCAATAAAAATCAATAACATTCAACAACCCAAACCCGCGAACTACCACCCACGACCCAAGGAGACAGTAATCAGGTTTGACATAATTATCCTCCGGTCTTTCGGCTGTTCCGCCAGACCTTGCGCCCATTATACTAATATTTATAACCCTGCGCTGTCACCCCCGCCCGACCCTTCACGCCCACGCACAATATGTAGTCATTAAAGTTTTCATTATTAAGGAGAATCGGAACATCCCGTGATATATTTATAGACAGCGCGAGCCTACATCTGGAGGGGCGAGAGGAAGGTGTCCGGAGGGGGAGGCTGCGCGCACGTAATGGCCGGAGAAGATTTACTGTTGTCGCTCCTGTTCCTCTGTGGGCGCGAGGGAGTGGGTGTCACATGGCGCA
>NC_051412.1:21603325-21603646 GCF_015228065.2 Penaeus monodon
ACTGTCTGATTGAGACCAGGAGCCCTAACATTCCAAGAAGCAACATAAATATAAAAACAGACGCACACACGCATTGCCAGAATCATAACAAACACATGAACCCAATTGTCTAAGAGAGCTCAAAAATACCGTCCTGAGCTAAGGTTTTAATTAGGAAACGAGCGAACAACATTTCTTTATGTATCCCAAGTTGCCAGTGAACCCCCACCCCCCCAACCAGTCCCTCTTCATAAATATACTAAGAACACTGTGCCGTTTTCTTTGGGGGGCAATAGAAGGGTGTCCTTTAGTAAAAGATAAGATATTACTTTTTAAATTCAT
>NC_051412.1:21603970-21604363 GCF_015228065.2 Penaeus monodon
AAATCAAAACACACCACCCATCTTGAGAATCTCACACACTCCCTCGGCTGATCCGTCCACTGAGCTTCACCTCCTTGACCGACAGCCAGTAAATTGAAAGCTTCATGGAGACACTTCATCTGATTTACAAGCCCGACAGCAACCGCCCGCCACCGTCCGGTCCGCTTCCTGTTCCCAAATTGCAATTTATGAACTGTGAAATTTATGTCGACGAGACCCGCAGTGTGAAGAGGGGCATGGAGCGGTCACACGAACTTGATGTCTGTGTCTGTTGACCAGGCGATGACCAGGGGCGTTTCCGAGAGGATTATAGGGTGTAAGTGAGTACATATAGATGTTATGGTTGTTGGTCCGCCTGAATTTATGCAGGCACATATTTGCAGTCTCATTCAA
>NC_051412.1:21604637-21604818 GCF_015228065.2 Penaeus monodon
ATATTCAATATTTCTATTGACATAAAGAAAATCGACATATTGATGCCCTGTTACTCCTGGTATTCATAATTCGCTATTTTTCTTACTCGCTTTCCCTCCGAAGACCTCTGTTATCTGTCCATGTGACTTCGTTACCTGATATTTTCTTTCGCTAATTCTGCCCATCATTTTTACACAGTTT
>NC_051412.1:21605122-21605416 GCF_015228065.2 Penaeus monodon
TAAGTCACAGTCCCCGAATTCCCAAACTTTCCCTCGTCTGCTTTTTGATCAGTGTGTCCGCGGTCTTTCGCTCTCACCCCTCGCCTCGCCCTCATTTGCATAGTGATGTTTGATGACCAACCGAGATCTTCCATTATAGCAAAGATCCCTATTAATCCAGCAAGTCCGGTTTTGAAATCGACTGGGAATTTTGTATAGTCCTCCCCCCCAACCCCCACCCCTGTTTTCTTTTTTTTTGAGTTTAAAATCCTAGGTATTTTCAAATTTGCATCGTTTTTCTACTTTCTATTTTTT
>NC_051412.1:21605454-21605701 GCF_015228065.2 Penaeus monodon
AATTATAATACATTTTGTGAAATTATATTAAGGGTATCTCTCCTGGCGTCCGTCTTGAAATCTAATCAATAATTAACGTAATCCAAAGTTAATCTCCAATCACGGGGCGGATTCCCAGTAATCCCGCTGTTCCGGTAGTCTCCTGCAGGGGCGAGGGTCATCTGTATCACTGGAGGGAGAAGGTTTAACTGGTATGTTGGTACAGTATGAATATATACTATGTGTATTTGCACATGCGAACACTGAA
>NC_051412.1:21607012-21607401 GCF_015228065.2 Penaeus monodon
TGATATCGAAAATGCTCTCATCAGTGAAAAAAGCCCATACTAATGCTACTACAAAGTCACACTAACAGCCACTAAAACACTAGAGGCTTTCCTCCCACCAACACACACCCTGTGCCTCCATTCACAAACACTCACACTACTACAGATTTAATTTCCTTTTTTTGTCTTTCTTTTTAAAAGCGAAGTGAAGTGTACTGAAGCGTCCCTAATTAAAGACAGCCACATCGCTTCCCCTCTTTTTCCCCTTTGCTTCTAAAACATTAATATTCATAAAAAAGGGGGATGAAAAATCTAGACAGACGATCCACATCAATCAAGCAATTAAAAAGAATCTCACGCTACAGAGCCTCTTCGCTCTCTCCTTTAATTATTTATTTTTGTTTCGTTTT
>NC_051412.1:21607438-21607719 GCF_015228065.2 Penaeus monodon
CTCGGGTTACGAAAATGGGGATAGTTTCTAGTTGTTTTTTTATTTTTCTTCATTATTATTATTTTTTTTTATTTCTCTTCATTATTATTTTTTTTATTTTTTTATTATCATTTATTTTCTTTTATTTTGGTAAGTCTCTTTTCTTTCTTTCTTTGTGTTTTTGTTTTATTTGTTTTGTGTGTTGTTGGTGATTTATTTAGTAATTTATATGCTAATTTCTTCATTTGTTTATCTTATTGCGTTGCGTCTTCTTCATCATCTTCATCTTATCTTCACTCTCC
>NC_051412.1:21608030-21608617 GCF_015228065.2 Penaeus monodon
AGAGAAGGCTCTCTCAAAGCCCCCCCACCCCATCAGACGGTGTCTTGTGGGTGACAAGGCACGGTAAGGCAGTCATGTGTATCTAACCAGAGCATGTCACATTCAGAACATGTCACATTCAGAAACCATCGTGCGTATATGTTGTGTTCAGAAGCTGTCATGGAAACCGAGTTATGTAATTGTGTTATCTGTTCCGCTGTTACTGTCACCATTATTAGGGTCCCTGTATTTGGTAAATCCATTTCCCGCTTCGTTGTTGTGTTTGGGATAATTACGGCAAAGATCATATGGTGAAGCAAGTCTGTAGTGGTTAAAATGATATTGGTGTTGATGTTATTAAAAATGCAGTTTGACAAGACTAATGTAATTAAATATTGTATGACATATTGCATGAGATTGTGCCAATAATAATATCAGTGACTTTAATGACTGATATGTTTATAATGATAATAACCTGTTAAACGTAAACAAATAAATGTTTAGAGTATGTGGATAAAGGATTATTACCGTGAGTTTTTTATGGGAAAAAAAGATTGCAGAAGTCATATAAAGGAAAAATTATGCATTAAGAACAACTGACGTGTTTA
>NC_051412.1:21609128-21609235 GCF_015228065.2 Penaeus monodon
TCCCCACAATCTTCAAAATCTAAATGCACACTTCATCGGGACGCAAACAACAGTGAACAATGAGATATACAACCCCCATTTTCCTTTATTAACCGAAATATATATCA
>NC_051412.1:21609298-21610126 GCF_015228065.2 Penaeus monodon
ATGTGTTCCCTCTGCGTAAACAATTTTGAAAACTGACATCTCAATCGGCCCAGTATCCGAGAACCAAACATTTGCATAAAGGTTACGGTCAATACAACTGCTTCTGGGCGTCTCACTTGCGGACAGACATCGACGCATCTGAATTCATTGCCACCTCGTTTCGCCGGCGATGACCCCTCGGGCGAATGACCCCCCTAGGCGAATGACCCCCTTGGCGAATGACCCCTTTGGCGAATGACCCCTTTGGCGAATCAGGCCCCATGAGCAGCCTCGGTCGTAACTCCGTCTCCCCTTCCTCGCCCCGTCTTCATCTTTATCTTCCTCTCCCCTCTCCCCTTGTCGTTTCCCTCTCCTTTCCCTCCCTCTTCCCTCCCTCAGGTTTCTTCCTCTTCCCTTCCTTCCTTCCATCCCTCATGGTCCTCTCTCCTCCCCTCCCTTCTCCCATCCTCACCTACCCAGTCCCTCTCACTTCCTTCTTCCCTTCCTCGCCTTCCACCCCAATCCCCTTTCCTCCCTCATCCTCCCCTCCCTTCGTTTCCCCACCTCGTCGATAATGTCTCCTCCCCTCACCTACGTCCCTACCAATATCTACCCTCCTTCGCCACTACCTTCCCACTGATCTTTCCCCTCCTCCAGCCTCCCTCAAAACTCCCTCTCCCCCTTCATCTTTTCATCTCCCCTTCCGACACTGTCTCCCCAGCCTCCCCCCCTCCCCTCCCCTACATTTCCCCACCGTTGCCTTCCCCCGGGACCTCTTGCATTTGCAATCGAAACGCATTCGCCCTCAAGGAAAATATCATCATCATCGTAAAGTTATTGATATCGGAG
>NC_051412.1:21610167-21610421 GCF_015228065.2 Penaeus monodon
AGAAAGTTAAGAGCTCAACCGACCGACCTTCATTCAGTCTCTGTATATACAATATCTCCGGGACGGTTCCTTACACTGACGCTTATTGTCCGAAGGGATGCTGACCGGGAGAGGGTTGATCATCTCGAGGTCTCTGGAGAATGATGCTGCGCCAAGAAAGGCTATTGAATGAGAACGTCATCTCTGAAGCCATGGATTCTGATCTCGTTTTACTCCACGTGTTCGTTCATATTTCTTTCTCTAGGACTTCGCTC
>NC_051412.1:21611547-21611848 GCF_015228065.2 Penaeus monodon
CACAAGGTAGCCCTGTTTTTTCATAGATCAACTATCCCTCATACTCCACCCTTTCATTACGAACAATATTTTCGTTATGTGGAGTATATGACAAGATGCACGCAATAAAAGGGATGTTTTATACCGCACTATCGCTTTAGAATATTTCTCGGTTATGGAGAATGGTTACGAAATAATCCTATAAAGATAGTAATAACTTGATCGCACCGTTGATACGCGGGAAACTACAGACAAAACAGCATTATAAAAACCTGTCTGAGATCCGCGAAGTACCCACTAAACTCAGATGACAACCAAAATA
>NC_051412.1:21611871-21612019 GCF_015228065.2 Penaeus monodon
CATCCCTGCTCTCAAATGGAAAATTGCTGTGATGAAAGAAATGAGAGACGGAATGAAAGAAACGGGTTGCTGAAATCCGGTGGAAATTTCAGTTGTAAATAATGTAAATCTTAATATGTGATAATCTCGTACCACAATCATAATCAGT
>NC_051412.1:21612048-21612537 GCF_015228065.2 Penaeus monodon
TCGGTCACAAACATTTTATTGTTAATCAATCGTAAACATCTTTCCTCAGTACAAAACTTATCTCGCATCACAATTCACCACAAACATCTAATTTTCTTTTCTATTTTACTTCTCGAATTTCGCCACCGATCAGACAGCAAATATAAAACCTACAAAGCTATTATTTCGTTTGGTTCGCTGCATGCTATCCAAAGATATGATACGGATTTGCTATGCTATCGTATATCTTTATGTTATATCATACCTATATCATAAATGAATGATAAATGCGTATAATTCGTTGTAGCTTACGATCACTAAACAGTGACAGCAATAAAGAATATTTAATGTAATGTATATGTGTCAGTGACAAAAAAGAATGTATGCAAATAAACCTGAAGTTCGAATCTCGCACAATTAAACAGTTATTTTTCGGATACAAAATGTTTGCTATGTTCACTATTACGTCGTCATTATTCCGTATCAATAATAACTGTATAATGTCTGTAG
>NC_051412.1:21612912-21613034 GCF_015228065.2 Penaeus monodon
CCGTCCTCTCCACAGCAGTCGTGTGTCTCTCTCGCCAAGCAAACACGTCGCCGCTTTCCCTTCGCGGGTTTATAGTCTCCGTGGTGGTATTTATGGCACCTTCCTTTCAACAATTTCTCTTT
>NC_051412.1:21613509-21613636 GCF_015228065.2 Penaeus monodon
CCATTTGTTCAAAGAAGGCGCTATCTCACCCTTACCACCCCCTACAATAAGGATTCAAATGGAGTGAACCGAGAGCGTCCATCATCAGTGCTCAGATATCCCTTTGGAGGAATGACTGTGCCCCCTT
>NC_051412.1:21613672-21613789 GCF_015228065.2 Penaeus monodon
TGTCTTACTAACTCTACTTCAGAAGTTTTATATATAGCTAAACGTAAGGGGACAGAAAGGATGATATAGGGATGCTCCCATGAATGTATTTGTGGATTATGGGATGGAATATAGTGT
>NC_051412.1:21614741-21614987 GCF_015228065.2 Penaeus monodon
TTGATTAAAAAAATCGTAACTGGATATTATCTAAACAATTTACTTCCTTCCATCTCATTTCATCAGCCTTTTTACAATTTTTGTCTCTACTCATATTTCTCCTGCCTTAAAAAAGAAATCATATTTCTCCTAATTTTTCTGTAATTTCTATTCACTGGTTATGAAAAAAGAACCATAACTTTCCGTAGCTAATATAAACTTTTTCGTATACATTTTACTTTTTGAATTGCTCCGCGGGCCACAAGT
>NC_051412.1:21615985-21616333 GCF_015228065.2 Penaeus monodon
CTTACACAGCCGCTGCAGATTACCTTGTTAACCCGTTTCCCTCCTCCCTCGCTGGCCGGCATATGTCCCTTGAGAGAAACACAGGCAAAGCGTTTTCTCCTTTTAAGTTTATTGGCACGGCGGACCTCGGGTTACTTTTGTGCCGCTATCTGGGCTGAATTACTTTGGGGTTGGGGTGGGGTGGGGGTGGAGGAGAAGAGACAAGAAGAAGAAAGAGAGAAAGAGGAGAGGGGGTCTGTTCCTCTGTTGTAGGATTGTTTGCGATATAGATCACGGGGAAAATCGTACTTTAGGTTTTCCTTGAATTGGGTATGTCTTTTTCGTGTATAATGTTTTTCTCGTCTTCTG
>NC_051412.1:21616455-21616742 GCF_015228065.2 Penaeus monodon
CAGAAGACGAGAAAAACATTATACACGAAAAAGACTTTTCATTTCTACAGTATAGTTGTTTCCCAGTACCCGACTTCGAGTGCATACCCATCAAATATATCTCTCACTCTCAAAAACACAGCAAGCGATAAAAACATTACACAAATGCGCCGCAACGAGCAAGGAGGAGCTCAAGAGCGCCGCTACCCAGACGCCAACCTGTGTTCCGGGACAGGAGTTTACGGTGTCGCTCCCCACAACAGCCACTTCTCAAATGCATCCGACCTCAAAAAGACAGACACAGACGT
>NC_051412.1:21616784-21618170 GCF_015228065.2 Penaeus monodon
CTGTCAATGAAAATCAGCAGGCGAACCACAATAACCACTAGACAAGGAGTAGTAACTCCTGCGCCCAGGCTATAAACGCACAGACCTTTATAAACACAGCAACAAGAGATGGCTATGAAATACCCCCCAAGTACTGTTTTTATTACTTGCAGGTGCGAAAGTACCCAGCATTTAAAAGTTCCATCGGTGAACGTTATTGTCTGTGTTATCCTCTGCGAATATCATCAGCTGCCCCGATCGTTAAATTACAAGAATCACGACAGCATCGAAATCCGTCTCGCTGCTGATTCTTATGGAAATACTTCCTCGGCCGGACAACGCGCGCACAGTTGCAGCCGATCTCACGCGTCGCATTAAAAAACGGTTTCAACGCGGGGCGATTCGTCTTTTCACTGGCTTCAAGACGGGCCCTAAGAACTGCATGTTATGAACGAGGGAGCCGCCACTTTGCCCCTCCCCCCCCCTCCAACCCCCTCGTCGTTCTGCGCTCACCCGAAAATCACAAAATCCTGTTACACATAAAGGAGCAAAATTTTACGATGCGGATTTACTCTTTTATATCCCCGTGTAGTGCCGGAGAGCGCGGGAAGTTTAAAACCCTCTTTGGTGTAAAATGGGAGAGTTGCGGCTGTAATTCTTTTGTATGAGGCGGTCCGTGCTCTATGTAATTCTTTTGAATGCAGCATTTATATATAAATATATACTTTTTTCCGACCTCTCTTCGTAATTGTTATTTTTCCTCTTTTTAAGCTTGCTCTTTCTTTTGTATGGGCGTAAGGTTATTGAAGTTACGAAGGACAATACAGTAATGTTATGTTAGTTACCCCTCTCCCCCCCCCCCTGTCCCGTTTTTTTATGATGCCGCGCGGTGACCCCCGGGGAGAAGGGTTGCCAGCTACTGTTTCTTCTTCATTAACTCTACAGACTTCTTGGATTACTTAGTTTAATCAACCCTTTTATTTTCCTCGATGGAAGGAGATTGAAACATTTACATTTTTTAGGGCGTGTGTGATGGAATAAACTTTCGTCGAAGAAGAAAGGTCCATGATAAAAGAGGTTTTATTTTTCTTTGATTATTTTGTTTTTCGAATCTTCTGGTTGGTAAGAAATTAATTTTATACGCGAATTGCATTCAGAATGAAACGAAAATATGCTACTTGGATCACAAAAATGTGCGTAAAACGAAAATATCCAACAACCTTAATACACTTCAGAAAATCCCTCACTCGTGTTTGTCGACATAAACTCGCAAAAAAGGGATAAAAGTTTGCGCCAAAGTCGTAATGGCGATTATTACGGCGCCAATATATCATCGTGGGCTTTCGTGAGAAGACAATCGCGAATCAAGGAATAAGAGTTGAAGTTCTCGATATGTTTATAGGGAAG
>NC_051412.1:21618223-21618515 GCF_015228065.2 Penaeus monodon
GAAGTGGCCATTGTCCGTCCAAAAGCTAAGATCGACGAGTGGCCAAGTTATTCCGTCCAGAATTCCCCGTTTTATGATTCGCTGTTGGAGCGGCCACTGCATTCGTCGGCGGGAAATCGTAAACACATTTTATTTTCGCATTTTTGGGGGAAGGCTGAAGATTAGAACGGTATAAAAATGGAAGGGGGGTTTACATTTATTGGTAATAATATAAAGTGTCCTTCGGGAGATAGAGAAATTGTCGCGGTTATAGAGCCTTTTTCCCCTTAGTTTTTTTTTATATTTGAAGATT
>NC_051412.1:21618556-21618842 GCF_015228065.2 Penaeus monodon
GCACTGCCATCTTAACGCTCGCATTTCCAATATATCAATCGGCTACTTGTTTTCGAATATTTTTACTTAAACGGAATCTCAAAAGCGTTTTTTTTACGTTCTTTGACATTTGTTTGTTATTTCATCGGTTTATTCATGCATTTAGTTTTAAAGGATATGATGACCTGGTTCCTCTAACGTATATATACAGTAATCTTTACAATCTCGCATTTTACATCATTCATCTATCTGTTCCCTTACTTTATATTCCTCCCTTAGGGTTGATTTGTATCGGAACGCGCATCAC
>NC_051412.1:21620104-21620245 GCF_015228065.2 Penaeus monodon
TGTGTTTGTGTGAAAAAAATCCCATTTGCAATCTCATCGGAGAGAAATGCTGACATTTCACTCAGCTCTGCCCCGCATGTCTGTCCTCACTGGGTGATATATAGATATCTCTTCTTCGCGTTGCTATGTGCGCCTTGCTTA
>NC_051412.1:21620575-21621467 GCF_015228065.2 Penaeus monodon
CCATTTTAACAAAATTCTCAATTAAAAAAAAAAATTCCCTTAATCTATCAAGGTCCTTCTCTTTTCTTCATTCATTCTATCTCTATTTCTCTTCCTCCTATTCTTCTCCCTATCCTTTTATCTCTCCTCTTATCTTTGCGTTCCTATTCCATTTTCCTCTCTTTTTCTTCTTCCTCTCCTATTGCCCATCCCTCTTTCATCCTCACTTTCTCCTCCTCCTATTCCACTACCTCTTTTTTTCTTATTTTATCATTATCATCCTATCCCACTTCCCCTCTCTTCATCCCCTGCCTGTCTCCCTTTCTGTATTGTTTCCTCTTTTCTTTTTTTTTCCTCCTCCCTTTCCTTCACTATCCTCCTTCCCCCTCTTCTCCTACTTATCTCCTTTTTTCACTCCTTCTTTGTCTTTTCCATCTCTTCTCTTCTCTGTCTCCCCCCTTATTTTTTTCTCTCTCTGTCTCCTTTACCTCTTGCCTGTCTGTACCCATTCCTTGTTTTATCATTTCCATCTCTCTCTA
Organism: Penaeus monodon; assembly: GCF_015228065.2. Taxonomy (NCBI): domain Eukaryota; kingdom Metazoa; phylum Arthropoda; class Malacostraca; order Decapoda; family Penaeidae; genus Penaeus; species Penaeus monodon. The sequence continues at coordinate 21,621,094 of NC_051412.1, forward strand.
TAACCCCTTTTCCCTTTTCTCTCTACCTATCTCGCTTTTCCCTTCATTATTTCTCCCTATTACATGTTTTCTCTTTTTTATCTCCTCCTATTCTCCCTTTTTCCATCCCTTTCTCATCCTATTCCTCTTTCCTATCTCCCCCAACCGCTCCCTTCCCTTCCCTATCTCCTTCTCTTCCTCACTTTCTCTTTTAACTCTCCCTCTTCACCCTTTTCCCTTCCCCGTTTCTTCCTTCCTTTCTCTTTCCATTCCCTATTTCCGGCCATTACTTCTTTTTTTTCTTTTTCCTGTGTCTTCCTATCCCCTCTTTCCCTTCTCTATCTCCCCTTCATGCCCCCTCTTCTTTTCCTTATCTCCCCTAACCGCCCTTTTCC